>NC_081415.1:223372568-223694068 GCF_030272615.1 Cryptomeria japonica | reverse complement strand
GCCCCACTGGACAATAAATATTGACGTAGCATACTCTTTGAGCCAAAATATTTGAATCTAGTCAAGGAAAGATCACTGTTGATCCCTTGCACCAGATGTAGATCGACAACCCACATTCAAAGTCAGAAAATGGTTACTTTCAATCCTTTTGTAATATCCCTCGCTGATTAATAGGCTCAAGGAATATTGTCAAACAGTTGTCCTTCAACCCTTAAACCAGCTGTTACTAAAATCTGATTGTTTTTTATGGCTCAAGGTATTATATCAAACAATTCACATACAAACATTAGGCTTGTTGTTCTGAGTTTCAGACTGATAACCTTGCGTGTTATTGATATAGAAAAGGCTTTGCATAACTTTGCATGTTACTAACACCAAGGAATGCATTTTCAAAAGATTTCTATAATATCTAAACTATAGACTCAATGCATAAATGAATTCTTTTGATCTATCCAAGGCACATATATGAATTTGAAAAGATAAATGTGTACCTACAGCCAAGAGACATTTTCACAAACACTTGACATGCAAACTTCAGAAATAATGAATTTTAAGTATACTACTGCTGCAACTAATTTCTGATCTTATTTCAGACTTCATAAATAAACAATAACTATTATTTATGCAGGTACAAGATGTTATTGAGGAACTCTAATGGTTGACTTCCAATTTATGCATACTAGTCCTCAAAAAATTAGACATTACAATAGCAAATACTGATCAAAAACCTGGTTATTTGATGCCACAAGGAAGGCTAAATCCCAGCGACCATGTAGGAGCTGTCACATGAATTTTGAAGGCTCCAATAGTGAAATCGCCCCACTTGGAGTATGGTGCCAAAAACCCTTGAGTTGCCGATGAATAACAAATAAATGCAGCACTTTCTCCTCACCAAGTAATGATTGGAATGATTGTCGATGCTAGGCAAATTGAATGAACAATTACCCACAAAATTCTGAGCAACCAGCAATGAGTAATGAGTGAAAATGTGTGGCGCAGTAGGTCTGATCGACCTCCATGGTAGACCACGATTGGGACTGAAAAACAACTGCAAACTCCTCCAAATCACCACCAAAAAACACCTCCAAGAAATTGCCTAACTCCTGGTTAGAATGTGGATATCAAAGATCATGAATCTAAAGCGTTCTCCTAATTTGACCTCCATGAAGAGTGAAGCAAATCTCAATATGCCCAATGTGAAAGACTGAAGTATCTCCCACCACAATCGCTGCAATAATCTCAGCTGATAGTTTCATAGCCACAAAATTTCTTAACCTATGAGAGTTTCCATTCCCAAAGGCTCAAAAATGGCAAAAACCCAAACTGGTTCCTTCTCCATACAAGAACTCCAAATCAAGTATCAAATCTTGAATGAATTAGAAGCTTAACTGGACCTTCTTTTATACTTTTTTTCCAACCTTTCAAGAAGCTTCTAGAAATAATATTATTTCACTTAAGTGACTTTTATGATATAATATTAATTTAAGTCATTTTATTAAATTAATTAAATATAAAGTTACCTCTTAATTTTTATTTATTTGATAAATTTATAAATAATTAACTTAATACTTTTTAATTAAAATAATCAATTAAGCTATCCTTAAGAAATATAATTAATTGGGAAAATTTAATTAATTAAATTAATTAATTATTCTACCTCAATAATGGGGACATTACACCTGTTGTTTGTAGAAATAAGCCCGATATCATTTTCAAAGAACATTGATCACCATTGAGGGCCAACAACTTCTCCAACCAGCATTTCTTGAGTCCTATGAGTTGCAAGAATGTCTTGATGCATTCTAACACGGATTCAAAAAGGAGATGAAACCCATGCTCTCTCAATACTTGCAGATGTCTGTGTTGCCTCGAACCTCCCCAGATTAGGTTTTGTGGGCAATTTTCTCTTTTGCCTTGCACTCAAACTCAAAAGTCATCAATGCTAGGGCACGGTTGAGTTGCAGACATGTCCTTTCAGGTAGCTTTGGTCACTCAAAATTGGATTTGTTGGAGGGTTTTGTTAGACATCCTTGAGTATGTGGAGCTAAGGTTTCTTGTTTGTTGCATGCTCTAGCCTTATCTTAATCTTGGTAAATGTTAAATAGGCTATTAAGACTCATTGTAAAGGGTTGGTTCTTCTTTTTGTTCTCTATAGAGATTCACGTATTTTGCAACTCTGTTATTGTAACTTGGCCTATGCCTCTTTATCAATTATTTTTTTTGTTCTTTACCTTTTCTCTATTAGTTTTTTGTCCAGTTGTGTGCATAATTAGTGCTTGATGCATCATCTTGTGATGTAAGCATAGATCCTTGTAATATGTCCCATATCTTAGCACCTTCAAACAAAAAACGCATACATTCAATTCAGGTTATAGACCATGTTTCTGGTTTGAATAGTTTTGTAGATGTGGAAAAACTCTTTCCTTCTAAAATTGTGAAGATTTAAAATCTCTCTATGAAATATTGATGTTTTGATAAGTGGAATGGAAGGGTTTTGTATGTCTCTCAGTAGCTTTGTTGATATTTTGTGCAACACTGGATAGGAAGAACCACATTCTAATTTAGGTGCATCACCATCCATTTCCAGTTTATACATATTTTCTTCCCCTTTTCCCTAGAATCATTAGAATAGGATTGTTCATAGGTTATATAGTGATGGGTTGGACCAACATTGGTGCATTTAGATTAGAAAGCAAGTTAGCCTTCTTCGAAGATTCAACCTCATCTTGCAAAGGTCCCACACTTTGAGGTTGTTTCCATTGTGTCTTGGAATGATATACTAATTTCATGTGACGACGGTTATTTCTTCTAGAGTCCTCACCTCTCTAACATCCCAGTTGATAGGCCGTATGGGCTAAGTTTAGATGTGATCAAAGTATATGGGATCCACTAAATCAGATTCATCATATTCTAAACTTTGAATATCCCGAATTCATTTGAAAGCTTCAATTTATCAATAAGACAACCTTATCCAGTGCCTCCTCCTAACCTCATAGTCATTGTCATAGTCAACCCAATAATCTTTTATTCCAAGGAGGTGGTGAAAACTAGGTCCAAGATGAAACTATTTTATGACATAGTCTTTGTTGTCAAATGGTAACCTTATGGTAAAGAAATGCATGGTGAATTGTACCAAGACTTTTTCTATATTTAGTGCATTAGGCAATGTTTTGCATTGGTAGTGAGCTAGCCCAATAGGAAAAGGAACTGGTGCCTTCTTCCTTTATTTGCATCTTTTTCTCATTTCACCTAATTGCGTAAATGTTTCAATTAGAATGAATTTGCTACTTAAATAACTAAGAAATTTGTATGGAAGCCCATCAAAATATCCAATTGTGATGTAGGTGAACCCTTGGAATTAGATGAAGTAGCTCCCATATGTTTTGAGCAACTAGATAGATTCTCAAGATATTTTCATACTCATATCACCTTGGATTTATTAGACCACATAAATTGTCAATGCATCATTTATTCTTTTTGGGCTTTTCTAACTATGCTCCAATTGGAGTTGTGGGTAGTGATCATAAATCTGAGTTACCTCATCAAAATTGCAAATAGCATCTATCCCCTACCAAGCCCTCATACTAACAATGGTGTAGAATAGATACGAGGACATATAAAAGGATTTGTTAAATTGGAATTGGGTGATCTTCTTGTGGATTTTATTGCTGATTATGCTACCCTAGTCTATGAATTGTTCTCCACGAATGATGATAATGATAAATAGATATGTCCATTCTTCAAAATTGTGGGCATCCTCATTTCTGATTACTCTTTGTAGAAGCACAATGATGTTTGAGATGTCATCGACAAAGTGTGACATGTGCAAATTGTTTGGTAGCTGCAATTTCCCCTTTTTAGAGATAGCCAACCAATGCCTTGCAATGGTGTTGCACCATGTTCTTTTCTTCTCAATTAAATGTTGATAAGATGCCATAGTATCAATGTTTGCAAGACTTCCCTTTGAGGTAACTTGAGGAGTGTGCTAAAAGATTCCCCATCCAATTTAGCAATTATTCTGTTATGTGTTGTTTTCACCTCTCAAGTCTAGGGATTGTAATGGTTGATACATTTTAGAACTAGTTCTACGCAATTGCATAGCCATGGGAAATCTAGTAGTTTGCAATAGTCCACTATCCACCAATTTCAGTGTGAATGGAGACCTATTTTCGTCACCCATTCTCCTATAGTAATCGTTGAGATTTATGTTCCCTAATTTTGTGTCTCCAATTTCGGGAAATGGGTTCTCCAAACTCATGCCAAAATCAAGTTATAGAGGAGGCAAATTAAATCTTTCGACATGTAGTCAAGCAAATCTAGAGAAATCTTGATTTTGAGCAAGCAATTTCGCAATAGGCAAGTTTTCATGAAATTAACTTTAATAACTGAATATTCCTTCTTCCACAAGCTATGGGAGCAAAGAGTAACTATGTACCTTTATATTTGAAAATCTCTTCATGGTATAGTGCCTTTGGAATCCTTTCTGCACAACCTTCTAGATGCAATCCGCACCTCACTCTTGCTTTTTTTCATCCACTCTTTGAAAATTGCTTGTTAAAATTCTTTGTTTGTGCTTTACAATGGTCTTATATTGGCCTACATTTGATTTCCATTAGCTTCAAGAGTGCATTAATGGTTCTTTTAATGTTCGTGTGTGTGAAGTCCCACCGATTCAAGTTTTAGTTCCATTTGAAATGAAGGCTCTTTCAATTTTCTCATTAGAAGTTTAAAGGGTTTCTAGAACTTTGTCGTTCTCCAACAATGGTTTTAAAAACAATTTTTGAAACCAACAGGGTCGATTTTCCCTTTTAAAATTGCTTCTTACATAATCCATGGGCTATCATTAGAAACTTTCACTTGTCTTGGTAATGGTTACGAATAGCTTGTTAGCTTTCGACAAGGTTGTGACATCCTCTTTGGATGCCGACGTGAGTTTTGGAACTATTCGAGAGAGCCAAAACATCTTTTTGAATACTTATCTTTTCATTTTCCAAGTAGGACGAGTCATACATCTTTGTGATCAAACACAAAATTCTTCATACTGCTACGTTCTTAGAGATCCTAAATAGTGCTTTGAATTCTAGCATGGTTGTGGAAATCTTGTCAGGTATTGACAAGGTTGTGACGACCTCATTGGATGCTAACATGAGTTTTGAAACCAGTTATTGCTGATATCATCCTCAAAAAGCTTTCTTATCTTCAAAGGAGTTAAAAAATACTTCATTGGCATTTGACACAAATCTTAGAACTTAGACAAACTTTGACACAAATTTTGCCATTTCTAAAACCAAAGAGGTTGCAATGGTACTATTGGGTTCCAACAAGGTACCTTGTCGGGGGCTGGTTGGGTTGCAAGAACCTCTTCACGGACCGACATGGGTTTTGAAACATGACTAATTTACCAATGAAGATGGACTAAAGGCAACAATAAATAACTAATTGCCATTTTTGTCCATAAACCATCCTCAAAATTACTTCTATTGGTTATAAAATTGCTACAACCCCCTACACATCCTTCCAAAATATCCCAAGAAAAATTAGGTCTGATATCTCAATGAAGTCAATATGTTTGGAAGATTTTACTTTTCTACTCATTAAAAAAATGCTTTTAATTCATCTTATGTGAAAGGGTATTCCTCAAGGTTAGAAAATTGTTGAGGCAAGTACAAAGATGTTTGGGTGAAAAAGCTCCTAGTCTTTTGTATATATATATCTTATTATGTGGGTGCAGCATCTGGAACATATTTAATTCATTTGTGTGTATCAGTATCCTTCAATAACCAATTAACACAATTGGCACCTCATGAGGTCCAAAATATGGTGCGGTGCTTCTCCATTAAAATCTTTTCGTCTAATTTGCAGAGATGTCATTGTGGGTCCACATTTCACCATTGTAATATTCCAAAGACAAAGGAAACTGTTTAGAAGTGCCCTGAAATATTAGGACGTGCCTAGAAACATCTTGAAAATCTTCCGGGACATTATGGATGCCAGACCATTTTAAAGGCTCTCCAGCTGTTTCCTGAGCATTTCCCTCATTATCACAAATACATTATTCATTATATCTAGCTAAAACTTGAAATATCAAATTTTAGCAGTGACTACCAAGATATATCTTCTCTATGTTTAGTTGTCATCCCTAGAAACAATTCCGAGCATTGAGGCAAGGATCAGATTTCGAAGTAGGCTAAGAAGAAGTTGTTTGGCATGCAGTTGAAACATGTGCTGTTGGCAACGATGAAGTTACTGGAAAGAAGAATAGTGATGGGTGCCTAGAAGACTGTACAGCCAGTACCCAAGGTCCATTTATAGTTGAAGTATGGGGAGATCAAGAACTGCCACTGTAGCTGAACAAACATTATTTTGATTCTATATGGTCTTTCATTCCCATCTCTAAAACCCTTTGATGCAAAGCATCTGCCTTGAATACCCCCTCCACGTTTGTTGGCTGCTCAATCTTTTTAGTAATTAGTTTTACAAATTTTATCAGTTTGTTCAACTACACTGTTTTTTTGGTGGAGGAATCAAAGGACAGTGATCAGTTATTTCTATTTTGGGTTTAGAAAATAAGTGAAGGCTGATCATGATAGAATAGGGGATACAAAGGTAATCGTAGGTTATTCAGGGTAGTTTTTAGAGAAAGAAAAGTAGGAACAGGGAAGGGGTTCCCGATAGAAGATATTGGAAGAATATATTATATATTTGGTCGAGCATGAGTGTATTAGTGTTGCTCTGCATTCCTTTTGCTTTGAATTGAATGAAATTCTCTCATTCCAATCTTCTGCTGCTTTGAATTTTTCATTTTGATTATCAAGAGGGACAAACAAGCTATTTTCAGAATTTCATATGCAATTACAAGTCTGAGTCTGCATAATGCCTGCCAAACTCCATCTTTTCCTTCAACTGAAAACTGGGACAAGTTGCTGAGATTCCCAAATGCGTCTTCTGAGTTATTAGAATTTACACATGGAGAGGCAGTCCAAGGGACTTCTTCCTCAATGTTTGTCATAAAACCATAAAGGTCTTCAAATTCACTTGTCATATCTGAGTAAAAAACCCTTATAATATACAAATCCATTTTCATTTCAGCCTGATGATTCTACAGCTCGTCAAAAAGGGTTCTGAACACTTTTATTTAAAGCTATTCTAATTTTTGTCATTTTCCTCATCCTCTTCATTTGGCTAAAACGTTGCTGATTGGAACCAGTGAACAGCAAAATTATCCAGAGAATTCTCTTTGGAGAACACTTTAGGTCTCATGCTAGGATTTCATTCTTACAAGGACTGAAACAGGGTATGTTAGTGTAATACTATGGAGGCTTCATGTTTCAGATTTCTACAGACTACAAGTAAATAGGGCATAATACTGCCAAACTCTTCAGGCTTGTGACCACAAGGATCAATTACTTATTTTTTGATGGCAAAAGAAAATGAAAATGCACTTTAAATCTTCATCTTTTCTTCAACTGCTTCCTTATCCAGAGGACTGGATAGGAGGAAGAAAAAGAAACATTTGACGATGAAATTGGCAAGTTCTTTCCGGGAAACAAAATAAAAATCAACCGTTTCTGAATGATCAAGAACAATTCAAAAGATGACAATGGTGCTGTTGCTTCCTGTAAATGAAGCTGTAAGAATTTAGTTTAGTTTGGTATTGTAATAAAGTTTGTTTCTTCTTCCTGTAAATGAAGCTGTAAGAATTTAGTTTAGTTTGGTATTGTAATAAAGTTTGTTCCTTATAAGAAAGAAACAATAGCCTTTTGCTTCCTTGTCCAAAAAGTGCTGGAACATATTGTTGATTTTACATTTTGACTTCTAAATTTTCAGATTCTCAATTCGCAATAAACTGTGGTGGCTCACAAAAGACTTCCCAGCTAGGAATTGATTATGAACGTGAGAACGAAACGCTTGATGCTGCCTCATTTTATGTGAGTGATACGCAAAAATGGGGAGTCAGCAATACTGGAAATTTTCCGGACAATTCCGCACATAGTTTTACACAATCCAGTCAATCTCAATTTACAAATACATTGGATACCGAACTCTACCAAACAGCACGCTTATCTCCCAGTTCACTAAGGTACTATGGTTTAGGGCTTGAAAATGGACCATATACAGTAAAAGTACAATTTGCTGAAATAGATATTCTAGGCACAGAAAGCTGGAAGAGTGTTGGAAAACGCATTTTTGATGTTTATGTTCAGGTAAGTGTAACCCACTTTTCTAATGGTTTGATTTCTTTTCTCTTAAAAAGAGTGTTCATTTATTTCCTCTTTCGATTCGTGGATAGGGGATTAAAGATTGTTTTCCGCATTCTTCCCTTTCATGGTCCTTCGCTTTTAGCAAATGATCAGTGTGAATAACGTCAAAAACATTAGTCTGGCAATCACATTCCATGCAATCTCATTTGGATTTTTAATTTTCTCATTGGGTAAATACTAGTTCTGCATAGTGCATTGCACCTCACAACTTCAACTTTTTGTCCTCTGATGCTGTAGGGGAATAAAGTATTAACGAATTTCAACATCAAAAAGGAAGCAGGAGGTTCATTTATAGCAGTTGATCGTAATTTCAGCACAAACGTGACTGAAAATTTCCTTGAAATTCATTTTTTCTGGACTGGGAAGGGAACATGCTGTATTACAAAACAAGGAACCTATGGACCTTTAATATCAGCTATTAGTGTTACACCTGGTAAAGAAAATGTTGGGACTTTTAGCTTTACTTTATTCAACTTATAGAACTAAGAAAATATAAACAGTACATAAAACCAAGCATCGTACTCCTACAATGCATTCTTTAGCAGTTATCTGCAAATTTATTTACATAATTTACAACATTGCAGTGGAAAACCTAGACATCTTTAGTGCTAATTTTCTATTATTTGCGTAGAGTTCAAACCTACTGTTTCGAATAAGCCACTTTCTAACTCCCCTTCAAAGAAAAACAAGAGTGGAGCAGTAATCGGAATTGTTTTTGGTGGAATAGTTGCTGTTTTGACATGTCTTGGTTTTTTCATTTTCTGGCGGAGGAAAGTCAGAAAGTCCTTAGAAGCACGCAGTCAGGAACAAGAAGGTAATGGAAATTTCATTAATTACAGTTATGCCTTTCTTCCAATTGGGTTGACTTTAATTGGGCGGAATTTGGTAATGGTATTGATACCCATCACACCTTGCTTCTTTATCAGCACTCAAAGGAATCCACACAAAACCTAACATTTTCAGCTATGCCGACATGAAGAGTGCAACAAGTGATTTTCATGAAGAAAACAAGCTAGGCCAGGGAGGATTTGGTACAGTTCATAAGGTATGTTAATATGCGTTCCAGTCTTTGTATTTACTTGTTTTAGATTTGTGCATATAAATAAATTCTAGAGAGCAGACGTAACATTTCCATAATTTATCTTTTCTACTAAATTTTTCTCATAGTTCATGCCAATTACAAACCATTCTCTATCCTTAAGTTTATCTGATTTTTCTTGTGCTTGACTATGGCATTATAACAGGGTATTCTTCCAGATGGTAAATTAATAGCAGTGAAGCAACTGTCATCTGAATCTAAGCAAGGAAAGCGCGAGTTTATAAATGAAGTAGCTGCAATATCTGCAGTGCAACACAGGAACCTTGTTAAATTGCATGGATGCTGTGTGGAAGGAGATCATCGTATTTTGGTCTATGAATGTCTGGAAAATAACAGTCTTGCACAAGCTTTATTTGGTAACAATATATGGCCACCCTACTTACCTTGATTTGTAAGAATTGTTTTGTACCTATTCACATCATATCAATGGAAACTCGCAGGCAATACAAAATCTGACATCCAACTTGACTGGCCTACTCGGCACAACATCTGCATTGGAACTGCACGTGGGCTTGCTTATCTTCATGAGGAATCCAGTGTGCGAATAGTGCATCGAGACATCAAAGCCAGTAACATCCTGCTGGATAATTCTTTGAACCCTAAGATTGCAGATTTTGGGATGGCTAAGCTATTTGACGATACCAAAACTCATATCAGTACCAGAGTTGCTGGCACGATGTAAGATCACTTTTAAGTATTTGATTTCAATTTTCTGAAACGTTTCAGAGATGAAGTTTCCTTACACGTTGAAAAACAATATATTGTTCTAATGTTGTAAGATCCTATATGAACAAGCTTTTCTTATTCATCTGTTCATAAATATCTTCTTTTCCTTGTACATGTATGAATGCAATTTTGTTTTGTGGGTCTGATTAATAAAACTACTGTACATTTTGAAGCTTTTGAAAAAGAGTTAGAACTTACCTGCATATTTTTGCATGATCTAATTGGAAGTGTTTGTGTCTGAAGAGGATATCTGGCTCCGGAGTATGCAATGCGAGGTCACCTTACAGAAAAAGCTGATGTTTTCAGCTTTGGGGTTGTTGCTTTAGAAGTGGTGAGCGGTAGGAGTAATACAGAGACAACCTTGCCACAAGAGAGTGTCTATCTTCTGGAATGGGTATGTACTAGTGTAGTAAAGTTTCCTCAATTACGCAGTAATTTTGATTTAAGTCTAGCATGCTGCATAACCATTAGTAATGGCCACCACCTACTGGTCAAATCACAGGCTTGGCAACTGCATGAGCAAAAGAGACTGCTGGAATTGATGGATCCTCAACTGAGAACAACATACGTAGAAGAAGAAGTCATTAGAGTAATTGCAGTAGCTCTTCTCTGTACACAAGCCTTGCCTGCAATGCGCCCGTCAATGTCTCGAGTGGTCGCAATGCTGACTGGTGATGTAGAGGAAATTCCTGTTGCTTCTCGCCCTGGTTACATCACAGATTGGCAGTACAACAACCATTTGGCTGCTCAAGATTCTGAAAGCGCATCAATTGCAATAACACCACAGCGGAAAAGCACAGAAAAAATGCTGCCTGCTGAATTGTTCTCACCTGAAAATGAAGAGATGACTCCATCAATGATCCACCAGCCTTTAGGAGATGGCTGATGAATACTGAACTCAAGAACAAAATATGGAGACCTTGTCCCTACTTGGGACCTACATCTCATAGTGACTACATTTAATGCAGTATAGTTGCACCCTTATATATCGACTCACATACAATTTCTATAATTGACCTTCACCATATCCTACATCTACGAGTGATTATGATGTCAGTTAATTTAGAAACCTGAGAGTAGGCATACAATTGTTGGTTATTATGTTTGGTGTTTTATTGTATTAAATAATAATTTTTTAAGCAAAACTACAGCAGGGAGACAGCCAAAACAATAGCCAAGACTATTTGAATCCAAACCTCTCCGAACAACTGAAAGCTCTTATGTGAATGTTTGTTATGTGATAGTTTATTGATGAGTGTTGTGAATAAATTTTCTTCTTAGAGCTCAGATTTTCTTCTGCCCTATATGTAATTACTGAAAACACTTTTGTTTCATGATTTTGTAAGATTTTAGTGTCCACAAATGATCACGGAAAACGGAACTGAAAAATACAGAACAGATTTTCCTACTGAATCTCTGGTATACATACAGAGCTTGCGGTTGTTTTTGAATGCATCTACACCCACACATTTTCATGTGTACCCATACATGGGCAAGCATAAGTATTTGCATGGTTAACCTATTAGATTACAGCGACAAACACATGCAATTATGCAAAACTCACATCCATTTCAAATTTGTACAATTGTTCATCAAACTCTACAACATTACAATTTTTGCTTTTTTGCTTCCATACCGTTACCAACTTAGCATATTGACACTTTTAGGTGTGTTAAAATTGAATGCATTTTCTTCAACTCGGTCTAATATGACATTCAACTTGAAAGCACATTTAAATACAAATCAAACCAATGAAAGCTAGCAAAAACAAAAAAAAAATTAACAATTAATTAGTGAGAATTATATGGTGATTTTGGTCTAGACAATTTTTTAAGAATCACATCCATTTTCTAATTTTAGAGATAGTATTGAAAATTATATTCTATTACATTTGTCTTTAGGAAATTTTAGAGATAGTATTGAAAATTATATTCTATTATTTTTCTTATTTGTGAATGCAAGTTCTTGTTTTTTAAAAGATCTATATTCTATCTATATTGACTATGGCAAAAAAAATTGAACATTGAGATAAACTTAATATTAGCACTTACTTTTAATCTTTTTCAAATTCAATCTGATATTGCTAAGGGTTAAAATCTATCAAATTTAAAGATGTTGAGATATTGTTGGATTCATAGTTTTAAAACTCGTGGACTTGCCAATCCCTTGGCGGGCCGAGTTGACTCGCCAAGGGCTCACGAGTCTTGACGAGTCCTTCCCAAGACTCATGAGTCTTTCCCATGGATTCGCGGGAGTCTTTTGCTTGGACTCACGATTTTTTTTATTGGACTTGCGTGACCTAGAAAACACGCCCAACAAGCTAATAAAGTGTTTTTTAAAAACTTTTTTCATTCATTTGGGTTTGTTGTTTGGTCAAAACAGGTTTGTAAGAATTGAAGGAGGAGAGGAAACAAGATTAAATCAGCAAAAGAGATCCAGGTAAGGACTTTGATTTAGAAGAAGATGAAATATCTCCATAATTTTTTTTTAATTTACAACACAACAAGAACCTGTTAAGGTTAGCAAATGAAAATACAACAATACTGAAAATGCAACCCTTCCACTTTCTAATCACCAAGCGCCCAATATGGGAAGGTGAGAGCATACAGTGTTGAGGTGATTGTTAGCTTCAAATCACTGGAAATTATTACAATGCTTGGGCAGCAAGCCAACCCTTTCCGCTTATTCATCGGGATATTGAAAAACACTAAAAATCACTTGGCAGTAAAATGGCCAAGGACAAGCTAAGAAACTGAATTACAATCACTCAACTAATTATTCAACGAGAGGAAAATATTACAAACAAATGATAGGCGGCATGACTAGCCTCTTCCACTTATGCAATGGGTGATACAAATAAATTGCAGAGAAGTGGATTGTTCAATACTACTGAAACAATCTTACAATAATTTAACTTGCAACTACTGTCAGAACAAGAGATTTTCAAACTCTAATTAAAGAAAAATTCTCCTAGGGATTTCAATAGATAACACTGAGATTTCCAACCAAATACACACTTAACCAAAACTGAAATGAAGTTATCAACAACACCAAAACATACCGATAGCAAAGAAATGGTCACAACTCACTCAAAAATCTACCAAACAGCTCCAAACCGATGGTAAAAGAAAAATTCTAATTAAAGAAAAATTCTCCTAGGGATTTCAATAGATAACACTGAGATTTCCAACCAAATACACACTTAACCAAAACTGAAATGAAGTTATCAACAACACCAAAACATACCGATAGCAAAGAAATGATCACAACTCACTCAAAAATCTACCAAACAGCTCCAAACCGACGGTAAAAGAAAGCTAAGGGATAGGCAATTGAACCCCCAACTCAACAACCCCATCAAAACTTCACTGAAAGTGTTGCACTCTGCCCAAGGGTTGGTTGAAAATGTACAGCCAGCAAGGAAAAAATACACACAAAACCACTTGACACAAGCCTCTAGATGAATAATCACCCAACAAAGAGGCTTCCAATGAGCTACTACTTAGGAAAATCAGATACTCGAGCAGAAAGTTATGATTGAAAATCACCTATAGCCACTCCAAAAACTAGCAAATTGGAAACACACCCAACACACACAATATTGAAAATCTCACAATCCCTTCTAATAGCACAATATCTCTCTGGATGAAAGATAGTCATAATAAACTAGCTAGGTGCTATCTTTCAAGTATGTAATTGATGGTTGCTAGGAAGCTCTCAACTTCAAAGCTCAATCTAGCACCATTCCAGTAGCATAACATCATCATTCATCAAGCATAAGAAAAACATGAACCCAACACTCTTATTTATAGACTCAAGATATTCAAATTCCAATTGACATGGTGCCAAAATTCTCTCATTTCATTTGTATTTAATTACATGACACCCTCAAGGCTTGACATCCCCTCTTCAAGTCCCCTAGTCGAACTTTTCTATGGTCAACAAGTTGCAACATAATAACATTATAAAACATGAAGTACTTTTCATTCTTGGCGCCACCTGACTTACGGAAATAAAATTAAATATTAAAACCTTAAGCTAAGGTATTAATATATAATAAATCACCTTTAATTCAAAAACTGATTAATGCCAAACTGAGTCGGAAATTGAAGTGCTGAAAAGCATCAAAAATGAACTGGGTTGGAGCTCTGCACCGAACTACTAAAAATATCACTACCTGAAATAACACTTACTAAAAATAGTAAGTTCTGAAAATAACTCCAAAAAGATTGCTTTTCGAACCCTATGGATTAGCTCAAAAAACCTAGAAACCCTGACGACTGCCAACAACTTACTAAAAATTCAAGGAAGTTTTGAAAACTTCCTTGAACTGAATGCATGCCACACATTTGTGAAGCTCTCAGAAAACCTAGAAGGAATCCAAAGTTTGAATTGTAGAATTCCAACAAGTCAATCGTCAAACAACTCACATAGACCTCCACAAAAGTTGGAAACCCTAATTTCTACTTCTAGTTAGCCTACGGGTCTCCAAAATAGACTACTAGTCAACTGAACTTCTCATCACTGAGAAGGGGACATTACAAAAGAATCATCTCACCATTTAGATACCTCAACACCTACTGCTACTACTTCTAGCTCAAGGCCTGAAAAATTGAGCTATATTAGGAGAAGTGCAAAGAGGAAGATGTACTCTTCTCTTTAGTTTGTTCATTGTTGTTTTTCACATTTGGACATATCATTATATGTAATTTTGTAAACATTTATAAACTTATGCTACTATGATACATTTTAGAGTTTGAAACTATGAGTATGAATGATGAAATTTTAAATATTGAGTGTTTGAAGATCATATGGCATGTCTAATGTTGCAATTATGGCTCTTATGTTCTCTAAATGCATTAGTTTCTTTATGTTTCTTTTGTAAAACTACGGTTTTTTTTTTTTTTGTCAAATCCTTTCACGAGTCTTTCATGAGTCCGAGTTCGAGTTCGAGTCCGAGTCCAAATCCAATTTTTGGTTTGCCAAGCCCATGGTGAATCTGAGTATTAAAACTATGGCTGAATTTATTCTTGTAACTATTTTTCACTGCAATAAGAAAGAAGGACATAATTGTAATTAAACTCTTCAATTTAATTTTGTTCCTTCATTAACAATAGTACATATTTTAAAAATTCACATCACTCTAGAATTATATTACAATACTCAGAACACAAATACAACACAAATACAAATATACTATTCTATAGATTCAATGAAATAAGCATACTATTAGATTGGCATAATGAAACAAGGGGTGCAGGGCAGCATAATTCCTACCCAGTGCTGCAAAATTGGTTGTAGATTGGTTCTATTCAATTGAAATGTTTATGGACAAGACGTGCACCTTGTAGTGGTGTACTCTACTATCCTTGGATGATTAGCTAGATGGGAATGCTACCAAAAGTAGAGCCAAAGTGGAAAGGAAGGGCGCAAGAATGATGAAGTCAAAAGAAATAAAACAATTATTCAGATAAAAATGTAGTAAATTATAACAATCCGAGTGCAAGACATTGTAATAAATATAGGTTTAGGGCCAAATTTAGAAGGAAACATTGTTGGACTAACATTGACTGCTGATTAAACTTGTACATACAAATTCCAAAGTAGAGCTTTACCATATATCTATTGTATCATTCTGATGCAGCAGAACCCGAAAATTCTTTCAAACTCTGTCATACTATGAAGTAATCTACTAAAGTAAAAATTACTGATCATAGAATTTTCTAGATGGGAGCATTGCATGTTCAGGCTAAATGCAATCTACAATATAAAAATTTAATTGTTTTCCAATAAATAATGGTTCTCTCTTATTTCAACCTTAAATATATGCATATACAAAAATACATATAAAAATATTTAAATATAAATATATAAATGAAAATTAAAAAATCCAAAAAAGTACTCACTATTCATCATAAAAACTATTCAAAGACTTTTCCCACAACATACTAATTTCGTCTTAGTTTGGGATAGACAAAATGGACTGCGTAAATATATGGATGTGGGAGCCAAAGATAGTGATGGGAAACCATTCAATCTACTAGGGTTTCTAGAAACTTCTCATGCATAGTTGTAGGAAAATGACGTTGCCATAGATTTTTCTCATTGAAATTCATTGTTTTGGGTCAAATTTTTATTGATCTATATTTTATTACTCGCTCTTTCCAATCATTTGTTGTTGTAGAAGCTTGCACAAGGATTATACCCAGCTACATGCCTGATCACTAGAAAAAGAAGACCAATTTGGATGCATAGTTCCTATCCGCTATAAACAACAACATCTTCCGAAAAATGTTATACATTCGTGTTCATTCTGATTGAGACGTGGCAAATAAATTCATGACAAATCAAGGAAGATCAACCAGATTGTGACTCAAACGATTACTATATTCATTTTATGTTCATTGGTCCCAATTGAAATTCAATAATGGATTGTAGAGATGTATCAGTGAGCTAACCAGACAGTGCCTGAATGACCCCCAGATTTGTGTAAAAAATACTTGTTGTCCACTGATTTATTCTAGCACTTGAATAAAAAAAAGGTGCAATGGTTAAGTCTATAATATAATATACTTTGAATAATATATGAGAGAATACAAAAATTACAAAAGTAATTTTTTTTTATTAGTGATAATTATTTATAATATAAAGGAATTGATTTTAAAATGTAAGAAACTAAATACAAATGAATGCTAAATAATTTAAAACTCTAAGTTATACAAAATGTTTTTTACATTCTATAAAAAAAATTAACTTAAAAAATTGATTACATTTAATACATTGTTGTTGATTGCTAACATATTTTCTTTACAACCCTCACAATTTAAAAACACACAAAATTAAATGTACAATTAACTTCAACAATATGTAGACTTAACCATTCTTTCTCTTGTCCTCCAAAATATTTTTGGTTTTTCCATTTCAAGATGTTGATCAAATGTTTCACAATAATCCATAATAAGTCTATTGATGGACAACCTATCTGTGACATATTCAAAAATCTGGTCATCCACAATGAGAGTAATCGATGTCTTCATGAACTTTAAAGTATGTATACAACATAACACCATGTTTGTGTAACAATGCTCAAGACCAAAATATATGATTAATTAGAGTATTATAAATTAAAACAATAATTTAAATAACCATTTAAACATTAGTCAAACTAAAACACAAATTTGGTTACCTTCTACAATTAGGTTATATGATAAATGTTATCTTTCTTTTGTATATTTCTTCTACTAAGTCCTCACTATTATTAGATCGCTGGGTGAACAATTTGGTCACTAAACAGTAAATTTGAATGTTTCTGATAGTATATTCAACGTGCTACCAAGTCTGGACATACGATACGCTACCAATAACCAAGGCAATTATAAGGGTATGTGAGTGACAGGAGTAGAAGGCAGCACTGCAGATTTAGTTGATTGAGAATGGATACGCAACAAATGTGGAAGATCTCATGGTCCTTCTGATTTCACAACAATCATTATTTTTATTAGTTCTGCTGTAGAAAGGTTTCGCATTCAATGCTGATGGCGATGAATTCGTATTCTTTAATGCACTTGCTTGAGTGGCGGTACTCTTAGCCGGGCAGGAAAGTGTGGGAGGGAAAACACCCTCATGGACCCACTCTGACGCTCCGTCCAACGCTTGATTCAATTGACAGACATATTCGTGGCAGATCTTATATGCGCATTTTGGACGGGAATATTTGTCGACGAAAAAAACCGGCGTGAGACTACTGAATTCAGGTGGGAAATGCCCACAGTATATCGGCTAATTATGTCCTAATTATCTGTGCCTACTGCATTACTATCTGACAATCTGGTACCACACCTCTATGTTTACACCTTCTCTTGTCTTGTAATCTATGGAGTAGCTGAAAACCGAATGAGGGAGTGCCAAAAAAGAATGCAACAAAAATTTCCATAAAAAATGTGCAGCTTTAACTTAGTGCAATAGCAAAGGGAAACAAATATGACTCTTGATTGGTTGTTTGGGCACAGATTAATTACTGTTTAAGACAGCCCCTCCACAATAGTTCCATGCAGGGCAGGAACTAATAAACACACTACTAATTTTCTGTACATTAAACAGGATTGATGCTTAAGCATTCATTCTCAAGCTACAACATAAATAGGCATAAAATCAAGTGTTTAGCAAATGGACACTATAAGAACTATAATTGACTGATTATTACAAGGAATGAGCCAAAACATGGAATGGGTACAAGAAAGTAGATCTCTCAAACAAATAGAATTGATAAGCAATCAGGGAACACTGTAAAGCGGAACTCTTTTTGACAGAGAGTTGACTAAGACTAACTATTAGAGGCTACCTTTATTGCTAAGAAAATGCTTTATGGAAACGATAGGTGGGATTTAGTAGATCTTTGACATTTGCCATCATATTAGAGTGGATACATATTTTTTTATCAGCTGAATCCTAACAGCAAAATCTAAGTAAAAGAGATCAAATTTCAAAATTATAAAATACATTTACTTTTCATTTAAACATATCTATTTAGCTAAGCAATCTACAATATTATAGAAATTCCCATTAACCATAAAAACTGAAGATGATTTATTAAAACCAAAAATTAATATTACACTAAAAACAAACTATATGTCTAATCTCAGTCAATAATTCAACTTCCCAATTAATTTGAAGGAACAACTTTAACTTACAATTTATAACAAAACAAGAATCCCAAATCAAATCATACTCTACCCTGCAATCAACAAATTGCTACACCCATCTTTTTAATGCCATTACCAACCATTCTTTTTTTCTGCAGCTGTTTTCATTTATTTTCCTTTTTAATTTATTTGTTAGTTTTCAACTCAACGTCAAGTAAGATTTTAATGATTAGAATAATCCTCACGCCAAACCAGAAGGTTTCATATTTTTCTTTCCTGAAAATTATTTCAAGAGTATTTTTCTTTCCTGTAAAATATTTCAAGAGTAAAGTCTGTTAGCGCTGGTTTGCATGTCAGTTTGCTATCAGCTTGCATGATCCTCTATTCGTTTTCTCCGTGAATAATCGATCTCCTCTGTTCTCTCCGAGAGTAACTAATTTGTAATTCATGCAAACAGCATGAATGTAAGCTAACTAAAAAGAAATGCTGTTAGCGCTTATGGTTCTTCACATCTGCATTTGTTTACTATTTGTATAAATAATACTTTTGACATATTGTAAATGAATGGTTAATACAAGATTTTCATCCTTTGCAGTTCTGATTTTCTTCTTGTGTGCTATTATCTGCAAGTTTGCTTTTCTTCTTGTCTAGCTAGATCCTTGTGCAGATCTGTACTCTGTTTGCATGTTTGTAAAATTTTACATGGTATCAAAGCAGGTTGTTAGGAAGAAAAATCAAAATACTTTTATTGGTAGGCACTGAAGATTGAGCTGTTTTAGAGTGAAATATTCATTGTATTGAAAGGTTTTGTTTTTGTACTGTTTTGGAGATATATTTTAGAGTGAATCATGTATATGTATAAGGGTTGCAAATGTAGGTATTGTGGGAGCAATCAACACGGGCATGAATGGTGTCCTCATTTCTCACATAATGCCTTTCAACTCTTTTATAGGAATGCATCAGAATCTCAAGCTGCTCCTTCTCCACCTATGAAAACAGTTGATGTACCTTCATCTTCACCTGCGAGTTTGACAGAGATCTTGGCTTCTTCGAATGCCCCTTCAGATTCTCTTTAGCAAGTTAATTCTTGTCCTCATGATGAGTGAGATATAAGCCTACCAGACATTTCTTTCTTATTTGTAGAATCCCACATTGTCGATTTGGAGGACACTATTGTGGATCTTCAGATCCTCTTTTCTGATAGCTCTTATGGAGTTGATTCATCTTCTACTGATGATATGGGCACATATTTAGACCCTTTTTCTCTCTCTTTGCCTATATTTGCTTATATCGTGGCAGTACCTGATTCGCATTGGTCCAACTATCACCATACATCCATGGTCACTGTACTTGAATCTTTTGTGGTACCTGGTTTATCTTATTAGCATTTGTAACACTTTGGCATTGGCTTAAAGACATTTGAGCAACATTTCAAGGGATCATCATTGTCTTTGGAATATGATCTACATTGGTCTTCAGAGACATCAACATATTCCTTTCAGGATTTGGGAGACTCCATTCATACATTTTTGGTTTTGTTTCTTCCTGAGGGGAGGAATGTTGTTCAACAATCGGGGACCATCATTTGCATCCAAGTTTCGAGCATTCGAGCATCTACCATTGTTTGCATATTGTGGGGGGATACTTGGTACATCCATGCCACATATCTTTTCATTTTCACTTTCTATGAAATCTTCTTGGGTGAAGAACACTATACCATATTAAGTGTCATGCAGAGTTAGTGTAAATTTTGAGGGGGGGTTTGATTCCCACTAGGTTTTCCCTCTTTCCTCTTTCCTTTAATTAGGCTTGTCTCCTTAGTTAGACTTTTGGGGGAGGGGGGGGGTGTTAGCGCTAGTTTGCATGTCAGTTTACTATCAACTTGCATGATCCTCTATTCGTTTTCTCCGTGAATAATCGATCTCCTTTGTTCTCTCCTAGAGTAACTAATTTGTAATTCATGCAAACAACATGAATGTAAGCTAACTAAAGAGAATTGTTGTTGCCGCTTATGGTTCTTCACATCTGCATTTGTTTCCATCGTATTCTCTTCCTTGAAAACGGTGGTTACTATTTGTATAAATAATGCTTTGACATATTGTAAATGAATGGTTAACACAAGGTTTTCATCCATTGTAGTTTTGATTTTCTTCTTGTGTACTATTATCTGCAAGTTTTCTTTTCTTATTTTCTAGCTAGATCCTTAAGTACATTTGTTCAATGTTCGCAGGTTTGCAAAATTTTACATAGTCTTCTTCTCAGCAAAGAAGCCCAACTTCTGTTATATCATATCTTTGATATCATTTAAGATGAAACAATCCATGAAACAACCGATTTAATTTACCTAGAGAAAACCGTGCAACACAAAACAAAGTTGAATCCCAATTGAGTTTTTATGTTTTTATGGTACAATACAGGCTTCTCCCCTTCTAATAGATTCCCTTGTCTGCTCTCTCTACAAAAAGTTTATAGTGGCAAGGACATTTATATTTCATTATATAGAGTATGGAAATATATATAATTTTAAATAATTTTTGTTAAGTTTGGAAATATTATTATAATAGTTAATTATATTAAAAATATATTTTTTATTTTTATAAAAAAATATTGCAGTTTTTTAGGTGTTCATATTTAAACAAGGTCATGTTGTTGAAAAGTTCCTGTCAAATGCTGGTAGGATGGTTTTATTTTTTGATATTTAGACAAATTGAGCGTAGTAGTGGTTTGACACAACCAAGATAAGGCATGAAGTCATTGACCATATTTTAAATTGTTATCTATGTTGTTGCTATATTTGCCACTAATGCTTCAACTAGTGCATATAAACTTGGACGGAGTGTTGTAGTAAGCTATTAATTTTGAAGAAGTTATGCTAGACGATGTTTTGCCCTTGCTCCTTTTATTATTGTCTTTTATTACTTTGTTGTCCGAAATGGCTCTAATAAATCAATTGATTCTATTAATTACTTGCATTTGAAATATGTATTTGGTATTTAACAAGAACGAGAATGTACCTGCATTTTGAATATGTATATGGTATTTAACAAGAACAATTTGCATTATCAATTGTTGGCAATATGTGTTGTTGTGTTTGTCATTGATGTCAAATTTGTTGTTCCGGATTGGTCTGAAATGTCTATGATGCAAAGTTATCTTGTTGTTTTGGTGATGCAATTGTTCTATCGGTTGTTCCAGAAGTGTTTTGGTCTCGAAAGTGTTGCTGATGTTAATTATTATTGTTATCTTCAATGGACATAGTTTTGGTATCATGGATATGATAGTTCTGTGGTCCAGAAACATCTTTGTGTTCTTCTGGTGTTGTGGCATTTTTCGTTGTTGGTTGTGATATTCTATGTTAGACCTATTGTTAGGTTTAGATATGATTTGTGGGAGTTTGTTTGATGTGTTAAGGATCTCACCCCATAGTGTGGAGATCGGATTTGATTTATTTGCATTGGAGAGTATGTTTTGACCGTTAATTGCTTATATGGATGCTAGTGTATGAATATGTTGTTGGTTATGTTCTGATGATTGCGGATCACTGAATTGATCGTTGGAAGATGTGTTTTGGTCCCCTTTTTCTCCTGGAGTGGATCAATGTGTGTATTTTTGGTTCAGAAGGTATATTTTGGTTCAGGTTGACTTGGTTCAAGTTTTGATGATCTATCTTGTATATAAGAAATGTGTATGAGTGAATTGTGTGAGAGTAGAGTGGTGAAGAGAAGTGATGAGAGGAAGTAGAGCGAATGTGTAAGAAGATCAGGGGAAGTGTAAGAAGTGAAGAAGAGTTGTGTTTGAATGATATGCAAGTTGTGTTGAGACTATAGTACAGGGGTATGTGCAAGCTAATGAGTCACAAATTTGCGGAAGTCTATGCATTGGAAAATGCGCTCCACAAAACGGCCCCCATTTTTAAAAAACGGGGCCCGTTATAAAAAATGAGGGCCCGTTAATGGTTCGGCCTCTCGAGCCGAAAGGTCACGGGGTGCCAAAGCCAAATAAAACGGGCCCTCGTTTATGGACAAAACGGGGGCCTGTTTTGAAATGCTATTTTTATCATTTTTTTTGGATAATTTTTCATTTTCACCGTTACAGTTAGTTGACAAGAGGAGATCAAAAACGGGCCCCCGTGCTGTGGTTTCCACTTCAAGCCTCCACCACTATCCCAGGTACACATTCAGTCATCTATTTTCACATTTCATAATTTTCTTGTATATATATATTTTTTTTTTGTATATTATTTAGTTTTTTTTTATTATTTTAGTTTTTTTTAATAGTAGCATATAAATAAATTATTTTTTATATTTGTAAATTCTTGATTTTGATCTAAAATATTTTTGAACAGTTAACCCTAAACCGTAATCAACAAATTTAGAAACCAAAACCAAACCTAGATAATTAACAAAATGAAATCGACACAAACAAAAAACCGAAAAATGAAATGGAAACAAAAACAAAAACGTTCGAAAATGAAATCGACACAAACAAAAAACCGAAAATGAAATGGAAACAAAAACAAAAACGTTCGAAAATGAAATCGACACAAACAAAAAACCGAAAATGAAATAGAAACAAAAACAAAAACGTTTGAAAATGAAATCGACACAAACAAAAAACCGAAAATGAAATGGAAACAAAAACAAAAACGTTCGAAAATGAAATTGAAATAAAACCGAACATATGTACCTAAATTGTTCTTAATCCTCATTAGGCAATACAAAAGTTACTACTAAATTAGTATAACCTTAAAAGTAATTAACATTAAGTTCTTCAAATTTTAGATATGAAAGTTTAGGCCTAGGCATAAAGGTCCTATTATGGTCCTATTATGTCATATGATGGTATAAAAGGATCAATTATGGACACAATTTTAGAGCAAAACTAGATAAGTTACTAAAATTGGAGTTTGGTTTACATAGGTTCATAAAGGAAGCTAATATGCCAAATATATAATTCATTAATACAAAATAAAAAATATTCTTGATTTATAATGTTGATTGATAATGAGTTTTCTAAATGGGGTGCTAATTATATATACATCCGAAAGATTTGAAAAATATAATTCCCAAGAAGTATTTTGAATATCTTTAGAAGTATATTGGTATATCTAGAATGTAATTTATATTATAAAAGATTTAATATATGATTTGAAGTTGGTAGATATTTTGAGGAAGATTTATTAGATTATGTTATGATTAAGCTAATATTAGAAGAATGGTTTTAACAACATCTTTTGGTTTTAAAAGGTGCACAAGGTTTGAAGTTGAAATCATATTCGATTGTATATATTATTAAATTGTTAAGGAGCTATTTTTTTTAAAAATAGTTAATTTAAGATATTAGTTGAAGCTATTTTAGAACGTGAGATAGTCCTAATGAACACATGAATTAAATTAATGAACCTAGGACAATCACAATGAACATATGATAGTCCCAATGAGCCTCAAATGATCCTAATGAATGTAGGGCAGTCTTAGTGAACCTAAGAAAGTCCTAATGAGCCTAAGAAAGCAATAATGAACTTGGGACAATCCTAATGAACCTAGGATAGTCCTAATGAACCTACGATAGTGTAAACAAGCCTAGGATAGTGTAAGAAAAAAACACTACAAAAAAGACCTCAAATGCGTTAAATGAATTTCCCAATAACGCACTCGTGTTTATCTTTTTTTGGTCATTTGGCTACCTTTTTTTACAACATCTTGGTGTATACGCCCCTAAGAAGACCTTTTCCTCAAAAATTTCTTGGATCATGAACTCCTCATGTGCACCAAACATTTAAGTTACCACTTGGAAGCTTCTAATGCACACAATCCTTTCAATCAATCTACTCCATTGATCTCTCAAAACAATCTTAGTATTTAATCCTCTATCCTTCATTTCTTATTCAACTTTGTAAGAGAATTTGTGTATGGATTGATATCTTAAATTTTATAGAAAGATTATATATGAAAACAAATGATTGCGGAGTTTTATAATAAATGATTTATAGGAAATAATATTTTTTGAAGGTTTTGTAAATTATAATCTTGTGTAGATTTGATTATGGGAGAAATTTAATGGTGAAATATGCTTAACTCTTCAAAAGTTTTGATGTTTTGTCTTTACATGACAACCACTTAGAATATAATATGTTTTAAGTATGTCATTTATAGTCATGGGAGATTAGTTTTTTTTTAAGATTGTCTGAAGACTAATCAATGTAATATGAATTGATGGCAATTATCTCAAAACTATGTAATTGAATTCTAATAAATTATCATGTGTACACTAAAACACTAGAAATATGGAGCATCCAAACACACACGTGCATTTTTCAAAATAACTTTAAGTTAAAGTTAACAAAATATTATGTTGTCTTAGTAATATTGTTTCCATGCTATATATTCTTACACTAGAAGGAGGATCATCTTATTTCTCACTTCTTTATTGATCTTATGTATGAAATATTTTATATTGATTTTAATAGTTGATGCATTTTACAAGAAATGAATTTATTAAATTGAATATATAATAGATTTATGATGTTTCATTGAAAGTTTTTATTAAGTTTTGTGCGCAAATTTTATATTTCAAGATTCAATAGTATGTACATGTATATTTTTTTAAGTTCAATATTATATTATATATTTCATGTGTATCTCATTCAACAACATAGAAATGTCACTATTTATAAATGTTTTTTTTTAATTTAGTAAAATAGATTCTTCGTTGACATAGAGTTGTATATAATTCATGTATATCTTTATATATGCAGGAGTTCTTTGCTATCATGGATGTCTTTGACATAGATGAACTATTAGGTGAAAATCCCCCACCACAACCCCCTCCTCCTCCTCCTCCACCTCCACCACCACCACCACCACCACCACCACCACAACCCCCTAGATTGGATGAAATTCGTTTAAGAGAACGAATTAATGAAAACCTACAAGTGATTGAACAAAACATTGCTGCTATCCAAAATGAGCAAGTCACGCCACCCCATCTTGTAGAGTTTGCAAAATCAATGCAAACTGTTGTCGAGTCAGTTAGATCTGTTGATTCTCAATTAGATCAATTTCATAGACCACGTCCTGGGGACAAGAGACCACGAGATGTTATTGATGATAGCACTTAGATTTTACTATTTATTTGGCTTTGATATGTACTTTTTTATGGACTTTACACATTTGTTTACATGTGCACATACTTTATATATATGGATAGTTGCATAATAGGATTAGATCATATATATTTTGTGCATACTTTATATATTTTGTTCACGTTAGATATTATGTGGAGTGAACATCATGTTACCATCTAGACATATATATGGATTAGATATTATATGGATTATGTGGACTTGAAATTTTACTGTTTATTTGGCTCTGATATGTACTATTTTACGGGCTTTACATATTTGTTTACACGTGCACACACATACTTTATATATATGGATAGTTTCATAATAGGATTAGATCATATATATTATGTGCATACTTTATGTGTATTGTGCACATTAGATATTATGTGGACTTGAAATTATGTGCACATTAGATCATATATATTGACTTGAAATTATGTGGACTTGAAATTTTGCGCATACTTTATATATTATGTGGACTTGAAATTTTATTTATGGAAGTTGTGCTTAAACAACTTTATAGGCATTATGTGGACTTGTAATTTTATTTTTGGAATTTCATTTAAATAGTTCTTGTGATTAGATAAACTACATGTGCATACATCATGAACTAAGTATTAAAACATATCTTATAATTATAACATATTCTAAATTAAAAAGTATCATTTAACAAATATAATGAATAGAACTTGATTAAAACATAATTATCTCATTCATAAATTTGACCAGTAGTCTCTCATTTATGTATATTGTACACAAAATGTAATCAAGAAGACATATCTAAAATAAAATAAACAGTCTATTTAAATAACTTTGTTTTCATTGATGCCTTCTACTTGTGGTAGACCTGAAACAAAATTTTACTAGATTCATTCCGTTATACCATCTACATCCTCTCTCTTTTGCAAAGCATCTATAATTGTCTCGTGCTCTTCCATAGAGAGAGTCCATAATTGTTTATTAGCAGGCCTGCCATGATATCTATCCAATTTTATATTAGTTGCCACTACCAAATGCGAGTAATGTATAATCTTTTTCTCTAATTCATAATCTTCAAATGCGGGCAATCCATTCTTTCTTGTTAGATATTTGCGTAGCCAAGAGCCAACAACAACCACAGATCCTGTTGGATAGTCATAACCATCATCATCTACTCGAGGAGTAGTTAGCTTATGTTTTGGCTCTACACATCGAGCCAACCAATACTCTGTCCCCTCTTCATTGTCCTCTGGTGCAACAACAACATAGACATGTCCTATGCACAAAACAATTTTATTTTAATATTTAATGAGAAATAAAAACAAAAATATACACTGTAAGATTTCATAAATTTATGTACAATTTAATAAATCAAAACAAATTTCAAAAATAATTTTACCTCGTTGTATAAGATCTGAAATGCGATCATAGTCATTTGATGCAAACATTTGATCCATATCTTCATCAGTTCTTTCATGCGGATCATTTGCATCTATGGGTGTCAATGATCTTTGTTGCCATTCTTCAACCCATTCTTTATTCTCACAAAATTCCCAATCTCCGAAAACACAAAACTGACAAAAGCAAGCAAGTTGCCTTGTGAATATAGTCCATGCGTTTGAATTAGAACTCTTAAACGAATGCCATTTAGCTGATCCAATGATGGTATTACAATCATGCCGAATAGGAATACTATCTTCCTCTATCAACCAGAAGAAACGTCGAATTGCAGAGTTTTCAGTTGATCCTTTTGACAACTTTGAATTGCACCAATCTACAACTGCACGAGCATCTCTGAATTTCACTGCATCCTCAAATTTCAATTGTTCTCTAGCAAGAGCTCTTTTTATACAGGCACCGGCTCCATCGTGTTCCCCCTTACCATGTCCCGCTTCAAAAAAACTCCATAAATGTTGGACATTGGTTATCTTGTGAACTTTGCATAGCCAATAAAACATTCTTGCATTTTTTAATTGTCCAGTGCAGTTATCTGACCATATCATATGTTGTTTCATGTCAATTTCTCTTTCCTTAAGATTATCATAAAATACCTCAAAGTAATGTTGGATAAACTCTGAAGAGTGTAATCGATTATCACTAACATAGAAATGATACTCCCTCAAAAAATTTCTGTTATCTTCTGTACTGTCATGGTCATGTCTATATATAATGTGCACAAATATGGCCACTTGCATTGAGTTGTAGTATTGTGATTGAGTTTCCTCTTGTGGTTTTAGAGTATAATTTTCTGCAAAATCCACAACTGATACTATTGTTCCAATTGGAAATGTGTTCTTGCATATGCGAAACTGTCCATCAAGCCATTGGGCATGTTGGGAATGTTTCACATATTTTGGAACAATATGAGTTTTAAACTCACTAATAAATGCATTCACACTATTCTGTTCTGTAATCAATTCTAAACGTTTCCCCATCTTTCCATCCTTTAGAGGGTATTCTATATTTTTAAATCTCCTAACATCAACCATTTTTTGTCCAAACTCAGATGAAACATGTTCATGCAAACATTCACCTATCGAAGAATAGTTCCCACATAAATTGCAAAGACCATAAATGCATGAACTGGAAAGAAATAATTGTTCATTAGGTGGTTTACAAAATACTTCCAATAAAATCTTTTATAGTTTCAGGTGGAACATAAACACCACAATCCTGCACAAGATCATTACCATGCAACATACAACGAATATATCAAAAAACATCATAATAGTAACGAAACTGGACATGAGTTTTACAACAACAAGATATTCTTTGTTTATTGATTTTAACATACCAGGGTTTGCATTTTTCAAATGATCTTTGACTAATTCGTAAATTCATTAACACAGATTCATCACTAAATTTTTTAAAGAATTCAGTTTGAGTCATGTCAAGAAGATGTTTTGGATGAGGATCACGAATTTTTGATCCCACCCTTAACTTTAAAACATCTCTAACATTTGATGAAACTCTAGTGTTATCATGCCAAAATTTTGTAATTAATTGTTTAGTTTCATCATTTAATTTCATGTCTGACCTTTGAAGTCTACCACTAAAACTCCAACAATGGTTTAGTGGATCAATTTCAATTGTGTCTCTTCTTTTGGCCACTCTTGACAAGGTTCTACGATGTAAGTTCAAATAGCCACTTATATCACTTAACATTCTTTTATTAACAATCATTTTGTCAACTATAGCAGTCGTTATAACTCTACGTGCTGCATTCTTATCTTTAGATTGACTTGTTTTTCTTATAGAATCGATGGCACTGGCAACAGTAGATACAACTTGCTTATATGATTCATCTTTTCTTTTTGGTTTTGCATAAATACCTATTTTTTTCATGACTTTACGCATTTTTAACATTTTTATTAATTGTAGCATTAATTGACATTGGAATCCTAACTTTTTATTATAGAAAAATTGTTTATATAATCTGTTTGCATGTGTTCTGATTTGTCTCCAAGAAACTAACCCATTAAGATTATCTAGTACATTGCTATCAATAGTAAAAAAATTACATTCATTTTCTTTTAGAGATGGTGGTGTAATATTTTCAATTTTTATTTCTTTTCGTATTGGTGTATGAAATTTATATCCAGCTTCATTTAAATCAGCAATTTGATTGGCATCATAGTCATCAGGATTTAAAAACATACTAGGATTCACATCCACATCAACATTTGCATCAACAGTCATACCCGTGTGTGGTTCTACATTTCTTGCATCCATCATGATGTCTTCAATGGTCTCATCTACAACGGGCACTGAACTAGATGCTTCAGAAGTGTTATTCAATTGCCGTTGTTGTGATCTTCGATCTCTTTGGCGTTTTGCCTCCTTCTCTCTTTGTGCTTGAATTTCATCCACTGTCATTGTCCTCTTTTTTTTCTTTTGACGTTGCTTAGAACCCATTTTTACAAACTTGTCTTCAAAAAATCGTGTAAAAAATATTAAAAAGTACTGCCAAATGATGTAAAAAATCTTTGTCAGTACGGATTTCAATGATAGTGTGGTAAATTGATGCAATCTGTTTTTTTTTTACAGTAACGGTTATTTAGAAATGGGGGCCCGTTATTTTAACAACGGGCCCCCATTTTAATAACGGGGGCCCGTTATTTAAATAACGGGCCCCCGTTTTAAAAACGGGGGCCCGTTGTTAAATCCAACGGGCAAAAAATGAAACGGGCCCCCGTTTATAAAATGGGGGCCCGTTATGAAAAATTTGAATTCACAACCCGCCACTTGCCTCGGGATTAGGCCCGGGATAGGCCTGGGATGGCCACACCTGAGACATGAACTTGCAAATTCAAAGCTCCATGAATGAAAGCACAAATATGATGAAATGAAATAGTTTACGTGCCTCTAATCAAAGAATTTTTATACGGAATTGAAACCCATTTCAGATTATACTGTCTAGATTCTAAATATGTAAATTGATTTAAAAATTGATTATTTTAACTATTTTTCATTTAATTTATACTAAATCAGGGTCATAAATTTGAAATATTAACTAATTTTCTTAATTTAATAACTTATTTATTTTAATGAATTTTGAAAAAAAAATTATATGTCATCAATCTACACAAAATTATTTTCAATTTAAAAAAAAAAAATTCAAAAAATACTAAGTTTATGTCAAATTATGTGGGTCGTACACGTCAAATTTTTAAAAAGATAATTACGGCCATTAAAAAATTAATTAAAAAAAAAATATTTGAAAAAAAAATACAGAAAAATATGCTCATCAATCTTCAGTGTGTTACAAACCATTTCCCAAAACGGTTTGAGAAAATAATTTTAATTGTGTCAAAAAGTGTGGGTTGTACACATGCATGGTATGGTCCTGAAACATGCATTTTTAAAACATAGTTTTTAGAACTTCATTCAAAAAGTTATTTTTTATTATGTGGGTATTAAAATAAATTACATATTTGAAAAGTACACTCAGAGAGCTATCTTTTATATTACTGACTTTTTCCAAGATTCAATCTCTAAGTGTTTCAAAATTTAAGCTCAAGTGAGACAAAATCTGAAAAACAGGGAAAACACTTCCACTTTTTGGCCAAAAAGTGGACTCATCTTGTTGCACTGACCCACAAGGTATGTATAGGATCATGGTGTGCCAAAACAGGCCCTTAAGTGACAATGAAATTTAAAAAAATTAGAGTTATGCAACTTGACATGAAAAATTGAATAAGTTATGAACATTATTTTTAAAATATGTAAGAAGAGAATCTATAGAAAATTGAATGCAGTTTCTAAGCTACTAGTTGTTTTTTGAAAAAAAAATCCTATTTGATGAAAATTTCAAATTTCAAATTTCAATGCAATGGTACAAAAATTTCAGGAAAAAAATAAGAAGTAGGTGTATGTATGACCACCCTAATCACAATCAAATCATAATATTTTTTTATAAGATTTATAATATAAGTATTAGACTCATGTCTGGATGTGACACATATTTTTTTATAATTTTTATAAAGTAAATAATTATTTATGAATTTTTTACTACAACTTTTAAGAAATTCAGAAACTCCTACGTCTGACCACCTTAACTTGGTCAAAACCTTATGAAATTCAATTTTTAAAATTTTTTCTTTATATTAGACGAAGCATAGGATGTGACACATGTTTCAGATTCAAAAAATGTTATGTGGTTTGAAAGTTATGAGTATTTTTCAATCAGTCTATCAATCATGACTTTTGTCAGAATTCAATTAGAAAATAAATAATAATTATTTATTAAAGTCGAAATAAGACAAGCCTTACATTGTTGGAAATATGAGAACGTCCTTAAAAAACTATTTTTGTTTTATCAATTTTGGCTATAAAAAAAGTCGTCAACCACTAGTGTAAAGTCTGGAAAATCAAGGAATACTGAAAAACACATATTTTCAGTTGACTTTTCAGGCTTGTCACTTCCAAGCCAAATCCCAAAGCAAACCCGAACCAAAAGATGGAGGGAAAAAAATATGTTTTAAAATCGGATATCCGTTTTTGAAAAAATAAAAAAATAAATTTTAGTAAATTGGGCATAACTTTTGTGTTTTATATCAAAATTTTGATTTTTTACAGGCATTGGAAAGGTAATTAAGAGCTCTATGCTATGGAATAAGTATATTTTCAATTATTTGTTTAAAAAAATAATTATAATTCATTTAAATTCATCCTTGATTTTTAAAACATAAAAAACTCATAACTTTTTCATATGATTTCCCTATTGCAGGAATTTTTGTAACAATCATCTCAAAATAAACTAAATAAGTAATTAATTAATAATAGAAAATTTATAAATGAATTTTATTAAGTTCGATAAATTTTGATAAACCATGTTATCTATGTTTGTTCCTTTCTCCACCTCTCTCTCCTAAACCTATCACTCCACCTATTTGTTTCTCCCTCCCTCTCTTTTGTCCATATTTATACATCTCTCTCTAGACCTATATCTCTAACTATTAATGAATACGTCATTCAATCTCTCAAGCTCTACAAGGTGATTATATTTCTACCTCTTCATAATTTCCTCCTCTATGTCACTCTCTCTTCCCTAAGATCTAGACTAGTCTCTCTGCATTTTCTTCTCATCTCTAGCAACAAAATTCAGAGGGGACAAGGAGAGACATAGGGAAGTATCAAAAAAAGGAGAGGGGGGAGAGGTGAGAAGGAGAGATTAATTGTGGGGAAGAGATAGTTTGAGAGAGAGCTATAGGTAATTAGGTGGAAGGTGAAGTGAGAGAGGGAGGGGATGATTGGGGTGATGAGAGAATGAGAGGGAGAGTTTGAGATTATTAAGGGGTAGGAGGAGAGGGGGAGAGGGCAAAGTATCAACAAAGAGAGAAGAGAGATGGGGACAAATGTGAAGAGAGACAAAGAGTAATTAGGGAGTGGGGAGAGGGGGAGAGGGAATTATCTATAAACCCATAGGAGGAGAGAGGTGATCGAGGGTAATTGAGGGAAATAAATAATGCGAGCGAGAATTGGGTGTAATTATCAGATAAAAAGAGAGGGAGAAGAGTAAGTATCAACAAAAGGAGAGAGGGAGAGATGTGGATAGAGGTGAAGAGAGTGATAGAGAGATGATAATTAGTGTGAGCAGAGGGGAAGAGGGAAGTATTAACAAAGAGATGGACTAGAGAGAGGGTAATCAGGGGGCTCTCTCCCCATCTCTCCCCCTCTTCCTTTGTTGATACTCCCTCCTTCTCTCTCCCCGCTCCCCTTCCCGTAATTACCTTCTCTCTAGACTTATCTCTTTTAACCTCTCTCTCTTTATCTCTCCCTCTCTCCCTTTGTTGATACTTTCCCATCCTCCCTCTCCTCCCAATGCCCAATTACCCCCAACTCTCTCTAATTCTCTCTTCCCCAAATGTCATCTCTCTGTCACACCTATCCTTACCTCTAACTTTACCATATGACCCCTTAGGTGTCGTTACAGTTCATATTGTGTCGTAATCAGTCATATGATATCCTATGAACCCTTAGGATACCATATGATGTTGTTAGGGGTCATATGGTGTGCTAAGGGTTCATATTGTGTCTTAAAGGGCCATATGGTGTCCTACGACCTCTTAGGACACCATATGACTCCTTAAAACACTATATGGTGTTGTTATGGGTCGTATGGTGTCCTAAGGGGTCATATGGTATCCTATGACCCCTTAGGACACCATATGGTGTCGTTAGGGTTTGTATGGTGTGCTAAGGGGTCATAAGATATCATATGACCACTAAGGACACCATATGACCCCTAAGGTGTCGTTAGGGGTCATATTGTGTCCTAAGGGGTCATGTATGGTGTCATATGACCCCTTAGGACACCATATGGTATCATCATGGATTGTATGGTGTCCTAAGGGGTCATATGGTGTCTTATGACCCCTTAAGATAACATATGATCCTTTAGGTGTCATTTGGGGTCATATTATGTCCTAACATGTCATATGGTGTCCTATGACCCCTTAGGACACCATATGGTCTCGTTAGGGGTTGTATGGTGTGCTAAGGGGTCATAGAATGTCATATGACCACTTAGGACACCATATGACCCATTAGGTGTCGTTAGGGGTTATATTGTGTCCTAAGGGTTCATATGGTGTCCTATGACCCCTTAGGTGTTGTTAGGGGTCATATTGTGTCCTAACGGGTCATATGGTATCTTATAACACCTTAGGATACCATATGGCATCTTATAACCCCTTAGGATACCATATGGCATTGTTAGGGGTTATATGGTGCGCGAAGGGGTCATATTATATCTTAAAGGGCCATAGGAAATCATATGAATCATTAGGACACCATATGACCCCTCAGGTGTTGTTAGGGGTCATATTATTTCCTAAAGGGTCATATGGTGTCTCATGAACCTTTAGGACACCATATGACACCTTAGGACACCATATGATATTGTTATAAGTCTTATGGTATCCTAAGGGATCATATGGTGTTCTATGAGCCTTTAGGACACCATATGGTGTTGTTATGGGTCGTATGGTGTGTTAAGGGGTCATATGATATCCTATGACCCCTTAGGTACTGTTAGGGGTCATATTGTGTCCGAACGAGTCATATGGTGTCCTATGATGCCTTAGTACACCATATGGTGTCGTTGGGGGTTGTATGGTGTGCTAAGGGGTCATATTGTGTCCTAAGGGGTCACAAGACATTATATGACCCCTTAGACACCATATGATCCATTAGGTTTTGTTAGGGGTCATACTATGTCCTAAGAGGTCATATGGTGTCCCGTGACCCTTTAGGACACCATATGACCCCTTAGGACATCATATGGTGTTGTTATGGTGTCCTAAAGAGTCATATGGTGTTATATAACCCCTTAGGACACCATATGATGTTGTTAGGGGTCATATTGTGTTCTAAGGGGTCATATGGTGTCTTATGATCCCTTAGGACACCATATGGTATTGTTCTGGGTTTCCTAAGGGGTCATATGGTGTTCTATAGCCCCTTAGGACACCATATGGTGTTGTTATGGGTCATATGGTATCCTAAGGGGTCATATGGTGTCCTATGACCCCTTAAGACACCATATGACCCCTTAGGACACCATTTGGTGTTGTTATGTGTTGTATAGTGTCCTCAGGGGTCATATGGTGTTGTATGACCCCTTAGGACACCATATGACCCATTAGGACACCATATGGTGTCATTAGGGGTTGTATGGTGTGCTAAGAAGTCATATGGTGTCCTATGGCCCCTTAGGAAACTATATGCCCCACTTAGGAAACTATATGCTCCTAAGGTGTCATTAGGGTTTATTTTGTGTCCTAAGGGGTTGTATTATGTCCTAAGGGGTCAAATGGTGTCCTATGACCCCTTAGGACACCATATGACCTCTTAGGACACCATTTGGTGTTGTTATGTGTGGAATGGTGTCCTAAGGGGTCATATGGTGTTATATGATCCCTTAGGACACCATTTGGTGTCGTTAGGGGTTGTATAGTGTGCTAAGGAGTAATATGGTGTCCTATGACCCCTTAGGAAACTATATTTCCCCTTAGGTTTTGTTAGGGTTTATTTTGTGTCCTAAGGGGTCGTATTGTGTCCTAAGGGGTCATATGGTGTCCTATGACCCCCTAGGACACTATATGACATCGTTATGGGTCATATTATGTCCTAAGGGGTTATATTGTTTCTTACCACCCCTTAGGACACCACATGGTGTCGTTATGGGTTGTATGGTGTTCTAAGGGGTCCTATGGCATTCTATGACCCCTTAGGACACCATATTATGTTGTTATGGGTCTTATGGTTTCCTAAGGGGTGATATGGTGTCCTATGACCCCTTAAGACAACATATGACCCCTTAGGACACCATATGGTGTCATTATGCGTTGTATGGTGTCCTAAGAGGTCATATGGTGTTCTATGACCCCTTAGGACACCATATGATGCCCATAGGGGTCATATGATGTGATAAGGGGTCATATGGTGTCCTATAACCCCTTAGAACACCCCATGACCCGTTAGGTATCGTTAGGCATCATTTTGTGTCGTTGGGGGTCATATGGTGTCCTATGACCCCATAAGACACAATATGGCCCCTTCGGTCTTGTTAGGGGTCATATTGTGTCCTAACGGATCATATGGTGTCCTACGACCCCTTAGGACACCATATGGTGTTGTTAGGGGTTGTATGGTGTGCTAAGGGGTCATATTGTGTCCTAAAGGTTCCTAGGACATCATATAACCCCTTCAGACACCATATGATCCCTTAGGTATTGTTAGGGGTCATATTGTGTCCTAAGGGGTCATATGGTGGCTCGTGACACCTTGTGATCTCTTAAGACACCATATCGTGTTGTTATGGGTCTTCTTGTGTTCTAAGGGGTCATATAGTGTTATATGACCCCTTAGGATACCATATGACCCCTTAGGACACCATATGGTGTCATAAGGGGTTGTATGGTGTCCTAAGGTTTCATATGGTGTCCTATGACCCCTTAGGGTACTATATGACCCCTTAGGTGTCATCAGGGGTCGTATTGTGTTCTAATGGGTCATATGGTGTCCTATGACCCCTTAGGATACCATATGACCCCTTGGGACACTATATGGTGTTATGGATCATATAATGTCTTAAGTGGTCATAAAGTGTCCTATGACCCCTTAGGACACCATTTGGCATTGTTATATGTTGTATGGTGTCTTAAGGGGTCATATGATGTTCTATGACCCCTTAGGATACCATATGACCCCTTAGGACACCTTATGGTGTCATTAGGGGTCGTATGGTGTGCTAAGGAGTCATATGGTGTCCTATGACCCCTTAGGTGTCATTGGGGTTTATTTTATGTCCTAAGGGGTCGTATTGTGTCCTATGGGGTTATATGGTATCTTATGACCCCTTAGGACACTATATGATGTAATTAGGGGTCATATTATGTTCTAAGGGGTCATATTGTATCTTATAACCTCTTAGGACACCACATGGTGTCATTATGGGCCGTGTGGTGTTCTAAGGGGTCATATGGTGTTCTATGACCCCTTAAGATACCATATTATGTTGTTATGGGTCGTATGGTCTCCTAAGGGTCATATGATGTCCTATGACCCATTAGGACACCATATGACCCCTTAGGACACCATATGGTGTCATTATGCATCGTATGGTGTCCTAAAGGGTCATATGGTGTCTCATGAACCTTTAGGAAACCATATGACACCATATGATTTTGTTATAAGTCTTATGGTGTCCTAAGGGGTCATATGGTGTCGTTAGGGGTCGTATGGTGTGTTAAGGGGTCATATGGTATCCTATGACACCTTAGGACACCATATGGTGTCGTAAAAGGTTGTATGGTGTTTTAAGTGATCATATGGTGTTCTATGGGGCCATATGGTTTTGTATGACCCCTTAGGACACTATATGACATTGTTAGGGGTCATATTATGTCCTAAGTGGTCATATTGTGTCTTATGACCCCTTAGGACACCACATGGTGTCGTTATGGGTCGTATGGTGTTATAAGGGGTCATATGGTGTTCTATGACCCTCTAGGACACCATATTATGTTGTTATAGGTCATATGGTCTCCTAAGGGGTCATATGGTGTCCTATGAACCCTTAAGACACCATATGACCCCTTAGGACACCATATGGTGTCATTGTAGTACCCCTACTCGTTTGAACTCATTAGAATCATATTTTATTATTGTTTACTTTCAGTGGATACATTACCATGATGTGTTATTCAACTTATATGACATTATTTCATGCTTTATCTGGATATGAGATGCATAATTTATTTGTATTATATCAGTATTTGTGATTTATGGCATTTTATGGATTATTGCTATGTACTGACATTTTACTTTATCTATGCAATGTGGAATTATATGTTGTGTGTCTTCGAGTGTATTGGATGCAAGGGGATGATTTTCCTTCACTCATTTCGGTGAGATAGGGAACATCGCGATTCTCCTTCATCGATGTGTATGCCGTGTTTTCTATATTGTATATATGCATGTGTGGTTTGGTGATGCAGGATATTGCAGGTACAAGTACTGGGTAGGTACGAGGTATCTTCTCCACCTAGTTTCATAGGTCTGAGCGTGCCTTATATTTTCCAATGAAAGTGGAGGAGATAGTAGTTGACCCTATTTTTACTCAGTTACACTCATGTGACTGCCGTCAATTGGTCGTCTTGTCAGTTTGTTCGGCCTTCGTATTTTGTTGTTTGATATTTTTTATGAGTATTTGCTTGAGGTTTGTTTAGTTGGTGTGTTTTAGTGGATTTAATTAATTAATTAAGTTTTTGGAGTTATCTCATAGTTGAATTATGTATGCATTGAGATAATAAATTTAATCAATTAAAAGAAGTTGTTAAATTAAGTCGCAAGCTGCATGATATTAGAAATATATTTTATTTAAATTTTAGTGGAAAAATAAATTAGATTAATTGCATTTATTGTTTCCTAGAATTTTAAATAAATAAAAGAATAAAAGAATAAATAAATGAATAAGAATTCATTAAAATTATAGCATTGCTTTAATTTCTTTATTTAGAAAATTAATTAGAGTTGCATGAGAAAAGAAAAAGAAAAATAATTTTTAATTATTGCATGTTAACTTATCTTTTTGTTAGAAAATTAGAAAATAAAAAAAAATTGCTTTTATTACTAAATTTAGGTTTTTGGGGAAAAAGATATTCAACCTAGAATTTTACTTTAAAAAGGAGAATAGGTCTTTATTTTAGGGAGACACAGGAAACAGGTCAAGGATTTAGGTGAAGAAATTTATTTGGAAGCTTGTTGAAGGATTGGTGCTCTTCTACAAATTTCTTTTAGGAAAGCTATGCGGCTTCTATTGATTGTTTGTTTTAAAGAAAATATTGCTATTTCTTCTATCTTCTGAAGGATGTGTGTGTTAAGATGTTTGTCATATCCTGTCTGATTAATTCTTGTTCTTGGCTAAAGTCCATTCCTGAAGTTAATTTTTGGTTTATGGAAAGAAGTTATTTTTTGGGTGTTGTTAGATTAAAATTTTGAGAAGATTGGGAAAAGTTATTATAACAAATTTTGCCAAGATTTTTATTGTGCATGAAAATTGCAAGATTTGGGAGGAATGAGATTTACCAGAGAAATCATTTCCTCTTGTTTGATTTTTGTTTTGATATTTGGCTATGACAGTCCTTTTTAATATTTTTGTATCTTTGTGATATTATTAGTTATTATAGAAATAAATTTAATCATTAAATAAATTTATTAGGATATTAAAAGTTAAGGGAAATTGTTTTATTACATTATTTTGGAAAGAAAATATGTATTAATTAATTCCCTGTAAATAATGTAATTAGAAATGAATTTTTGGTTGAAATTAGAATATACTAGTTTTAGGTTAATGTATTTAAAAAAATAATAATTTAAAAAACCAAAAAAAAGAATTTAAATAAATAAAAAATAAAATAAAATAAATAAAAAATAAAAAAAATATTAAAAAAAATATATATATATATATATATATATATACCTCGGTAGTCACTACTGACGGTAGTATGACTATCATATGATAGCAGTACTACCGATGGTAGTATGCTACCTACGGTAGCAGTGCTATCAGCGGTAGCATAGGCTACTGTGCGTAGCATGGGCTACCGCGTGTAATTTCTTCCCTGGGTTTTCTCATGCAGACCGAAACTTAATATTTTGGATTTCCGTGCAGGGTTGTTAAAAGTTGATTTTTAAATTAAATAATATATATGATTATATATATATATTCATATTTGAATTTATTTTATTATGGGTATTATGTTATTTTAGTATTATTTTAATACTATGAAAATTAATTTATGAGTTGACATATATAATGTATATATATATTTAATTTAAAGTTTGGGTGTTTTCAGAAAAAAACTTGTAATTGTTAGATTTTAAATTTATGTTTGGAAACACATTGGGAGATTAATTTTTGTGTGATTGATTTAAACTTTATTGGACAAATGACAAGATTGATTTCTTTGTATTATAATAGTTGTAATTTCTTATTATCTAGAAAATCTTTATTTGCAAGTTATTTATGCTTTTGGCTATTGTAAGAAAATATTGCCTATATTAGGATCTTGTGTAAATGGTATTTGTAGTCAAGCTTAATTTCGTTGTATTTTTTATTGAGTTGTAATTATGTCATATGTTGTTATATCTCCTTGGTCAGGTGTTGTTGTATAACCCTATTGATGTGAGCCATTGTATGTTTTGTTCCAAATGGTCAATCCTGGGTTAGTGATTGTGTATCCTTCACTTGTGGTTTGTCAGGATTAGTTATGGCTGTCTGTTTCTCCATAGAGTTCTCGTAGAGAGGCCTTTCCTATTAGTGTCCTATGAGAGACTGGCTTTCGAGCAGGGGCCGCGCCCGAAGTGGATGGTAGGATTACCCCTCGAAAGTCAGTTAAAAAGTGATAACCTAATAATTGATTAGGGGGTGGGTAGAATAAATATTAATTAAGATAATGTACCTCGTGCATAGGTGAGTGCTATTACAGGGCTCATAATTTTGCAAGAAGGATTAGAATGGCAAACTTACCAGCTTGTCTTCATGAAAGGATTGGTAGGGTCCGCATGAGACTTGAATGGAGCCGGAGGTTTGGGAGAGGTTACTAAGATAACCCAGGATGGGGGCCGGGACCTATGGATGCCTACCATGGTAACCACTGTAAGCTATGCGATAACACTATCTCCTTAGAGTCACTAGTGTTTGTGAGTTGAGTCACATGGATGTTTGCGGAGTCATGTAGTTCTTTCATACTTGTCTTATTTTGCTTGCTTGAGGGTTTTCTACTATCTCCTAGCATGGTGGGGTGGTTCCATTTCGAGATCACATGACCGGGTGTTAGTGCCACTTCCCATCGGATTTTCCTGATTGTATCTTCAGGTGAGGAAAGGCTTCGCTGGTGTTTCTTGGTTCGTGGTTCATGTACCAGCTCATGTTCGTGATCATTATTTAGTTGAGACCTTGTGGTCATTGCATCAAACTTTTATGTAACCTTGATATTGTAACTTTGTAATCCATGGTATTATTGGAAGCCATGTATTTATGGATATTGTAATATTATGTCAGTAGAATATATGTTAATTCAGTTGCTTTCATCTTATGTATAAATGATTTATGGATAAATTGAATGCATGGAATACTTTGATTCTTTCATTTTGGAATTTAGATGTATGTGTAGTTTTAATCATAAGCATTTAATTTACCTAATTAAATGGACAATTGGATTAACCGTAGTGTTAATATAATTTGTGAATTAATCTTTGTTGGTAACCCTTAGGAAATCATGTGTTAGGCTTCCGCTGTATTATTAAATGTGCAATTGCTATAATTAATGCACTTAATCTTTAAAAAAAAAAATTTCACCCTTTAGTTGCTTAGTTGTGTTGTTTTCCTTTAGGGTTCCTGGTGGGGCATTACATTTGGTATCAGAGCCCAAGTTTCAACACTGGGTACTCTGGGTTTGTAGTGTGCCTTTCAGTTGACCATCTTGCTTAGGTCTTAATGTTTGTATCTCTCTTGTCTTATCCCTGCTGTAGATCTAAACCATTTCTCTTTTATGGTACCAGGTCATGGCTAGGAAAGCTAGTAGAGGTGGCAAGTAGAGTTGGCTACAGGTGTCCGTGTCTCTGTAGATGCCTTTATTCTGAGTTGTGAGTTGAACCTAGGAGCCATAGTTACTTCAGTTGACCTTCGAGTCATTCCTTTGGGTTCTTATGGAGTGGTGTTGGGGATGGATTAGCTATCATCTCACAGTGCTCATGTGGACTATCGCAAGAAGACAGTGGAGTGTTTAGTCAACCTTGGCAGGGAAGTGGAGATTGTTGGAGTCTAGAGGTCGATATCCCTGCGTATGATCTCCGCTATGCAACTTAAGCGGTGCATGCGTAGAGGGTGTCAGCTTTTTGCAGTTACTCTTGAGGATTTGGATGAGTCATAGAGTCAAGAAATCACTCTTGATAGTCACCCTCTTTTTAGAGAGTATGCTAATGTGTTTCCATTGGATATTCTTGGTATGCATCTAAAGCGAGACATAGACTTTCGTGTCGATTTGGTTCTTGGTGCAGAACCTATTTCAAGAGCTCTATATTGGATGACAACTTAGGAGTTGAGTGAGTTGAAATTGCAGATAGAAGAATTGTTGGCCAAGGGATTCATTCATCCTAGTGTTTCTCCTTTGGGTGCGCCTGCTATCTTCATTAAGAAGAAAGATGGTTCTCTTCGGTTATGCATTGATTATTGACAACTAAATAAGGTAACCATCCGGAATAGATATCCATTGCCTTGTATAGATGACCTTTTTTATCAGGTTAAAGGAGCTAAGGTGTTCTCTAAGATTGACTTGAAATCAGGATACCATTAGTTGCATATTCAGGATGTAGACATTCATAAGACAACATTTCGTACTCATTATGGTCACTATGAGTTCATAGTGGTGCCATTTGGGTTGACGAACGTGCCTTCAGTTTTCATGAGCCTCATGAATGGGGGTTTTCACACCTATCTTGATCATTTCGTCATTGTATTCTTGGACAACATTCTGATTTATTCTAGATCTATGGAAGAGCATGAGGGTCACTTACATAAGGTATTGTAGTGCTTGAGGGAGAATCAACTTTATGCCAATTTGGTGAAGTGTGACTTCTTCCAGTCTAAGGTGAACTATCTTGGACATGTGGTTTCGAGAGAAGGTATATCCATGGATCCTTCAAAGATCCAAGCCATTTTTGATTGCCCTGTGCCGACCAACATTTCAAAAGTTAGGAGTTTTATGGGTTTGGCCGGATATTACCGTCACTTTGTTGAAGGCTTTTCCCGGATAGGACACCCGATTACTTCTCTTCAAAGGAAAGGGAAGAAGTTTGTTTGGTTAGAATAGTGTGAGATAACTTTTAGGACCTTGAAGGAACTCCTTGTCAGTGCTCCAATTTTGGCAGTTCCTAATCCATCTAGAGATTTTATGGTATGCATAGATGCCTCTTTGGAAGGTATAGGTGCAGTGCTTATGCAGGATGGACGTGTGGTTGCTTATGCATCTCGCAAACTCAAGAACCATGAGTTGAACTATCCAGTTCATGATTTAGAGTTGGCAACTGTAGTTCATGCTTTAGTTAGATGGCGGCATTTCCTGTTAGGAAGTCAGTTTGAGCTGCATAGTGATCACCATAGTCTGCACTATATATTCACGCAGCTGAACTTGAATGCTCGACAATGGAGATGGATGGAATTCTTCTGCAAGTATGATTTTGAGGTTCATTATATTCAGGGGAAAGAGAACGTAGTGGCAGATGCTTTGAGTCGTAGGCAGTATGAAGTTTTAGCATTGTCCCTTGGAGTAGACTTGAGAGAGAGGATTCTAGGAGTTCTTCCTCAGGATACTTGGTATCAAGATGTTAGAGCCATGATAGAGTCCAGAAGGCCTTTAGAGAGTAGATTTTATGGATATAACCTTGAGGCAGATGGACTTCTTTGTCACCTTGGATGGATTTATGTACCTCCTTTGGAGGGTCTTCATGTTTTGATCATGACTGAGGCCCACCATGCACCTTATTCGGCACATCTAGGTGTCAAGAAGATGCACATAGATCTTAGACAGATTTATCATTGGGCTAGTGTGAAACGCGACATTGCTGATTGTGTGTCGAAGTGTTTAGAGTGCGAGCGGGTGAAGGCGGAGCATCTACACCTAACAAAACTTTTACAACCTAATTTGGTGCCGGATTGGAAATGGGATATCATTTCCATGGATTTCATTGTTTGTTTGCCTATCTCTTCGCGTCATCATGATGCTATCATGGTTATTGTTGAAGATTGACTAAGGTTGCTCATTTTTTTCCTATTCGAGCTTCCTATATGGCAGCAGTGGTGGCACGCATCTTCTTGGAAGATGTAGTGAGATTGCATGGGATTCTGAGGCGAATCATATTTTATAGAGATCTTGTTTTTACCTCAGCATTGTGGACCTCAGTTCAGCATGCTTTGGGGACTCAATTGAATTTTAGTTCAGCTTATCACCCAAAGATAGATGGTCAGATAGAATGAGTGAATCAGGTGTTAGAGGACATGCTTCACATGTATGTGATGGACCAACAGTCGCGCTGGGAGGACTATATCTATCTAGTCGAGTTTTCTTGTAAAAATGGATATCTTAGCTCCATAGGTATGTCCCCCTTTCAGGGATTGTATGGTTGTCCTTGCCGCACTCCTTTGAGTTGGGATCGGCTAGAGGATAGTGTGCTTATAGGACTGGATATTCTTCAGGAGATGGAGCAGTAGGTAGAGCAGATTTGTGAGCACTTGGTAGCTGCACAAGATAAGTAGATGAAGTATACAGATGCTCATAGGATAGATCGTCAGTTTTCTGTTGGCAACTATGTTTTTGAGAGTGCATCTGCGGAAGAGTCCAATCTGTTAAGGAAAGGGTTCTAAGTTGGCACCTCGGTTTGTTGGACCTTTTGAGATCCTTAAGAGGATAGGACCTGTTTCCTACCGTCTTGCCTTGCCACTAAGTCTATCCCATATCCACGATGTCTTTCATGTTTCAGCTCTTTGACCTTATCATCCTGATGTGACACGTGTTCTTGATTGGAACTCTTTGTAGGTTGAGGATGGGCAACTTTCCATGGAGCCTGTGCACATTCTTTAGTGTCAAGATTTGATCCTCAGGGGTCGCACCATCGACTAGGTAAGGGTCCTATGGGACCCAAATGATGAGACCTCGGTGACTTGGGAGAATGCAGTGAAAATGAGAGAGCTGTATTCTTATTTGTTTTAGGCTTCTAGGAGTAAGCCTAGTTTTTGGGGGAAGAATGTAGTACCCCTACTCGTTTGAACTCATTAGACTCATATTTTATTATTATTTACTTTCAGTGGATACATTACCATGATGTGTTATTCAGACTTATATAACATTATTTCATGCTTTATCTGGATATGAGATGCATAATTTATTTACAGTATATTAGTACTTGTGATTTATGTCATTTTATGGATTATTGCTATGTACTAACACTTTACTTTATCTATGCAATGTAGAATTATATGTTGTGTGTCTATGAGTGTATTGGATGCAAGGGGACGATTTTCCTTCACTCATTTCGGTGAGACAGGAAACATTGCGATTCTCCTTCATCAGTGTGTATGCCGTGTTTTCTCTATTGTATATATGCATGTGTGGTTCGGTGATGCAGGATATTGCAGGTACAAGTACCAGGTAGCTACGGGGCATCATCTCCACCTAGCTTCATAGGTCTGAGCGTGCCTTATATTTTTCGATGGAAGTGAAGGAGATAGTAGTTTACCCTATTTTTACTCAGTTACACTCATGTGAGTCTCGTCAGTTGGTCATCCTGTCAGTTGATCGACCTTCGTATTTTGTCGTTTGATCTTTTTATGAGTATTTGCTTGAGGTTTGTTCAGTTTGTGTGTTTTAGTGGATTTAGTTAATTAATTAAGTTTAACAAGTTATCTCATAGTTGAACTATGTATGCATTGAGATAATAAATTTAATTAATTAAAAGAAGTTGTTAAATTAAGTCGCAAGCTGCATGATATTAGAAATATATTTTATTTAAATTTTAGTGGAAAAATAAATTAGATTAATTGCATTTATTGTTTCCTAGAATTTTAAATAAATAATAGAATAAAAGAATAAATAAATGAATAAAAGAATTCATTAAAATTATAGCATTGCTTTAATTTCTTTATTTAGAAAATTAATTAGAGTTGCATGAGAAAAGAAAAAAAAAAGAATTTTTTTTTTTAATTATTGCATGTTAACTTATCCCTTTGTTAGAAAATTAGAAAAGAAAAGAAAATTGGTTTTATTACTAAATTTAGGTTTTTGGGGAAAAAGATATTCAACCTAGAATTTTACTTTAAAAAGGGGAATAGGTCTTTATTTTAGGGAGACACAGAAAATAGGTTAGGGATTTAGGTGAAGAAATTTATTTGAAAGCTTGTTGAAGGGTTGGTGCTCTTCTACAAGTTTCTTCCAAAAAAGCTATGCCAAGTTGGGTGGCTTCTGTTGATTGTTTGTTTTAAAGAAAATATTTTTATTTCTTCTGTCTTCTAAATAATGTGTGTGTTAAGATGTTTGTCATATCCTGTTTGATTAATTCTTGTTCTTGGCTAAAGTCTATTCCTGAAGTTAATTTTTGGTTTATGGAAAGAAGTTATTTTCTGGGTGTTTTTAGATTAAAATTTTGAGAAGATTGGGAAAATTTATTATGACAAATTTTGCCGAGATTTTTATTGTGCATGAAAATTGCAAGATTTGGGAAGAATGGGATTTACCAGAGAAATCATTTCCTCTTGTTTGATTTTTGTTTTGATATTTGGCTATGGCAGTCCTTTTTAATATTTGTGTATCTTTGTGATATTATTAGTTATTATAGAAATAAATTTAATCATTAGATAGATTTATTAGGATATTAAAAGTTAAGGGAAATTGTTTTATTACATTATTTTGGAAAGAAAATATGTATTAATTAATTCCCTGTAAATAATGTAATTAGAAATAAATTTTTGGTTGAAATTAGAATATACTAGTTTTAGGTTAATGTATTTTAAAAACAATAATTAAAAAAAAAATGATAAAAAAATAAAAATAAAAATAAAAAAATAATATAAAAAATATATATACCTCCGTAGTCACTACCGACGGTAGTACGACTACTGTACGGTAGTAGCACTACCAATGGTAGTATGCTACCTACGGTAGCAACTGCTACTGGCAGTAGCATAGACTACTGTGCATAGCATGGGCTACCGTGTGTAATTTATTCCCTGGGTTTTCTTGTGCAGATCGAAATTTAATATTTCGGATTTCCGTGCAGGGTTGTTAAAAGTTAATTTTTAAATTAAATTATATATATATATATATATATATATATATATATATTCATATTTAGGTTTATTTTATTATGGGTATTATGTTATTTTAGTATTATTTTAATACTATGAAAATTAATTTATGAGTTGAAATATATAATGTATATATATATATATATTTAATTTAAAGTTTGGGTTTCACAGTAACTAAAAATATTGGAAACACAAAAACCCAGTAACTTTCCTAAAAACCTAGTTTCTACTTTTTATGATAAATCGAGAAGAAGGTGTTGACAACACAACTGACACATCAAACAAACTAGCATTAAATCCACAATACCCAATTTTAAAAGAAAAAGATCAAATAAAGACTCAATAAAATATGTAAAATAAATGAACCTGGCTGTAAGAAAGAAGAATCGCAGGCATTTCCCAAATTTTAAACAATCTCTTCAATCTACCTTGTCGACTTCACAGCAATCACACGAATCAAGAAGCTCAAAAAGAATTGGAATGATCAAATAACAGGCTTATTCCTATATTTATAAACATTGAATTCTCTAAAAATAAAATTTAATTGTTTGCATGATTAAATTCTTAAAATAAAACTAATTATTAAAATTAGAACTCACAAAATAGTTAATTGATTTTATTAAATTACAATTTGTTAAAGATTTAGTTTTTAAGAAAATACTGAAACATTACGAATGTATTTGGAAAGTCTTGATAGTGATAAATTCTAACTTAAATAGAGATTCTTAATTTAGAATTATTGAAAATATTAAAATTTAATTTTTATTTGAGGAAATTATATTATAAAGGGAAAATTTATAAAAATCTATAAAGAAAACATATAATAATATTATTCTGACATTAATCCGCGGAGGGTTAATTATTTTTCTATCTATGAGGGATGATTATGGAACGAGAGTGCTTGTTTATGGGCTAACCAGGGAAGGGTGATTTTCTTCACCTCCCCAATAGGGTAATGATGGCCATCATATTTATTTATTTATTTTTCTCCCTGCCATAACACATGTAGTTAGTTCAACCAAGATGGGTTGTTAGTTCTACATGATTGCATAGGATTCCTTTACTACCAGTTGGTACCGGCTTGCTAGGATACTCCGTCGTGAGGGACAGGAGCTTATCAAGAGCACTGGGAAGCTTATGCTTCATTTGGTTGGGCGGATAAAATGCCTGGGTCATATGTCCATCATCCGGTTTGCGAGAGGAGGTTATCCAGGTCAAACGGAGGCGACACATTCGGAGACAAAGGAAGTCAGAGATTCTAGATAAAATTTTATGTAATAATTAAAGATGTATATTTTATTTCATTGTAAAGACCAGAATGGTCACATGTAGAGGTTATGAAAAAGGACCTATAAAGGTCACATGATGTAAAGCGACAAGAAGTCGCCATGCAATGTAACTGACAAATAAAAAAGAAGAAAAAGGGCTACTAACATACTAACCCACTAACATGCATGATTTACTTTCTTAGATTAGTTTTCATTTACGCATGCACGCATATTTAATTATCTGGTAGATTATTTAATTATGAGTTTTTGTATGTTAATTTAATTCGTAATAATTTCATGCATATGATTTACGCTACTCATGTGCACACGTAACTCGACATCATAACTAATTATGGTTTGCATTCTATTGGACCTCATACGTAATTTTAGATTGTTATTGTTCGCATGCACATTTAATTCCTACATGTTATTTATGAGTTGCATGGTTGTTCAGTTACTTATCTATTACTTGCATGTTAATAATTATTGCTTTTGCATGTGTAATAATGGTTAATTTAATAATTAATTAAAACAGTGAGTTTAAGTTTGGTTTAACTAGGGTTAGGACAAGCGAGTCCTTACATTTTATGTTTGGAAACACATTAGGAGATTAATTTTTGTGTGATTGATTTTAACCTTATTGGACAAATGACAAGATTGATTTCTTTGTATTATAATAGTTGTAATTTCTTATTATCTGGAAAATCTTTATTTGCAAGTTATTTATGCTTTTGGCTGTTGTAAGAAAACATTGCACGTATTAGGATCTTATGTAAATGGTATTTGCAGTCAAGCTTAACTTCGTTGCAATTTTGATTGAGTTGTCATTATGTCATATGTTGTTATATCTCCTTGGTCAGGTGTTGTTGTCTAACCCTGTTGATGTGAGCCATTGTGTGTTTTGTTCCAAATGGTCAATCTTGGGTTAGTAATTGTGTATCCTTCACCTGTGGTTTGTCAGGATTAGTTATGGTTGTCTATTTCGCCATAGAGTTCTCGTAGAGAGACCTTTCCTATTAGTGTCCTATGAGAGAGAGTGGCTTTCAAGCAGGGGCCGCACTCGAAGTGGATGGCACGATAACCCCTCAAAAGTAAGTTAAAATGTGATAACCTAATAATTGATTAGGGGGTGGGTAGAATAAATATTAATTAAGATAATGTACCTCATGCATAGGTGAGTTCTAGTATAGGGCTCATAATGTTGCGAGAAGGCTTGGAATGGCAAACGTACCAGCTTGTCTTTATTAGCATATGTGTAGAGTATGATGACATGATGATATTGTATGTTGTCATTGATGTCAATATGTTGAAGTATGAACTGGTATGGTGTAGTACGCAAACTGGCAAGAGAACCGGTATGATGATGTAAACCGGTATTTGTGAAAAAGTAAAGCGGTATGTTTGTTCAAAGTGAACCGGCATGTTGGTATGAGAACTGGTAAATGGAAGTTTTGCATTAGGGTTTCATTTGGCATGACTACCGGTTGGTAGTCTCAGCTTCTGGGTTTCCAGTTGATGTATTCCAAGATTGTGCAATTGAATTGATGACATCTTGTGATGAGTTAGCATTGTAATAAAGATTAGATAAGTGTTGCCACGTCATCCTTATGCGCATGAAGGATTTCCTTGAGAATCTTGCATGGAGATTGATCCTATCTACCTCGAGAATGTGCGAAGTCTCTGTAAACAGTGGATAGCGCATGATGGGTTATCAACTTCTTTAAGCAGCAAAGAATGAACATTGGAGAACGTCTTGAGATCTGTTCAAGACTGTTGTATTCAATGCAGTGTGATTAACAGTTAGAATTGAATCGACTGGATTGTAAAACCTAAATGTTTAGGGTTTATGCTACCGACCTATCTATTTCCTATAAGGTCGATGATGTTTTTCATTTTGAAGTTGTTGGCAAATGGTATGTGTGTATCCTAGTGAGTGATACTTGATTCTTGTCAAACCGGAGAAGTGTGTTGATACTTGTAGAGTGTGATTGCAGAAGAAGAGGAGCTTAAGTGGATCTGCCTTGGCATTGAGTGCTGTTATTAGATTGGTGTATTACTTGTTGACTTCTAACCATTTCAGCAATTGGAAAATCCCTTAACCGGGTAGCTTTAACAAGCTTTTGTGTAAATCCTTTAATAGGGTGACTGAACTTAATGAGTTCTTCAAATCCTCTTGTGAGGTAACCTTTAACGGGGTTCTAACCTTTAATCGGGTATTTAGCCATCCCTTAATTGGGTGATCCCTAGCAGGATCGGTTCCTAGCAGAACCTATTGTAAAAGTCTCTAACCGAACTAGGCTCCTAACAAAGCAGACTTCAAAAGAGTTCAAGAATAGCTTGTGGGTACTCATCCCCACCATGGTTTTTCCTAGTTGGGTTTCCACATGAAAAATCAGTGTGTCATGTGTGATGCCCTTCATGTGATGGTTTAGTGTTCTATGTCAAACTGGTAAAATATGTTGAACTAGCAGTCATTATATTTCTGATGATAGATTACTTGTTTATGCATAAGGGTGAAGAGGAAATGAGGTATTAGATTGTATGGAAAGCTAAGTGTTACCGGTTTATGTCTTTGACATTCTTACTATTTTTTACCGATAGTAATCTGGTTTAGATCGGTGTTAGTGCTTGCCAGTCAAAGTGCACTGTTTATAGTCAAACCGGTTTAGGAAAAGTGTTTTTGCCTGTACTGATTCACCGCCCCTCTCAATACTAGTTTGGTACTAACTATTCATCATTTATTCATCAATTGGTATCAGAGCATCTTCCAAGTCCTTTGTGTTGTAAGCTTACCCGCTTGAGGAAAAGATCCTACTCTAATGATGAAGAGGGAAGGTCCAAAGTTCAACAGAGATAACTTTAAAATATGGAAGGATATAATGAAGATATACATCAAAAGAATGGGTGATCAACACTGGAGTTATGTTGAGAATGATTATGTTATCCCTACCGGTACTCTCACCGATGATCAAAAGAGAGAGATTAAGGATAATGGGCAAGTCATGGAAGCACTAATCAATAGTCTATCTGACATTGAGTTTATTGATGTTCAGGTTAAAGACAATCCCAAAGAAGTATAGGATGCTCTTGAGAATATCTATGGCAGAGATGAACATGTGAAACAAGCTAAGGAAGAGAGCCTTAAGAGAAAGTTTGAAGACATGCAGATGGTTGAAGGAGAGACCATTCAACAATATGGAATAAGAATAAAAACTGTTGTTGGAGACATCAAGAGTGCAGGAGGTGAAATAGATGATTCCACTGTTGTTAGCAAAGTCTTGAGATCCTTATTACCGGTCTATGCAATAAGGGTGGCTGCTATTTAGGAATTGAGGTCTATAGACAAGACAAAGGTATACCTAGACTCCATCATTGCTAAGTTGACATCTTATGAGCTAAATAATTATGATGGCATTATTTAGAAGACTGAATCAGCCTTTAGAGCATCTGCTGCACCATCTAGAAAGGGCAAAGAAGCTAGTACCATTGGTGAACCAAGACAAAGTAGAGAAATGGATGATGAGGAGATCCTGATGGAATTTGAAGCTCTTCTTGTTAAGAGACTTCCTAAGGGAATCGGTAAATATAGAGATAAGCTCCCTTTGAAATACTTTTCTTGCAATAGATAAGACACATTGTTGTAAACTGTCCTAATAGTGATAACAAGGACAAACCAAAGACGTTCAAGAAGTTCAAAGGAGGAAACCAGAGAAACTATTTTGTAGTAGTTGATGAACGTGTCACTGATGAGTAATCAGAAGATGAATAAAGTGAAGACATTGTGTTTGTAGCAGTTAAGGAAGATGTGTCAGACAAGAAGGCTCTTGTCTCTTGCTTTGATAATTCCAATGAGTGGATTATTGACAGTGGTTGTTCTCACCATATGACTGGTGACTGGAGTAAGTTTCTATCTCTGGAAGAGTATGATGGTGGTGTGGTTCATTTTGGTAATGATGCACCATGTATGGTAAAAGGTAGAGGGTACATCTCTCTGAATGGAAAAAGTAGTGCTGATAATGTGTATTGGGTAGAAGGTCTCAGGCACAACCTTTTGAGTGTTTCTCAGCTGAATGATAATAGACTCACTCTGGAATTCAAAAATGGAGTGTGCAGAATCAAAAGAAAGAATGGTGAACTGTTGGCCACCGGTATGCAGACCAAAGATAACCTATTTCAGCTGAATGCAAATATTAGTACATGTCTTATGGCTAAGTTTGATGTTAGCTGGATATGGCATAGGAGACTCTGCCATGTAAATTTTGACAACATTGTGAAAGCCAGTAAGATCAAGGTAGTTAGAGGATTGCATGTGCTGAGAAAACTGGAAAATCCTTTGTGCAGAGTGTGTCAATTGGGGAAAATGTCTTCCTCAACCTTCAAAGGTAAATCTTTCACTGCAGATAATTTACTTGATCTTGTGCATACTGATTTGTGTGGTCCTATGAAAACTAGGAGTGTGTAGGGAGATAGGTATTTTATGATTCTTACTGATGATTGCTCAAGAATGATGTGGGTCACATTCTTGAAGGACAAGTCTGAAGCCTTTGGAAAGTTCAAAGGCTTCAAAGCACTGGTAGAAAGAGAAAGCGGTAAGAGAATCAAATGCCTTAGAACTGATCAAGGAGGAGAATTCACTTTCGATGAATTCAACAAATACTATGAAGAGAATGGCATCAAGAGGCAACTGTTTTCCCCCCAGACTCCACAATAGAATGGCCTAGCAGAGAGGAACAACCGGACTGTGGTTGAAGCATCTAGAACTATGTTGATTCAAGGAAAAGTTGCTCACACCTTTTGGAGAGAAGTGGTGAGCACTGTAGTCTACACAATGAACTGGGTACTCATCAAAAAGGGTAAGGATAAAACACCTTATGAGTATTGGATCGGTAAGACACTAGTGGTAAGCTACTTTAGAGTGTTTGGTAGAAAATGTTATATCAAGAGGAGTGAACATCAGAGCAAGTTTGATGCTAAATGTGATGAGGGAATATTCCTAGGGTATTCCACCAAGAGTAAAGCTCTCAAATGTTTCAACAATAGGACTCATAAATTTTTTGAAAGCATCAATGCTAGAGTTGATGAAACCTCTGAGAAACTTGAGGAAACTAGTAGTGAGCAAGTAGGATATGAACTGGTAGTAACCTTTTGGGAACCGGTTGCAAGACAACCTACCACCAGTAGTAGTGCTCCTACACCGGTAGATGCTGATGCTGATGAAGATGAGGATAAAGAAGAAAACCAAGAGGGAATAACTAAGATCACTCCTAGGTAGGTAAAGTTGAATCATGATCCAAAGCAGATCATAGGCAACAAGGATGTAGGAATTCTTACAAGAAGAAAGGTCAGAGAAAAATCTTGCATGATCTTTGAATTTGAGCCTAAAACATTCAAAGAGGCACATAAAGATGAAGACTGGATCAAGGCAATGGAAGAGAAACTTGACCGGATAGAAAAGAATGGTACATGGTCTTTGGTACCCAAACCTGAGCATAAAACTGTCATAGGCACCAAATGGGTTTTCAGAAATAAGCTGAATGAAGATGGCTCGGTGGTTAGAAACAAAGCCAAACTAGTGTGCAAAGGATATGCTCAAGAAGAAGGAGAAGACTATGGAGAAACCTTTGCTCTAGTAGCCAGATTGGAAGGAGTCCGTATGCTTCTTGCATATGTAGCCTTCAAGGGATTCAAAGTATATCAAATGGATGTAAAATCTGCATTCTTGAATGGAATACTAGAAGAAGAGGTGTATATAGAGAAACCATATGGGTTTGCCCTATCAAAAGACAATGACATGGTGTGTAGGCTACATAAAGCCTTGTATAGACTAAAGCAGGCACCCAGAGCATGGTATGAATGCTTGCACTCTCATCTTGTGAAGATTGGATTTGAAAGAACAAGTGAAGATAGAAATATCTACTTGAAATAAGAAGGAGATCAGATTCTAATCTGTGAGGTATTTGTTGATGACATAATTTTTGGAGGAGATGACAAGATGAGTCATGATTTTGCAGATGAGATGAAAAAGGAATTTGAGATGTCACTTATAGGGGAGATTAAGTTCTTCATTGGACTACATATTCAACAAATGAAAGATGGAATCTTTATCACTCAGTCCAAGTATGTCAAAGAGGTATTGAAGACCTTTGGCATGGAAGACAACAAACAGGTTGGTACACAGATGGTGACCGGTTGTAAATTATCAAAAGAGGATGACTCAAAGTTGGTAAATGAGAAAGAATACCGATCAATGATTGGTAAATTGCACTATGTAGTACATAGCAGACCGAACATTGCACATGCAGTGGACATTACTATATGGTTCCAGAAAAGCCCAAGATAATCCCACTATGGATTATGGTATCCATACAGTAATGATTTCAACCTAAAAGTGTTTACAGCTGTTGACTGGGTTGATAATGTGGACAACCGGAAGAGCACAACCAGTGGTGCATTCTTTCTTGGTGGTAGACTAGTCTCATGGATGAGTAAGAAGTAGGGCTGTATCTCTCAGTCTACAGCAGAAGCAGAGTATGTTGCAACATTTATGAATTGCACCTAGACAATCTGGATGAAGCATGTATTAAATGGCTTGAAAGTTCCTGTATCTGAACTAGTAAATATACTTTGTGACAACACAAGTGCAATTAACATCTCCAAGAATCCAGTTTTACATGCTAAAACCAAGCACTTCGAGCTCAAGTATCATTTCTTGAGGGAAAAGTTTCAAAACAAAGAAGTTGTACTAGAACATGTTTCCACTTAGGAGCAGTTAGCAGACATATTCACCAAGCCTCTACCGAAGGCTACCTTTACCTATTTGAGAGGTGAATTAGGGGTGCTGCCCCTTCAAGAGGTGAACTAAAGGTGTGTACTCCACATCAGTTAGGACTTACATTGATATATCTTTTTCAAGATTGGTGTGTTGAAGGATGCTACTCCTTAGGGGGAGTAGCATAGTGGAACATAGATGTGTAAGCCTCCACTTTGGTATTGTTGTCAAAGGGGGAGAAGATGTGAAGCCGAGAAGATATCTACAGTATTGGGGAGAAGATGTGAAGCAGAAGCATAAAGATATCTTTGTATATTGCCATCAATGCCAAAGGGGGAGATTGTTGGCATATGTGCAGAGCATGATGACATGATGATATTGTATGTTGTCATTGATGTCAATATACTGAAGTAAGAACCGGTATGGTGTAGTAAGCAAACTAGAAAGAGAACCGGTATGATGATGTAAACTAGTATTTGTGAAGTCGGTATTTGTATGTTTGTTCAAAGTGAACTGGCATGTTGGTATGAGAACCGGTAAATGGAAGTTTTGCATTAGGGTTTCATTTGGCATGACTACTGGTTGGTAGTCTCAACTTCAGGGTTTTTGGTTGATGCATTCCAAGATTGTGCAATTCAACCGATGACATCTTGTGATGAGTTACCATTGTAATAAATATCAGATAAGTGTTGCCATGTCAGCCTTGTGCGCGTGAAGTATTTCCTTGAGGATCTTACATGGAGATTGATCCTATCTACCTCGGGAATGTGCAAAGTCTCTGTAAACGGTGGAGAGAGCATGATGGGTTATCATCTTCCTCAAGCGGCAAAGAATGAATGTTGGAGAACATCTTGAGATCTATTCAAGATTGTTGTATCTGATGTAGTGTGATTAATGGTCAGGATTGAACCGACTGGATTGTAAAACCTAAATGTTTAGGGTCTAGGGTTTATGCTACTAAGCTATCTGTTTCCTATAAGGTCAATGATGTTTTTCATTTTGAAGTTGTTGGAAAATGGTATGTGTGTATCCCAGTGAGTGATACTTGATTCTTGCTAAACCAGAGAAGTGTGTTGATACCTACAGAGTGTGATTGTAGAAGAAGAGGAGCTTAAGTGGATCTGCCTTGGCATTGAGTGCTATTATCAGATCAGTGTATTACATGTTGACTTCTAACCATTTCAGTAGTTGGAAAATCCCTTAACCAAGTAGCTTTAACATGATTTTGTGTAAATCCTTTAACAGGGTGACTCAACTTAATGAGTTCTTCAAATCCTCTTGCGAGGTAACCTTTAACAGGGTTCTAACCTTTAACCGGGTATTTAGCCATCCCTTAACCGGGTGATCCCTAGCAAGATCGGTTCCTAGCAGAGCCTATTATAAAAGTCTCTAACCAAACTAGGCTCCTAATAGAGCGGACTTCAAAAGAGTTCAAGAACATCTTGTGGGTATTCATCCCCACCATGGTTTTTCCCAGTTGGGTTTCCACGTGAAAAATCAGTGTGTTATGTGTGATGCCCTTCATGTGACGGTTTAGTGTTCTATGTCAAACTGGTAAAATATGTTGAACTAGCAGTCATTATATTTCTGATGATAAATTACTTGTTTATGCATAAGGGTGAAGAGGAAATGAGGTATTAGATTGTATGGAAAGCTAAGTGTTACTGGTTTATGTCTTTGACATTCTTACTATGTTTTACTAGTAGTAATCTGGTTTAGACCGATGTTAGTGCTTGCCAGTCAAAGTGCACTGTTTGCAGTCAAACTGGTTCAGGAAAAGTGTTTTTGCCTGTACTGATTCACCCCCCACCCCCTCTTAGTACCAGTTTGGTACTAACAGTTCATCATTTATTCATCAGTCTTCATGAAAGGATTGGCAGGGTCCGCATGAGACTTAGATGGAGCTGGATGTTCGGGAGAGGTTACTAGGATAACCCAGGATGGGGTCTGGGACCTATGGAGGCCTACCATGGTAACCACTATAGGCTATGTGATGACACTCTCTCCTTAGAGTCACTAGTGTTTGTGAGTTGAGTCACATGGATGTTTGCGGAGTCATGTAGTTCTTTCGTACTTGTCTTATTTTTCTTGCTTGAGGGTTTTCTACTATCTCCTAGCATGGTGGGGTGGTTCCATTTTGGGATCACATGGCCAGGTGGTAGTGCCACTTCCCATCGGATGTTCTGGATTGTATCTTCAGTTGAGGAAAGGCTTCATCTATGTTTCTTGGTTTGTGGTTCATGTATCAACTCATGTTCATGATCATTGTTCAATTGAGACCTTTTGGTGATTGTATCAAACTTTTATGTAACCTTGATATTGTAACTTTGTAATCCGTGGTATTATTGGAAGCCATGTATTTATGGATATTGTAATATTATGTTAGTAGAATGTATGTTAATTCAGTTGCTTTGATCTTATGTATAAATGATTTATGGGTAAATTGAATGCATGAAATACTTTGATTCTTTCATTTTGGAATTTAGATGTTTGTGTAGTTTTAATCATAAGCATTTAATTTACCTAATTAAATGGACAATTGGATTAACCATGGTGTTAATATAATATGTGAATTAATCTTCATTGGTAACCCTTAGGAAATCATGTGTTAGACTTCCGTTGTATTATTAAACATGCAATTGTTATAATTAATGCACTTAATCTTTAAAAAAAATTTATTTCACCCTTTAGTTGCCTAGTTGTGTTGTTTTCCTTTAGGTTTCCTGGTGGGGCATTACAGTCATTGTGTCGTATGGTGTCCTAAGGGGTCATATGCTGTTATATGACCCCTTAGGACACCATATGATCTCTTAGGACACCATATGGTGTCATTAGGGGTCGTATGGTGTGGTAAGGGGTCATATGGTGTCCTATGACCCCTTAGGACACAATATGACCCCTTAGTATACCATACATTGTCCTTAGGGGTCATATGGTGTTCTATGACCCCTTAGGACATAATATGACCCCTTAGGTGTTGTTAAGGGTCATATTGTGTCCTAACAGGTTATATGGTGTCCTACGACCCTTTGGACACCATATGGTGTCGTTAGGGCTTGTATGGTGTGCTAAGGGGTCATATTGTGTTATAAAGGCTCCTAGGACATCATATAACCCCTTAGGATCCCATGTGACCCCTTAAGTATCGTTAGGGGTCATATCATGTCCTAAGGAGTCATATGGTGTCTCATGACAATATATGACCCCTTAGGACACCATATCGTGTTATTATGGGTCTTCCTGTGTTCAAAGGGGTCATATGGTGCTATATGACCCCTTACAAAACCATATGGTGTCGTAAAGGGTGGTATGGTGTTGTAAGGGGTTGTATGGTGTCGCATGGTGTCCTAAGGGGTCATATGGTGTCCTATGACCCCTTAGGAAACTATATGATGTTGTTAGGGGTCATATTATGTCCTAAGGGGTAATATTGTGTCTTATGACCTCTTAAGACACCACATGGTGTCGTTATGGGTCGTATGGTGTTCTAAGGGCTCAGATGGTGTTCTATGACCCTCTAAGACACCATATTATGTTTTTATGGGTTGTATGGTCCTCTAAGGGGTCATATGGTGTTCTATGACCCCCTTAGGACATCATATAGTGTCATTATGTGTCGTATGGTGTCCTAAGGGGCCATATGGTGTTCTATGACCCCTTAGGACACCATATGGTGTCATTAGGGGTCATATGGTGTGCTAAGGGGTTATATGGTCCTATGACCCCTTAGAACACCATATTTCTCCTTAGGTATCGTTAGGTGTCATTTTGTGTCATTAGGGGTCATATGGTGTCTTATGACCCCTTAGGACACAATATGACCTGTTAGGTGTTTTTAGGGGTCATATTGTGTCCTAACAGGTCATATGGTGTCCTATGGCCCCTTAGGACACTATATGGTGTCGTTAGAGGTTACATGGTGTGCTAAGGGGTCATATTGTGTCCTAAAGGTTCCTAGGATATCATATAACCCCTTAGGACACCATATGACCCCTTAGGTATCATTAGGGGTCATATTATGTCCTAAGGGGTCATATGGTGTCTCCTGACACCATATGACCCCTTAGGACACCATATCGTGTCATTATGGGTCTTCTTATGTTATAAGGGGTCATCTAGTGTTATATGACCCCTTAGGATACCATATGACCCCTTAGGACACCATATGGTGTCATAAGGGATTGTATGGTGTCCTATGACCCCTTAGGACACCATATGGTGTTGTAAGGGATCGTATGGTGTTGTAAGGGGTCATATGGTGTCCTATGACCCCTTAGGACACTATATGACCCCTTAGGTGCCATCATGGGTCGTATTGTGTCCTAATGGGTCATATGGCATTCTATGACCCCTTAGGACACCATATGACCCCTTGGGACACTATATGGTTCTATGGGTCATATGGTGTCCTAAGGGGTCATATGGTATCCTGTGACCCCTTAGGAGACCATATGAACCTGTAGGATGCCACATTGTGTCATTAGGGGTTGTATGGTGTCCTAAGGGGTCACTTGGTGTCTTAGGACCCCTTAGGACACCATATGGTGTCATTAGGGGTCTTATTGTCTCTTAAGGGGTCTTATGGTGTTTTATGACCCCTTAGGACACCGTATGAACCCTTGGGAGACCATATGGTGTCGTTAGGGGTCATATTGTTTCCTAAAGGGTCATATGATGTTCTATGACCCCTTAGGACATGATATAATCCATTAGGAGACCATATATAATAAGTTTCAAATAAGGAGAGATATAAGGGTGAAGAGAGATGACAAACTAAAGAGAGGGAAAAGAACTAAAGGACAAGGACATAAATATAGATATAGATATTAAGGAGTATGAAGTGAGAGGGAGTAAAACTAAAGGACAAGGATGGATAGAAAGAGGTAGACATATCTAGATATTAAAAAGGAGAGAGGACGATAGAGATAAAAAAATGAAGATAAAGGGAGAGGGAGATGAATAGAGATAGAGAAAGAGAGAGGTAAAGACAAAGATAAATATATGAAGAGATGGAGAAAAATGGATAGAGGGGTAAAGAGAGAGATACAAAAAAGGAAGAGATAGAGAGATATAAAGAAAGAAAAATATCGATAGATAGCGAGATATGGATAGTGCAAGAGAGTGAGAAAGAGAGATAGAGATTATAGATAGGGATAGAGAGAGAGAGAGAGAGAGAGAGAGAGAGAGAGAGAGAGAGAGAGAGAGAGAGAGAGAGAGAGAGAGAGAGAGAGAGAGAGAGAGAGAGAGAGAGGAGAGAGAGAGAGAGAGAGAGAGAGAGAGAGAGAGAGAGAGAGAGAGAAGGATGTGGGGAGAGAGCCAGAGATATATAAAGATGGAGCAAATAAAGAGATAAAGGTAGATAAAGGGAAAGATACTTCAAGAGGGCAATAGAGGAAGAGACAGAGAAGTAGATTAATCATGTATAGAGGAAGATATATAAAGATAGAGGAACATATAAAAAGAGAGATTGGTAGGGAAAGAGATGAAGATGTGAAGATGGAGATAGAGATAGATATGGATAGAAAGTGATAGAGAGAGTAAGACAAATGGAGGGAGAGATGGAGTGAATAAGTGAGATTTAGAGATAATGAGATATAAATATACATGAAGACAAATCTATAGGGATATAGAGATAGAGGGGACAAGATAGGGAGAGAAAGGAGGTGATAGAGACAAGTAATATATAAGTATAGGTAGGATAAGGTAGAGGAGGGAGATAAATAGAGAGAAGAGAGATTATTAGAGAGAAATATAGAAATAAGGAGTGACAATGATGGAGTGGGAGAGGGAGAGATAGGAATAGAAAGATGGAGATATATGCAGAGATGCATGTAACTTGGGAATTTATTTATCTAGATGTGATGAGAAAATAAGTGACATAAGTAGAGAAGAAAGAGATAGATAAAATATATTATATAAGTATAGATAGACAAGTGATAGATAAAAGAGGTGATAGGAAAAAAATGTGACTTTGTATGCAAAATTTGTGAGTATTTAAATTTTTAAAATTGAAGGACTAAATTCAAATGATTATAATTAATTTTTGTTCTATAATATCATCAAACTACCTCATCCATTTGATAGGTATCTGAATTACCTTTCCAATGCCTATAAAAAATCAAAATTTTGATAAGAAACGCAAAATTATACCCATTTTACTAAACTATATTTTTTATGTTGAGAAAAACGGATATCTGATTTGAAAAAGTATGACATCAAAAATTGGATATCCGATAATATTAGATATCCGATATTAACGGGTATCTGATAATATCAAATATCCAATTTGGTTTGGTATTACCAAACCAAATTCAAATTTTGGCCGACCCAAACAAAAAGTCAACAGATTTTGGCAATGTTTGGAAAGGTTTAAAACGCATTTTTTTTCCATTGCCACTTTTTGGCCCCCCATGATCTTGCACATACCCTATAGTTGAGATAGAGTTGATATTTGAGGTTTGAGTTGTGTGCTGATGTTGGTCACTTGATGTAGACTTCAAGGATGGCTTCATGATCAAGATAACCTTATTTTTAGATCATTTTTTGTATCTTGCTTTGTTGCAGTTAGCTTCAGGTTTTGCAAGTCCTCTTTTGTATCTTTCCCCAAGAGCAGTTAGCCTTGGTTTGCGAGTTCAAATAAGTGAGCTCTTTTCTTTGTAGTTTGATATACATAGTGTATATATTTTTGTGGGCAAGTGTTTACCATGTTTTTTACCTATTTGGGTTTTCCACGTAGAAAATCTTGGTGTTCATGTGCTGGATGTGTGTTGTTAATTAACTGTTTATGTACTACATTAATTTATATTTGGACTAATTTACCCTCCCTTTCGGTCCTATCTTGGGTTCAACATCGATATCATATTATATTGAATGGGATGATGATTTCAAAGAAAAAGAAAAAATGGGAACATTACCAAATCCCTAAATAACATGACCTAACTGTATAATTAAATTACATTTGACACAAATTTTATACCACATTCCAAATTTAATTCATAACCTATTTTGAAAGAAAGTAAATTCACTAGATAAACTTGAGGTGTTGAGCCCATAAGATGGTCTTAGTAGAAGATTATCTAAATTTTATTTTCTCTCTTTTGGTTTAGGTTCAATAGTTTTAAAAAGGGAGCATAGTTATGAAGAAAATCCACTTCAATGATTTGGAGGGAAAGGATGATAAAGTTCAAACCTGATGCAAAGGTCTCAGGCTGGATGGAAGGTCAGACAAAACACATTTCAACATGGACAAGTGATTCAAACTTGTAATGAGCCTTCATGTCCATCTCACCAAGCAACTTTAGAACACACTCTAGGTTACAAAGATCAAAATAGGTTCCAACCAGCCACAAACTTGGACTCACTGATCTTTGGACATTTTGAGCCTTAATAAACACTAAACAAACATTTCCATTACTTGGCATTGACTAGGAATCCCCAACAAGCCACTTTTTTCACTGAGTGCTACTAGGCCTATTAGGACAATCAAGACAGTTTTTGATCTCTAACTCCACAACCCCTAACCATGGGAACAAACCAAAAGAATTTTGAGATACCCTTTTCAGAGTTACACAACATATGTCAAAATACCTATAGGTTACTTTGGAACATTGGGGTCAAATTTGGACTGTTGCATGCTTTAGGGATCACAATTAGGTCTCTTTTACACACCAAGTGTCTCAAAAGAAACTCACCCTTATACAAATCTACTTTTAGACATAGGGGAATGTCACAAAATATATTTCAAAGGTTTTTTCACTTTTTTAGCACCAAACACCATACCCTTCGCCCTACTTGTGGTCCACGACCTAACACATAGAGATGTTAGGCATTCAACACCTCAAATCGGCCTGAAACCTTTGTCCCTACAAAAATGGAAGAAAATCCATTTGAGATATACCTATCTCTACCATTCCACCAAGTTTGGTGATCTGGGCACAATGGAATGGCAATTTTTCTACATTTCTTTGATAAAACCCTTGAAACTAGGGTTCTAAGATAATTTTTGGAAAAATACTCACCAAATGCTTAATATTCAATGAAATATCACAAAATAGGTATCAATGGAAAGGTAATTCATAGGGATTTAAAATAAATTTGGTTTCAAATCTCCAATCGACCGTACAAAAAAGTACTGATTGCTTTTGCAGGAAATTGCAGATAAAATGCTTCAAATTTTATTGATTTCTTCTTCAATCTAGGTGTATACACCATCAACAACCTTCCTCAACTCAAAATGAGGCTATTTAAAGTTTTCATGCCCCATTCCAATGGCCCCCAGCTAATTTTTGAAAGGGGTGACCACTTGAAAGCAAAACAACATTAAATTTGCACTAAAAAGATGTTAAAGTTGACAAGCAACTTTTACATCTTTTGACAACTTTTGTCCTAATCACCTTACTGACTCAAAAATTCACATATACCCCTAAGACATGTCAAAATAGATCATATAACCCCAATTACATCATTTTCACTCATGTTGGACACACTTGGAGTGGTTTGACCAATGTTGACCTCATAGGCCTATATGACTCAAATGGCATCAAAGGCCTTACAACTTGATTTGAAATGATTACAAATGAATTGAAATGACAAAAAATGGTCCTTGGGACCTTATCACAACTTGACACAACACCAAAACATGAAATCATGACAAAAGCATTCATAAGGCATCAATATGACCAAGGTGCTCCTGCACCAGAACCTCTCTAAAGCTCTTTAAGTTTATGCTACCTAACTAACTTTGCACTTGATTGTCTCTTTTTTGAAAATTACAAGAGATAATAACAAGAAATAACCTTATAATAATATTACATTTGACACAAAGTTTACAACATAGTGTTCAAATTTAGTCTATAACCTATTTTTGAAAGGAAGTAAATTCCCTAGATAACTTGAGGAGTCAAGTCATTCAAATTGTCTTGATAGAAGTTTCTATAAAAGCTCTTTGATCTCTTTTGGTTTAGGTTCAATAGTTTTAAAAAGGAACATAGTTAGGAAGGAAATATACTTCAATGATTTAGGGGAAAGGAAGATAGAGTTCAAACTTCTCTATAACTCTTCAAGTTTATGCCACCTAACTAACTTTGCATTCAAGTGTGTCTTTTTTGAGAATTACAAGACCTAATAACAAGAACTAACCTAGAATTAAATTACACATGACATAATTTTAAAAATAAATTCCAAGTTTAAGTTGCAACCTAACGCACATGAAAGGGTCCAAGACAGAAACACAAGTCCAAAGAGTTAGATGTTAGTTCCAACAAAAACAAACATAATTCAAATGGACAAAAACCTCAAAATGCATAGCAAGAAAGATTAAAAAGCATGTAAATGAAGCATGAAACAAAAAGAAGAGAGACGAGACTCCCTTAGATGCTTCCAATGATGCTCCTTAGATAGATCTCCCTTGTCTTTCTCCTCTCCAAGATCTAAATGAGTGTAGCTCTTAGTTTTTAGCGCTAACCATGGATGCCAAATGGAGATTAAAAAATGGTTGGAAAATGATCTTTCTATTGCTATGCAAATGATAGAAATAATATTTCTATGAGAAATCTTAAGTGTCTATGCTAATGCAAGTATAGTAACAATGCTCTAATGCTTCCTCCTTTTCTTCAGGAATGATGCTCTATTTATAGAAGAAATGGGCAATTGGATGGTCAAGATTGAGTAATCTTAACAAGGGCTAGGATTGAATGTTTTTCAATCCATGTGATACTTTCAACCCTATCTCATGTTGACAATTGTCACCACGAGAAGGATTGAGAAGAGATAGAAGAGACATTAATTTTTTGGGAAGACATGATGGTTACCCTAGGGGGTTGGGTTAGGATTGAGTTAGTGGATAAAAAATTTATCCAAAGGATAAACTCTCGTGAAATAGCTAAAGGGATAACCATAGTCAAAGAAATTAATGCTTGAAGAGACCCATGAGTTAAAAGGATGGATAAGTTAGAGAGAAAGATTCTAATTGAGGGTAGAAGGTGAATTAACCATTAATGGTTATGAAGACTTTAGAGGTTAACTATTTGAAGACATAAAGCCCTTAAATGGTTTTTGAAGACTTTGGAGGTTATCTTGTTGAAGAAATAAAGCATTTAATACTTTATGAAGACTTTGATTATTTTTGAGAAGTTATTTCTTCTTAAGGAATGTGCAAATGATTAGGAGGGAATTAGGCTAATTAGAATGGATTATAATATTCTAGAAGAAGGGTTAGTGTGCAAGTGGATTTTGGAGGAGATTGCAAGTGGGAGGAATTTTTGGGATTTTTAGGATTTTTAAATAAATATAAAGTTATTTAAATGTGTGCAACTTGCATTTGGATGGATATTTAAATAAATATTCATTTATTCAAATGTGAGAGGTATTTACTTGAATGTGAAAGGAGGATTTAATTAAATAAATAAACTTAAGAGGACTCTAGAAGGAAGCCATTAAAAGCTTGAAGACTTTGAGGGAAACTATTAAAGGCTTAAGAAGACTCTAAAAGGAAGTCATTAAAGGTTTCAAGTGGTTGAGGATAAATGGGATTTTAAATAAACAATTCATTTATTTAAAATAGTGGTGCAACTTGCATTTTTAGGAGAATGCAAGTGGATGGAGATTTGAATAAAGCGGGGAGGGATTAATTAAATAAATATATTTTATTTAATTAAGTAATTATCTGAATTTAGTTAAGTGAATTAAATAAAATAAATAAAATAATTTATTTAATTAAAAGAAGACGAGTGATAGGGTGAGTTAATTAAATATTAATTTAACCAATTGTTGATCGATGGTTAAATAATCAAATAAATACTAAGTATTCATTTAATTAAGTGGACAGATTTATGTGTCTACACAACCTATTTTGAAAGGAATTAAATTCCTTGGATAAACTTGAGGAGTTGAGCCCATAAGATTGTTTAATGCCCTTTGATATCTTTTGGTTTAGGTTCAATTTTTTTAAAAAGAAGCATAGTTAGGAAGGAAATCTACTTCAATAATTTAGAGGGAAAGGGTGGTAGATTTCAAACCTCTCTAGAAATATTCAAGTTTATACCACCTAACTAAATTTATAGTTGATTGTCTCTTTTTTGAAAATTACAAGACCTAACCTTGGAATTAATTTACATTTGCTACAAATTTTATAGTACAAATGTCCAACTTTAGTTCATAACCTATTTTGAAAGGAAGTAAATTCTCTAGATAAACTTGAGGAGTTGAGCCCATAAGATGGTCTTAATAAAAGACTATGTAAAAGCTCTTTGATATCGTTTGGTTTAGGTTCAAAAATTTAGAAAATGAGCATAGTTAGGAAGGAAATATACTTTAATGATTTAATGGGCAAGGCTGATATAATTCAAACATCTCTAAAACTCTTTAAGTTTATGCTAGCTAACATTGCACTTGATTCTCTTTTATTGGGTCTCAATACTAAATATATTCTGATTTATATACAAGAAATCAAATCCTTTTAATGACAAACCTTTACTTTTAGACTCTATATATAGATAATTAAATACTCATATATTTAAAAAAAACATGCTTTAAGAATACCTTTTTCTTAATTAATTATCAACTTTGGAATTAGATTAATTTAACTCGATTTAGTTGCATGTGCAAGTTATTGCCTTTATAAACTAGAAAACATTGTATAGGAAGAAACAATTAAATAGTATATCTAATGACACTAGAATAAACCTATGGTTCAAACTCTATAGATGTAAACAATAAGATAAGTTACACTATACTTTTCACATCATAGAAACATGATGCGTAAATTGTACTTAAAATTTTGTTATATAGGATTGCATATCATCTATTGTTTGAGTTTATTTTGAAACCTATCAAACTATGAACAACTCTAAATTTTTCTATATTAATAAAAAAACTTGTTTCTTACAAATTATGCTCTACATTTACAAACTTTAACATAGACTAAACAATACAACATGACCCTCATTTTATTTGGAACATTGTTAATTTAACTCAAATGATTCAAAAACCAATATGGAATTCATTGAGTTCCTTCCAATAGTGTGGTTAGTTTAGAGTAGAAAACATAAAAGGACTTGGTTAGTTTAGAGATCGAGGGGGCAAGAGTGAGAGAGGAAGAAGGTGACAAAGACAAGTAGTAGAAAGAGGTATTGAGGGATGCAGAGAAGGATGGAGAGGGGAAAAGATAGAGATATAGGGTTATAGATAGAGATAAAGATAGAGATAGATTGAGTGTGCATGTATATGTGTGAGAGAGAGATAGATAAAGAGAGGGGCAAGGGGAGAGAGGAATTGAGGGATATAGAAAGAGGGATTGATAGGGAGAGACAAATAGATGGACATAGGAAGAGGGAGAGATAGGAATGGGAAGGAATACACACACATATATAAAGTTAGGAAATATAGTAGAGATGAGGGTGATATGTAATTATATAGAGAGGGAAAGATGTTGAAAAGAGGAGAGTAAGAGGGATATGGAGAAATAAAGATAGAAAGAGGGAGATAATGAGAGGGGGAGATGGAAAGATAGAAAGGTAAAGGTATAGGAGGTGATATAGAGAGAGAAATAGAGAGAGGTAGATATATACATAGAGAGATAAAAAGAGGGAGAAAGATAGGGGAGAGATGGAGTGAATAAGAGAGAGATATATAGATAATGAGATAGAGATAGGGAGAGTAGGAGAGATGGAGTGAATAAGAGGGATATCTAGATAATGAGATATAGATAGAGAGGGAGTGCAGAAATTTGAAGATAGGGATAGAGGGGGAAGAGTGAGATATAAAGATAGAGATAGAGATATACAGAGAGAAATCGAGAATTTGTGTGCGAGTGAGAGAAATTTATAGATAGAGATAGGGAGGAAAAAATAGAGAGAACTCAAGAGAGTGTGTGTATGTGTATGTGTGTGTGTGAGAGAGAGATACTGAGGGAGAAATATGGTGTGTGTATGTGTGAGACACACACACACACACACACACATTTTGATTATATTTTATACATGTATGGATTATATTTTACATATAAAATATTACATGACCATCATATTTAGGCCCTATTTCTTCTTCCAATAAAAAATAATATCGCAATTCTCTTATAACAAAATCATGATAAAAATATAAATGTGAATGTATAAAAATAATAATTGTCCTAAGAAAAATATTGCTTATTTAATTTTATATTTATTCAACTAATACACACACACACACTGATATTATATATATACACACACGCACATGTGCACGCTCACACACAAATTATTTATATATTATAGAATTCAATGCATTGATAGATGGGGCATGTTAGCACCACCACAACAAACATAATCATGAAAATTTTCATCTTGAGTTCCAAGGTAGCTAATACTCGTTACTGAATAGATTGGTGATCGGGTTTTCCAGCCTGTCTCATGTAGGATCAAGGTCATATCTCAGCAAATATTTTATTGATTTGCTAAATTGGGAGCACTTCAAACTAGAGGAAAAGACAAACTAGTTCCAAGTTATTATGATGAATTCAATGTCTATTCTATCGAAAAGAGTGGTGCGAAAGGTGTTTTCTTTTTATAAAACAACCTCTTGGCAATATTTGAGGCATTCTAAGCTCTGAAATATCTCTCATTTTGAATTCGAGGCATTTCTAATATAGCCAAATTATTAGGAATTAGTTAGGGGAGAGGACCCAGTAGTTGTACACACTAACTTTGTGCTTCTTAAAACCTATGTGGAAATTTCAAATTGCCCCCATTTTTTTACAATAGCTTACTTGGAAAGTCCCCTGCTTATAACTAAGGTTTCAAGTCCACATAATCAAGTATGGTGCCACATCAGCATGCTTTTTGCCAATGTCCAAAACAGTCCCCCCAAAAAGTGAGACCAATAGGCATGCAAAAGAGCCCCCTATACTTGTGTAGCTGATGTGGCATCACATGATTGATTAATTTTTACAACTAATGGTACATTTCATAGAAATAACAACTTTAAAGTAATAACTATTGGTGCAATGTATTGTAATTATTAATATATAAACACACAAAAATTGATATTTTATGTTTCAAACAATAGTTTTTATTTGTACTATTTTTGGAACAAAAAGTATTGATCAACAACCCTCACAACAATTTATACATACTCAACTACCGGTGCTCTTCCCCTAGGGGATTGTAATAATTATACATAAAAAAGATAGACCTACTTGGGAGGTTGTAAGAGTACATTTATTGTACTTTTCACTTAAATGTACTAATTAATGTCTCATTTTTAAATTGTTCCCCTAGTTTTGTATTTTTTCTTGTCAATATGAAAGTTTTGAAGGCTAAAAAGAAGTGATTATAGGTCAATGATATAGTTTGCTAATGCCATTGCCTTTTTTATACAAGCAAGATGCCTCCCTTGTCATTTTACTAATATTTTATTTAATGAATAAAATGTATAAAAATGTGTATTTTTATGTTGAAAATTGAATTTTTCACTTGCTATTACCAAAAGAAATAAAGTAAAATGTCATTTTTACAATAATTCAAATAAAAAATGAATTTAGACAATAATTTTTTGTTCATTTTTCTTAATTCTATGCAATCATTGGTTAAACTAATAAAATAATAGAATTGAACGAATGTTTCCTTGGTAGGAACTAATAATAACTTGATTGGGCATTCCTTTCATAATGGAGTAACATTTTACTGGAAATATTTCTTAAGTGTGTGGCATCTTCACATAGAAATGGTAGGAAAATATATATAATACTTATTAAAATAAGTAAATAAAATGGGGTCACATTTATAAATACATTCTTTGTATGAATGGCATTGCTATCTAATGCCCATCGATCCTGTAAGAATCAAACACTTTCTCTGCATGTCTTGCAACTAGATATAACCATGTATCTAATTTGAATTTATTAGAGATGTCAATTGAAAAGTAAAGGAGACGAGTTGTAGATCCCATGTGATCAAGCTCCATCTCAATGCATAATTTTTTTGGAGTTGAATTGAAAGAAAATTCCAATACAACTCACTCATTGTGGGCCTTTTCATGGAAGGAGATAAGGTGCATGTCATCATCGATTCTACCACTTTCCACATTTTCTCCTTATACAATTTCATCAATGTAATGTGCTGCTAAGGAACCTCAGAGGATGAAAACAAATAAGCAACTAATCAAAGCAATAATTTTTTTAAAAACAAAAACATCATTGCATTAATAAACTAGCAATTAAAAGTTACTTATCATTTAATTTGTTATGGGTATGTGTAGGATCATGAGGGGCCAAAAAGTGGTAATGTGAAAAAATTTGTCTTTTTCACTCACCCAAAAATGCGAGAAATTCATGTTGACTTTTTTCTTGGATTGGATGTTAGTACATGTAGCCATGGAAAAATCCAAAGCTTAATGGATATCCAATATTATTAAACTTACATATTATATGATATATAGAGAGAAAAATATATGTAGAGATAGATATAACTTGGGAAAGATCTAGATGGGATGAGAAAAAGAGTGAGATAAGTAGAGAAGGAAGAGATAGATGAAAGATATATATAGAAGTAGAGTAAGAGAAAGGGAGAGAGATGGATTTGAAAGGGAGATATAAGGAGAGGGGGAGAGAATGAGATACCAAAGTAAATAGAGAGAAGGATAGAGAGGTATAGAAGGACATTTTATCCTACTCAAATGTGTGCATGGGATCAAAGACAATAAAGTAACCTTCTATGATGATTTATGTAATATTTTGAGTCTCACTAGTATGTAAAATATATATTTTTCATTATTTAGTATGTTTTAGATATTTTAATTCTTTTGGGATAATTTTTTTTTTTAAAAGAATTTGTATTCAAAATTTGTGTGTATTTAAAGTTTTAAAAATCAAGAATTAACTTCAAATAATTATAATTAAATTTTAGTGTATACTCTAATAAAATTACCTTACCCATTTGATAGGTCTCTCAATCACCTTTCCAACCCCTATAAAAGATCAAAATTTTGATAAGAAACAAAAAAGTTATGCCCATTTTACTTAAATATGTTTTTTAGGCTAAGAAAAACGGATACCCATTTTGGAAAACATGATATCACAAAACAAATATCCATTAATAATGGATATTTTTTATTAATGGATATCCATTTTGGTTTGGTATTAACAAACCAAATTCAAATTTTGCCTGACACATACAAAAAGTCAGAGTAGAATTTGGCATGTTTGCCAAAGTTTAAAACACATTTTTTCCCCATTGCCACTTTTTGGATACCCATGATCCTACACACACCCGACATCAAATAAAAATGCACAACGAACACTCCAAAGATGAAAGAGATCTCTATATATCTGATAAAGCTCATCCACATGATTCAAATGAGACACTACCCACAAAATTCGACATTACCCACAAAATTCACAAGTGTAGGGTCTTGTTTTTAGCAAAAGCCATGAAAAACATAGGCCAAGTATTGAAGATGAGCTCTAATAAAAAATTATAAACAACTTTTGAGTGAGAGATTAAATAATAATTAAAACCAAATTAAAACCCAATTATCAAAATGACTGAGCGCAAAGAACCCGCAAGCCAAAATCAGTTAAATCTCACTAAAACAAATACATATAAGAAGCATTTAACTACTAAATATTAAATCAGCATTGTAATATTAAAATAATCTTACTACATGCACATTAAATTTCAACAATACACATATGACAAAATATGCACAAATAGTCTTTACTGGTCATTCACAATTATGCAATTGGGTAACCACACATTACTTAAATTGCAACCACAGGTATAAGAATACGCAATTAGGGATATTGTCCAAATTAAGAATGATGGCTAGGAATGGGTCACATGAATGTCCAATGTGCTATCTCGTAAGTAAAGTAACTAAAATCATAGGAAGGGGATTTTAACACCGTATGCATTCACATGTGTTCTAATGATGAGATGTCATCCCTTTCACATCTAATCATCAATTAAAAAACACTAACAATAATGTCATCTAATTATTGCATTAAACAACAACATCAATATAAATATTCCCTGAACTGTCAACACCATAACATCATCATCATAGCTATCCACTAAATCTAATATAGATATCATCCATTGCATCAACAGAAAATAAATATTTTTAATCGTATATAAAAAACCAAAATTTACTACTTGAATACAACCAATCAGGTTAACATCACTTATTACATTCTAATCATTAATCAAATTTTCATCCACATAGTCATCTCACATATAGTAGTTTTGAATCAGTACATCAATTCATCATAATCAAGTAAAAGACATAGTATGTTATCATGCATCTCAATGCAATTGCATAATTGCAAATCGCCATAAAACAACCTGACATGTATCACAAGTCCAAAATAATCATGGAACATATATCAAATAAGGCATAAGATAGGAACTCATAGTCATATACTGCAAAAATGAAGCATTTAGATAATATCAAAGCACCATAGAAAGATTTACATTTAACTTGCAAATGGCACTACCATAGGCACATAGCCAAATTCACATCAAGAACTAAGAATGTAGAAGAGATAAGAATGAGTTTAAGTTGTTTGAAGATCCAGATATGGTCTACAGATTCAAGAAGGCACTTTATGGACTCAAACAAGCTCCTAAAGCCCGATATGCACTTGAGGTTGCATAGGCATTTGCTGTAGCAGAATTTCAAGAAAGGTAAAATAGATAGTAATCTTTACTTAAGGTTGATGGTGATAAATTGTTGGTAGTGGTGGTATATGTTGATGGTATCATTTTTGGAGGAGGAGATGATGTTTGCAAAAGGTTTGCAGAAATAATTTTGAGATGTCAATGATTGGTGAGTTGTCATTTTTTCTTCGTCTTGAAGTAATATAGTTAGTAGATGGTATATTCATTTCTCAGGCCAAGTATCTCAAGGAAATAGTGAAAAAGTTTGGTATGGAGAATTGTAAACTAGTTGCAAGCCCCATGACTATTGTTTGTAAGCTAAGCAAGGATGAAGAATCTATGAAAGTTGATAAAAAAATTATATAGGTATATGATTGGAGGGTTGTTATACTTGAATTTTTCCATGTTGTCTGTTTAGTGTTTAGATATCAAGCTAATCCAAAACAATCTTATGACCAAGCAGTGAAAAGGATAGTTAGATATTTAAAAGGGATTTTAAATTTTGGTTTGTGGTATAAGAAGAATGTTGCTTTCTCTTTAAAAGCATACACAGGTCCTGATTGGATCATATGTGTTGATGATAGTAGAAGTACAAGTGGTGGTGCATTTTTCTTAGGAGACAAATTGGTCTATTGGTTAAGTAAGAAGCAAGATTTAGTGTCATTATGCACAACAAAAGAAAAATATATTGCAACAACATTTTGCTACACTCAAGTCATGTGGATGAAGAAAGACCTTAGAGATATTAAGGCGATGTATGATGAGGCAATTCCTATACTGGTGATGCATTCAAGGACTAAACACATTTCTATCTGGTATTATTTCTTAAGAAAAGGTTGCAAAGAAGGAAGTCAAATTGGAATATGTGCCTACAAAGGATCATATTGCATATATTTTCACCAAGGCACTATACACATGGGCTTCATTGGCTAGGCAATATTATATCACATGTATTCATATTGGGGTGTTTAATATCCTTAAAATAGGGGGGGTTTCAATTTTGACTATGAAAAAATACAATATTTGGTGAAAATAGGGGGCTTTTTATTTGGGATGTGTATTCGGAGGGGGTGAATAAAAAGAAGTTTAGGGTAATATTTTTTTGAAAATAGGGGGATTCTTTAGTATGCCATGAACGCATGTGCTATAACCCAGGTTCACTAAGTGAAGCTTCTATGACACTATAAAGGATAATTTTGAGTACCTTCGACAAAAGTTAGGGGTTATTGCCCCTCCTTCATCAAACTACATGCATAGAAGTGGTGCATCTTTCTAGGGGGAGATTCAAAGTTTATCTTTTGACTTCTAGATTGATGCAATGGTTACTCTTATGGGGATAAATTAAGATTGCAGTTTCTTTGTCAAAAGGAAATAGTTGTAGAATAAAGTTGTCCCTAACTATGGTAGTGTTCCAAATATCAGAATTATAATTGTAAGGTGAAGAGAGTTATAGAGGTCAATAAAAAAGTTATTGTTTGTACTATTGTGCCTTTTGTCCTTGATGTGAAAGGGGAGAGAGTTTAGTGAGAAGATTTTATTGTTGTTTGATGGCATAAGTGTTGCCATCAATGCCAAAGGAGGAGTGTTGGAAATTTGAGGTATGTTGTCATTGATGTCAAACTCATTTGGTGTTGGAATTAATGTCACTATCTGTGATGTTTGTGATTGTGTGCTCTACTAGCTGAAGTGAAGTGGAAGTCATGGTTTTAGTTGTGTGTATATAGAATATGATCTAAAAATGAGTGTTCAAATACATTGTTATTTTGTCTTGTGGTGATGTTGAGTAAGTTATAATGTTGACTAAGTCAAGTTTTTTCCAGAAGGCTACACTAGTGGAAGTTTCAATATGTAGGAAAGAGTATTTAAAGTCCATATGGAAGAATACTCTACATACCATTGATTTATAAATATTATGGCTTATGGTTCTTGATATAATGTCTATGTTTTGTGGATATTGCACTATCAATTTTTTAAGTCCTCAATTGTTCAAATGATGAAGTTGGTGGTTGTTGTTGTTTGCTGACAGTGAGGTTGTTTGTCAAGACTAGTACAAAGAATACTCTACATTTCTCTACTATGTTGATTAGAGTGTTTTAGCTTGGAGGATAATTTAATATGGTTCATGAAGTCTTCTAGTTTAGTTTCCTAGTGTGGTTTGATCAACAAGTGAAGTTATGTTGTTCTATGTTCACCACTATCAATTGTGTTGGTCTCAGGTCAACTCATTTAGATCATGCTATTTTGGTCTAGATATGTATTGGAGATTGAGTTCGAATGTTGGTATGGATCTCATTGTGATGTTTGTAGATCTAAATTGAGTGATAATTTTTGGGCTAACTATTTAATGTGCTTCTTTGATTTTCTATATGTTACGTTTGATGTTGATTTTGGAGGATGTGTTAGTGTGTGCCGTTTGTTTGAATTGACTTAGAAAGATGTGTGGTATTGTGTTTTGGTCCCCTTTATCTCCTATAGTGAACCACATCATGTGTTATTTATCTAGGTGGCTGAATTTATGTAATACATGTATATTTTATCTGCTCAACCTAGTTGAGGGTTTGAATGAATGACCTAGTATAAATAGAAGTGTGGATGTGTGAATTGAAGTGTAGATTATTGTGAATTGGATGTGAATGATGCACACACATATGTGGTATAGAAGAAGTATGAATTTTAGTTTGTGATGAGTTTTGATGATCATATCTTCAATACGATAGTATTTTGTGATAGTGGGATGTGTTTTCCATGATATTGTTTTCTTGACATAGTGGTTCAAGAATAGTTTCATGATCAAGAGATCTTGTTTATTTCAATTCATCATTTACCTATACTTGTCAAAATATAGTGAATCCTTTTGGTAGCTTGTGTGGTCTATGTATCTTTCCCTAGAGTTGTGTGCTTCAGTAATGCAAGTCCTTTGTATCTTGCCTTTAGATTATGTGTCTCAATAATGCAAGTCCCTTGTATCTTTCCTAAAGGTTGTGTGCCTTATTCTTACAAGTCCATATTAGGTGCAGGAGCTCCTTGGCCCTTGGCCTAAAACATTGTTATCAATTATTCATATTGTGATTGTGATTATCCTCTTGTTTTTTCCCTTCTTAGTTTTTAAACATAAATTTGGTGTTCTTCTATGCATTGTGTCTTGTTCTTTCATGTTTCATTATTGCAAATATAAGTTAATTTTGCTTTGAAGTTTAAAGGATTTAAAGTAAATTGATTTAAGGTTCTGACTCATTCACCCTCCTTCTCTATTCCATGGTGTGTTCAAAAAATGGAATGCATATAGTTAACTCTTATCTAGCAATTATTAAGGTTATATTGATGCCAAAGATAACTTAGTCACATAAGTATAGAAAGAGAGGTATCCTTCTTACATGCTAACAATTTGAAATTTTTCTCAGACCTATGACTCTCTATGGGTTGATTCCATGACTACGAAATAATTTTATATGATGTAGATCTAATTTAGATGTAGTCTTGATCTATTGTATTGCAAACATTGTTGGCTTGATGATGATTGTAACATATTCATCATATGTTGTCATTGATGAAACACATACACACACATATGTTTATATTGTCTACCAGTGTAAATTCAAATTGTTTACACTACAAACGGTATACTAAGAGGTTTATCTATAACCAGTACCTTGTGACAATCGGTATGTGCATAAGAGACAACCTATGGATATTCATTAGTGGGAATCAAGATGAAGATCAAGTGAAGATTATGTCAAGAGATTCAAGGATAATGGTTTATATATTTAACTCCAACCGGTATCACTTGTTCTAACTGGTATTCATTGATGTGTGATGAGTTATCACAAATCGTGATGAGTTATCTCACTGACAAATTTTGGCACTATTTTTGTGATGAGTTATGAACACTTGACCAAATACACTATACCTAAGAAATTGTGTTATGATTTCTTTAGGCCGACATGAAATCTAAATGTCTATATATTGACATCACAATGAATTATTTTGTATGTATGATGAGATCGAAAGTGATATGTTATGTGCGAGAGACAGAGTGTTAAGTTGCAGAGTATGTTGAATAGGAATGTTGACTATGCTTAGAAGGATATGAACAAGAAAGTATTGTGCTACTCAGATAGATCAAACTATTCCTGTTGTCTTCTAACAATTACAGTAGAAGTCAAATCCCCTAACCGGGTAAGCTCTAACAAGCTTCAATGTACAAATCCTCTAACAGGCCGATCCATTAGTTTGGATTTAGAAATCCTCCACCGAGGTTACTCCTAACAGGGTACTACCTTTCATAGGGTATAAGATTCTAATCAAGCTTTGGGATCTCTAACAAGATTTGCTCCTAGAAGAGCACGTTGTAGACCCTAACTGGTCAGTTATCTATTACTGCAGATAGTTAACTCGTAAGTTCCATCTCACTATGGTTTTTACCTATTTGGGTTTTCCACGTATAAATATTTGTGTTATGGTGGATGTTTTATTTATTGTGGATGCTATTATATCATTTTGGATTGCATGCATTGTGTTCAATAAATTTGCTAAGTTCACCTACAGAATACTAGCTGAAGTAGTATCATTTTTGGTGTCACTGATTCACCCCCCCCCTCTTAGTGCTTTTCAAGTCCATCAATTGGTATTAGAGCCTAACATCTTTGAAGCCTAATCGCTTAGAAGGAAGTCTTGAAACCACCATGGGGGACATGAGCTACCTTGAGATGGCTAGAGAGCTAGAAGCTAGTAGAAATGAGATTGAAACCCTAAGGGTCAAACTGAAAGCTTCTCAAGTCAAAAGGAGAGAGCTTACTGATTAACTATTGGAGATATCTGATAATAGTTCTTCAGATGAAGCCAATATTGATGCTTTGGCTGAAGAAATTGAAAAACTCAATGGTGAAAAGCTAAATCTGAGGAGTGAGCTGGAAAGTATTACTATCCGCGTGAGTCAAGAACTAGAAGCCAGAAGAGCTACTGGAGATCTTATCAAGGAAAGAGATCATGAGACTACAAAGATCAAGTGACAAAATGCTACCTGGCATGAGTGTTTGAATGCTGAAAGAGAAGAGAAGGAGAACCTACAATTAGATCTTGAATTAGCACCATCTCTGAAAGAGAACCTGTCAAAGCATAATGAAGATCTCACCACATAGCTTACTGAAGAAAATGGGAAATTGGATAAGTTCATCAAAAGTTCAATCTTGTTGGAAGAACAAATTTAGTCTCAAAGGATGAAAGGTGATACCTATGGACTTAGTTTTCACACATCTGAAAAATGTGAATCCTCTGGTACCAAGAGCGACACTTTTAAGAACGAATCTGCTCCTAAGGTCAAAAAGACTACCGGTAAGAAGGTCTTTAAACTTGTTTGTTTTGTTTTCCATAAACCTGGTCACACTACAAATGTTTGTAGAGACAAACCTAACAGAAATGCAAGCTTCTATACTAATGCTAGATATGTTTCTAAGAAGTTTGAAGGTCATTGCTTCATTTGTGGAATGTATGGACATAGATATGTTGAGTGCAGATATGGAGAAAATAATCTTGTATCACATATGCATCTGAGACCAAATGACAACTGGATGAGGAATTTTGACAACCGAGTCAACATGAATTGGAAAACACCCTACAACAACCGGTTTAGTCCATTTGAGATGGAAAAGGTAACTAATGTCATTTGCACCAGCTATAATAACTTTGGTCACGTGGCTATGAATTGCAAAAGAAGAACTAGGAGAGGAAATGCAGGACCTTGGAAATCATCTAGTATGGCCTGCTATCACTACAACAAATCGGGGCACCTAGCAAAATTTTGTAGATCCATAAATAGCAAACCGATCAATTCTTCCAAGGATCAGAAAGGAAAGCAGAAAGTTAATGTTGAAGAAAAAAGAGAGGAAATGAATCAGATATGGAAGAAAAAGAGTGATGACTCACCTAGAGAGGAAACTGTTCCTTCACCAAGAGAAGAGAACCCTACACTGGTGAATTAAGCCTTTTCATATGGCTAAGGGGAGCTTAACGGTAAATCCACCTTCAGACCCCTTGAGATAAATGAGTGGTAAGAGAATTTTGAAGCATGAAATTTTGGTAACCTTTTGTCATTATGTTATCAACCGGTTTTACTCCTTGAGTGGTGAATTTAGGGTTTGTAACCCTAACGGGCAAGCATTTAATGCAGTAGGTAAAATCAATAAAAGTAAGTTTTCACTTTGTCATTTTTACCCTAACACATTTGAGAAATAAATTTGGAGTTCTTGTTGAGCTAAGAAATATTGTTGGTTGATAATTGCCGAAGTTGCATTGTGATTTATAATCAAGTTGATTTGAAGGTAGCAGAAGATCGAACTAGTGTGTACTTGGGCATTTAATCGGCAAACGGGGCAATGTGCATGAGAAAAGGTATTTCTTTGAAAATCCTGCTTCAAACCTTGTTCATCTACGATGTCATCATCTTCAAAATATGTAGAAAGGTTAATGATTACATATGAGCCAATGGAAGATGTAAAGGCAGAATAAATTGTGTCATATAATACATTGTCACAAGTTCCTAGCGAAGTTTTGGTTAAAGAAGATTTGTCGAGCTATATTGATTGTAAGATAGAGGATCTAGGATCACTGTATATTTACACTCAGTTGAAATCCCTCTATGATGAGAATGGAAATATTCAAACACAGTATGCTAGGGTTTTTGAGAAAGGTTTTCACAACACCACTTATTTTCTAGAAGATTTTGAGGAAGAGCATATCAGAATTATTTTGAGTCGTGTTCATGGTGAGAATATGTACTTAGAGAGAACTCACACTATAACTAAGGAAGCCATTCAAGTTGTAATTGGTAATTTATTAATTGGTGAAGTACCTATGCTAAGGCGAATTTCAAAAGAGACGATATTCTCTCTAACCGGTTCAATATCTGATAAACGTGCCTTTTTTGTTAACAATATCAGAGACCCAATGGTGAAAATGGAAGCTATGATGATAGGCTACTGGGCATTTTATCCAGTAGACTAAATAGTGTTCCATCAACAACAGTACATACTGCTCATAAGATGATAGCTGAAAATGCAGATTATGATCTTTGTGAGGCTATTAGGAGACATTTGTTTCTAAATCTGCAATCTATCAAAAAGAACAATAGTCAAAATTTCAAGTATGGACAACTATTGGTCAGGTTGTTCTTTTATTTCAAAAATTTTCTACTGGGAATAGGTGATATTGAATGGTCAAAGGACCTATTGGTATTTGCTCAAATCAAGAACATCATCAAGGTTGTAAGGAATACTTTTCTTGCTACTATGAATAAGTTGCAAAAGACATTGTTTTCATAGTTACCGCTGATTTCTGTTTGATGCAAGCAATTGAGCCAAGAATAGAAGAAAGGGAAGATATGAGTTATGAGGTGAACTATGACTTATTGGTTGTTTATGCTAATAACCTATTAGCATCTCTGAAAGATAAAAAGAAGGCAAACTTGGATATTGAGGTAGTCCAAGAAGCACTAGGTAAAACTAGTATTGCTCCTGCCACAAGTGGGAAAGGAAAGAAAAAGAAAACCGAGGAAGGACCTATGGTAATGAAGAATACAAGGGTGACTCAAAGTATTCAAACCAAGAAGGAATCAACACCTAAAGTCTATACAAAGAAGGAGAATGTATCGAAGAAGAGAGGCCAAAAATTAATCCTTTAAGAAGAATCTAAGGGTATTGACGCTGAAGAAGAACCCAAGAAGATGAAGGCAACCAACAGAGTAACTAAGCAAGTGAAGGAAGTGCCGAAGGAAATTGTACCTTTTGATATCTCTACCTACAAGATGATAAATCACTTTGAAAGGAAAATGAAGCAATTAGGAAGGAAGAGATTTGACTGGTCAAAGAACATTTTGATTCTTTTAGTGAAGGTGAGAAGGAACAAGTCATTCAATAGGTAATCAATCATTTGTGCTTTTATATTAGATTACCTCAAGATATTGAAAAGGATATCTTAAATTATTTGTACACTATTCTTGTAAATAAATGGGAAGAAGTTGTAAATTTGGAGAAAGAAATTATTGATGAGATATTTGTACAATATTTCCCAACTTGTCTAAAGATGAAATTAGTGCTTTAATTAATCAATACAAAACTCAGTTTTCTTTCAAAGAAAGAAGATTGAAGATTCTTTATGGAAAGAGGTCAATTATTGAAACTGAGACCCATCAAATAGCCTATGATATCAAACAGATGGAAGAACTCATACTATCCTCTAAGAATGAGGAAGATGTTGTTAATCAACCAGAAATGGATGAAGAAGGGATTGTTCAAGCAGATGTGGTCTATCATGTCATGAAGAAGGATGACACCACTATTCATGTTGTTGATGATGTTTAGGACACAGTTGATCTATATGGAGATGTCACTACACAAGATATGGAGCCTCCTGATATCACAGACTTATAGGTCAAATTAGCTGAGAAACTAACAAGTCAACCAAAAGTGGATAATTGATTGGAAACAGAACAACTTGAGAAACCCCAATCTCAACCGGTCTTGCAAGATACTCAGAAGGAGTCTATGGAAAATGTTGTCACACAGAATTCTGAAAAGGAAACAGAGAAGAATCAAGAGAAAGCAATCATTAAGGTTGCATCCTCTGAATCGACAAAGCCACACCAGATTGATGAAAAAAATGATGATTCATTGAGCATTTCAAGGCCTATTGATGTTGATAACATGAGTGCATTTGAAATGATGAAGATTTCTAATGTCATGCAATCTAGAGAGCATAAGAAGAGACTTAAAGACCAAAGGATTAAGGCTGAAACAATTCAGAATGCAATAGATATTCTATCTAGTTTGCTAGTGAAAACTTCTACAATACATCTGACAACCCCTATTAGCAAACTTGGTCAGTTGGTTGCTGATGCATCTGATCAAATCAAGTCACTTGAAGATGCAACTCAAACCTATGCTGAGAAAAGTCACAAGAAGAAGTATGGAGAGAAACTTGCAAAGGACATTGATACTGGCAAAATGGCTCTATCACATAATAAAGATTTGTTAAGCAAAGCTATTGAAATAGGAGGAAAGTATCTTGCTTCTACCTCTAGTGTTTCTTTCTTTTATTCTGATATTTCAAAAAGGCACACAGAAACAAAGCAAGAGATAGAAGGGATATGCAATGCCTATGTCCCACTTCAGGACCCTATTTCTGCTTTTAGCAAATCTGTGGATGATCTGCATAACAGGTTGGATACTTATGATCATGAGAAAGCAAAGAGACTCCAGTCTCTAAAGGAACTCAAGAGTCTACTCACATCACAAGTGGACATACTACAAAGAGCCTACTCCAATGCAGAAGCTATCTTAGTAACTCCAGAAACCTATACACTGGATTCAATGGAAGAGTTACATTCATAGATAATGCCTACGCTAGAGTACACTAAGAACGTGCTAGAGACATGGACAAATGCTTTATCATAGCTGAAGAGGAACTTCAATGTTATTTTCATGAGAATCTCTTATGCATGAACTTTGATTCAGTTTTTCAAGTTATTGTTGTATACGCTAAACACTTGGATACAAATTATATATATATATATATATATATTGATTTTTCAATTTGGCATTGTTGTCAAAGGGGGAGTAGAAATATATATGTGTGGTTTTGAAAATTTTGTATCATGTATGCATTAAGGGGGAGCATGTGTATATGTGTAAGTTTGTTTTGTATGCACACTTAGCAGTATTACTATAAAATTTTCTAAGTGTTGTCATCAATGCCAAAGGGGGAGATTTTTGGCTTGATGATGATTGTAATATATTCATCATATGTTATCATTGATGAAACACACACACACACACATATGTTTATATTGTCTACCGGTGTAACTTCAAATTGTTTACACTACAACCGGTATACTAAAAGGTTTATCTCTATCCGTTACTTTGTGACAACCAATATATTCATAAGAGACAACCTATGGATATTCATTAGTGGGCATCAAGATGAAGATCAAGGGAAGATTATGTCAAGAGATTCAAGGATAACAGTTTATATATTTAACTCCAACCGGTATTTGTTGATTGTGTGATAAGTTATCACAAATCATGATGAGTTATCCCACTGACAAATTTTGGTGCTATTTTTGTGATGAGTTATGATCACTTGACCAGATACACTATACCTAGGAAATTGTGTTATGATTTCTTTAGGCCAACATGAAATCTAAAAGTCTATATATTGACATCACAATGAATTATTTTGTATGTATGATGAGAGTGGAAGTGATATGTTATGTGCGAGAGACAAAGTGTTAAGTTGTAGAGTATGTTGAATAGCAGTATTGAATATTCTTAGAAGGATCTGATCAAGCAAGTATTGTTCTACTCAAACATATCAAACTATTCCTGTTGTCTTCTAACAATTACACCAGAAGTCAAATCCCCTAATAGGGTAACCTCTAACAAGCTTCAATGTACAAATCCTCTAACAAGGTGATCTATTAGTTTGGATTCAGAAATCCTCCATCGAGGTTACTCCTAACAGGGTACTACCTTTCATAGGGTATAAGCTTCTAATAAACCTTTGGGATCTCTAACAAGATTCACTCCTAGTAGAGCACTTTGTAGACCCTAACCGGTCAGTTATCTATTACTGCAAATAGTTAACTTGTGAGTTCCATCTCACCATGGTTTTTACCTATTTGGGTTTTCCACGTATAAATATTTGTGTTATGGTGGATGTTTTATTTATTGTGGATTCTATTATATCATTTTGGATTGCATGCATTGTGTTCAATAAATTTTCTAAGTTCATCTACCGATTACTAGATGAAGTAGTATCATTTTTGGTGTCACTAATTCACCCCCCCCCCCTCTCGGTGCTTTTCAAGTTCATCAAACATATATTATCCAATTTGTGTGATTTTTACTCCTCACTAATTGTTAAGAGCTAAATTTATTTAGAAATACCTTATCGAGATGCCTTAATCTCTTGTAGCCAGAAACATATATCCATGTCGCTCTTGTTAGACATTTCACAAAAGTGAGCCACTGGAGGGAAAAAAATGATTCTTTGAATGAAGAGACTTCATCAAAGTTATAGGAAGTGTGAAAAAGGGTTTCAAATGAAGGTAGCTTGAAATGGGGGTTAAGGGGATCTAAATGGAGGTAATTTTTAGTGTTTAAATAAAAAAATCTACATAGAACTAGGTATTCAACTACATGTACCTTTCAATGAAGGACCTTATCCAATGACCCTTCATTATAAATCCCTTTTTTGAACCCCTTCATTTGGCCATTCCTTTTTTTGGTCATCCATTTTTTCACAAAAAAATATCAAATTGGTTTTGGAATTTAGAGAAGTCACCATGACCCACAATTTTTATTAATTGTATCTTCCATAGTAATATTTTTAAATATATAAAAAATCGTCACACAAACGTGTGTAAACTTGAGTTCCATCAATTAGTAGAAAAGTGCACGGGTCACTAATTTGAACTTAAAAAATAAATGCACCTCAATCATGTGGGACCACTCCCATGCATAATAACAATTACCTAGAATAAATAAATAAAACTATTAAGATAAGGATTGAGCATGTGGGAATTAATGATAAAAAAATATGTGAATAAATGTAGAATGGGAAGTGATGAAGTCAAATGAATGAGAATGTATGGAAGTGAGAGTAAAAAAGTGTGGATAGTGATTCTAGGAAGGAGACAAACTTAGCACAAAGTGTGCAATGTGCAATTATGTAATTATATTAAGACATCTTGTCAAATGGACTTGAAAATATTGGTTTAGCGTCCTAAAATTGTGACACTTGCAATTTCGACCGCATTTGGGTCTTCACGATGGCGACGCAACACTGAACCTGAATGGAGACCCTGAAACTTGTTCATGGCATCAAAAATTGCATTTTTCAGCACCCTGGCCTGATCCTCCTTGCACCCTGCTATCCCTGGAGGTGGGACCATGGCACCCAGTGCCCTGGTCCTTCAGGACTAGGGTTCCCAGCACCCTGGTCCCCAGGACCATGGCGCCCAGCGCCCTGGTCCCTGGCCCTATTTTTGGGCCCGGTCTCTTTTGGGTCTCGGGTCTTTATGTTTGCAAATTGGAAAATAATCTTTCCTGGTCGGCCTAAGGTCGGAAAAATCAGTATTTTAACCCTAATTGACAAGTATATAAACTACATTTCCTCTCCCATTTTGGTAAGATGGAAAAAACGCGGAAGCGATACTCAAACATTCAAGCATTCAAGCATTCCTTCAAGCAATTGATCATTCTAAGTCTCCATTCAAGGCTAAGTGTTGCATTCAAGACAAGGATTCAACCATTGAAGAGGAGATCACATATCACATACAACATACAACATACAACAACAATTACACCTTTGCATGTAAGAATACAAACATTCTTACAACAAGGTATTGGTACTCTATTACATTACAATCATTTACATTTATAGCATTCTCATTTCTTGGTTAATTCCAAAACTGGGGTTTGACCTAAAGGCAAACCCCTAATCCCTAACCCCCCAATCATTCTCTCTTTTTTGTGTGTAGGTTGCAGGTACGCGGCTATAATTGAAGATCTGGAATCCTTGTGCAGATACGAACAGATCCCCCTTCATTTCACGGATTTTTTGGAGGATCGTGTGCACGCCGGGCGCCATCGTCCCATCAACTTTTGCTCAAATTTGTAGGATAGTGCCATCTCAACATTTTACTGCTAATTCCAGGTCTGTAGCTTCATCCTATATTCCTATCTCTATTTATAAGCGAATCTTTCTTACTTTACATGCATTCCTAGTTCAATCTTTCTATCTACATTCTTTACAAAAGAGGGTAGCCTTGTTGTCTTAACCCTTGAAACTCATTTAGAATCCAATCTTGCATTGTGTGGGATTAGATCTTGTGGGTTTCAACCCCTCTTTTGAATGTAAAGTCTCCCCTAAGTGAAAACCGTCAACCCTAGTGACCTCCTTCCCCTCTCCTCGGAGTGGTGGGGGGAACACTTAGGGTTCGCTCGCGATTTTCCGCTTTACATTTTGGTGAACCCAACATGAACATCCTTTCTGATTATTCATGGTTAGATCTGAAAATTGGATGCCTTGATTACATTTCCATGTTTGATCTTTTGCAAATTTTAGAGGTTAATTGCATAAAAACCCTAAATTTTCTTTTTAGTAATTAAGCTTGTGAAATGTTTAATTGTTAATGCTTGTTTCAGATCTACCCTTCTATTGCAAATTATCAATTCATATTTGTGCTTTAATTCTGAAAATTAAGTGGTTAAGTGTCAAAACCCTAATTTTTAAAACCCCCTTGATTCAACCTTTGACCGACAATTTCACTGATCAAAACATCTCCAAATCAGTTGTAACTTTGGATTCCGCAACAAAATCATAATATCTTTCATCCCTGAAAATTTGGAAAAAAGTTGCGAGGACCGTGTGCACCCTGAGCGCCATCGTCCCCGACATTTTTTTTGAAATTTCGGGAGTTAGATCTTACTGTATTTTTCTGCTAAAATCCAGAATTTTGGCTGATTTCATCAACTCTAACACTTTCAAAATTAAAGTCAAAGTTGGTCTAGTGATTGCTCGGATTAAGGCTCCTAATCATTCAAAAATTGGTGAAATTGAAATTTTGTGTCAAGATTGTGTTCTTACTGTCCTAAATCTGAAAAGTGTGATGGCATTCATTCAAAATTTCAGTGCTTTATTCAAATTCTTGCAATTTGTGACTTTTGAAATTAAGTGTTTAATTACACCAACTTTGATTTCCGCTTTCAAAATTGAATTTTGCGTGAAATTGAGTCAACTTTTAAAATTCAAAACTTGCATTGCTTTTGGTATTCCCTCTAAAATCATAAAATTCAAAATTTTAGTTTCCCTCTCTTTTTCAAAATTCAAAATTTTGCATTTTTTAACAATCTTGGTAGGGTTCAATTTTGAGATTCCAACTTTAATTTGGCCTATCTACAGATCGTAAAATCACTCAATTTTTTCAGATTAGCTTTAAAATCATCATAATATCTTTCATCCCTGAAAAATTGGAAAAAAGTTGCGAGGACCGTGTGCACCCTGAGCGCCACGGTCCCTGACATTTTTTTTGAAATTTCGGGAGATTGTCGTGATTGCATTTAACAGCTTAAATCTAGGAGATTGGCTGATTTTATTGAAATTTGCTACCTCTAAATTCAAAATCTTCTCTCCCTCTCTAGTGCATGAGTTTTACAACAATAAGCCCTACTTACACTATTCCCGTTAGACAAAGCCGTAGAATTAAGTCTTTCCGAGGTTTAATTACCGAGGAGATGGAACCTAATTTGAATAGCCTTTTTAACGAGGACACGGGTAATTCCTCTAATCCTCCTAATGATGAAGAAGCTCTCCATGAGGTTTCTGTAGAACAACTTTCGAAATTGGATAACCAATTTGATGATTTTCAGCAATGGATGTCTCAAGAGTATCCCGATAGTCAAGCTCTTTCATTAATTGAGGGTCTAAAACGTATGGTTCAAAGTGATAAGAATGGAATTGATATTTTGCATGGTACTGCACACATTGTGGATTCAAATGTGATGCCTATGAAGAGTTGTGCTGAAACTTTAGGTTATACACAACCTCCCACTCAGGTCAATCATTCTGTTCCTTTAACAACTTCTATTGCTAGTATACCTACCTTTACATCAAACATAATGGCTACTTCTATACAAGACATTCCGCCTATGATCACCAGTCATGGGGGCAATCCTTCCTCTTCGGTTAACCCTCTTCCTTCATTCAATCCAACTTCTTCATTCATTCCTTCAATGAGTGTTCCTATTACATCTCCACAAATGAACATGACGCAAGGGGGCAATTCATTTAACCATTCCATTCCTCCTTGTAGTGCTCCTCTTTTCCAATCATCTCCTATGACTAACTATCATAGTGTCCCACCACCTTACTCTCAATCAATACCTTCTTTCAATAACATAATACCTCCATCACAATCTAACACGTCTAATATGAATTCTTCGACTAAAGCGACCATTAACAATCTTGCACAAACTGTCTCTTCTTTACAGCAACAAATTGCCTCTATGAATCAATCTAAGTTTAGTGTGCCCACATTTGATGTTGCGAGACCACTTTCTCTTGACATTGTTCGAGCTATCCCTCCTAAACATGTTGAAATCCCGCATTTGGAGCTTTATAATGGTAAAGGTGATCCTCTAACACATGTTAAGACTTTTCAAACAATATGTACCGATTTTGCTTATGACCAAAGGTTGCTTGCAAAACTGTTTACTAGGACATTAAGAGATAAAGCCCTACAATGGTATTGCTCGTTGCCTTCTTATTCTATTACTTCTTTCGAACAACTTGCAAATGCTTTCATTCAACAATTTCAAAACAATATAAGTCCTAAAGTTACTTTGATTGATTTAATGCATTGTAAACAAGGTGTTAAAGAAAAAGTGACTGATTTCATTGGTAGATATAAGCATTTGTATGCTCAAATCTCTTTTCCAGTGCCTGACAATGATATTCAAAGAATCTTTATTTCTAATTTACAAAAAGATATTAGAGAAAAACTTCTGTTTTCTGAGTTTACTTCTTTCCAACAGTTGTGTGCAAATCTTCACAATTATCAACTGACTGTGAGTCAAATGGAACAAGCAAATCCTATGGCTCCGAGTGATAAGGGTGATAGTAGTAAACAACCACTTGGGAAGTTTAAACCAAATAGAGAGACCATTAAATTCAATGAAAACATTATCAACAACAATGTGAATGCAGCATCAGGTGTGCCTCCTATTTCTAAGTTTTTCAAGAAAGAAAGAAAGTTTACTCCTTTGAATGAATCATTGCATAGTATTATGAATAAGTTATTGGAACAAAATGTTCTTACTCTTCCTCCTATAAGGCAAATAGATCCTACAAAGATTAATTCACCCTATTTTGATAACAAATCTTTTTGTCAATTTCATCATCAACCTGGGCATGATACTGAAAAATGTTTTGCTTTAAAGGGTAAAATTCAAGATTTGATTGATAATAATACTATCTCTGTTTCAGGAGTGAATGATAAAGGCAACATATCTGTAGCTCCTCCTAACCAAAATCTTAAGATTTTTACTGATCCATTACCTTCTCATACCTCTAATGTGATTGAGACTAATGATTCCTCTTTCTCATCTGATGGTCTTGTGTCTATGACTCCGAATGTGATTAACTTTGTAGAGCAGCAGAAAATCCCTAAAGAACCTTCCATCACATTTGATTCTAGTGAAATTATTAGGGCACCTGATGGTCCTTTATACATATTTGCAAAAGTCAAGAATACACCTTGCCGTGGAGTGCTTATTGATCCTGCTTGCATGGTTAATGTTATTACTGAAGAATTTATTTTTACTTTGCAATTGAATCAAGTGATCTATGACAAAATAGATGTGATTGTGAAATTATTTGATGCATTTTCTTCTCCTACAATTGGTTCTATTACATTACCTATTGAAGTTCATAACAAATCCCTTGATGTGAGCTTTGCTATTATTCCTTCATCCGAACAATTTCGTGTGAAGCTAGGCTATCCTTGGCTATCTTCCATGAAAGCTATTGCTTCTCCTATTCATAAATGTTTGAAATTTCCCCATAATGGTGAAGTTGTTACTATCAATCATAGTCTCTTTAAACCAGCTGAAAGAACTTCTAGCATTCCTATTGATTATTTTTGGCCTAAACAATTCCAACCTCTTCCACCGCGAAGTGATCATCTTTTCAAATCTTATCAAAAGTGGAAAACAGATATGATCCTATCTCTAAGTGAACCTAGAACACCCAAACTTGATATTCCTATCATTCTTGAGAAGGAAGTTCTTCCTTTGAAAGATAAAACTAATGTCTTTCCTCAAGAAGATTCCCAACCCATTCCTATGAATGTGACTATGTCTATGTCTAACAAACTTTCTAAAAGCAGACCTATACCTCCTCGTCATAATGGACTTGGTCTTCTTCCTAAACCAAATATTCCTCCTTTATATGGAGCAGTTCCTCCTTCTTCCCTTTATAGAGAGAAGAGACCTTCCTTTTCTCCTATTATCCAGCCTAAGAAACCACAACCTAAACACCCAAGTGATAAGGATGAGAACATTCCTCCTCCTCAATCTTCTCCACTTCCTACTAAGACTAGATGAAATCATTCTATGCGTGAACGTCGATGAAAGCATCGTCTTAAAGCTCAAGCAGCTGCTTCTCAAACTTTGCAATCCCCAAAAACACCTTCAACAAGCATTATTCCATCAATGATGATGATATAGATGAAAATGTTATTCATGATGAAAATGTTACTTCTCTTGCTTCTGATAGTGAATATGAATATGTTGATGTTGATAAGCATTTATCTAACGAATTTTCTGAAGCACTTATCCTAGCTCCTAGACAAGAACAACGTGGCTTGGAACATGAACATAGCCCTTCTTTGGATCTTGTGATAGCTCCATCTGCTGTGTTGGATGTTTCTCCTCTAGCGTGTTCCCTGCCTTCCCGAAACATTGATCAGCAAGATCGGGGGGTAGATGACGTGCTAGACTAGTTTCATTAGCATAGCAGATTCTCTCCTCCTCTCTTTCGTTACTTCTTCTATGTGTTATTCTCATTCTTCTATTTGTTGTCCTTAGTGTTGTCTACTTGAGGACAATGCAAAGCATTGAGATCTCTTTTGGTCTCTCTCATGATGACTCAAAGAGACACATGTGTTCCCTTCTTCTAGGTGACCTTCCTTGACTGGGGAATGAAGAACAATTATGCATACATACATATGATATACATGAATTATCATACAGCATACTGACCCCAAGGAAAGCGAAGTCACCTCGTGATTCATGTTTTGTGTCTATTATCCTTGGGTTTATCTCACACTCGGGGGCTAAATCTTTGTGATAATGTGCTCCTTTCCCTTCTCATTTCTTATGTGTTTCACTACCTTAAAGCAATCACCCCCGTTGAGGCGTGTGCGATCGCTTTAACGTAGGGGGGCATACACCCCGTCTATCCCTTTAGGATACTAGAAAATTTCTTGGCGAAATTAGCTTTGCCTTGAAAATTTTTGGTATTTCTCTTGCATGACTCATAGTGAGGGAACCTTACTACTGACAGTCATGGTTCTCCCTCATGATCTTCCCTTTTACTTTGTCAGTCAAAGTCATAAGATCCTTAGCCCATGGGGGGCTTGGTGTGTCTTGCCTCCTTGACGTGGTGAAAGTCTTTCAATGTTGTTTCCTTGTACTTTACTAGAAGTATGAGTGTATGCTTATACTCCCACTAAAGTGGGGGCTAAATGTAGCATCCTAAAATTGTGACACTTGCAATTTTGACCGCATTTGGGTCTTCACGATGGCGACGCAACACTGAACCTGAATGGAGACCCCGAAACTTGTTCATGGCATCAAAAATTGCATTTTTCAGCACCCTGGCCTGATCCTCCTTGCACCCTGCTGTCCCTAGAGGTGGGACCATGGTGCCCAGTGCCCTGGTCCTTTAGGACTAGGGTGCCCAGCACCTTGGTCCCTAGGACCATGGCACCTAGCGCCCTAGTCCCTGGCCCTATTTTTGGGCCTGGTCTCTTTTGGGTCTCAGGTCTTTATGTTTGCAAATTGGAAAATAATCTTTCCTGGTCGGCCTAAGGTCAGAAAAATCAGTCTTTTAACCCTAATTGACAAGTATATAAACTACATTTCCTCTCCCATTTTGGTAAGATGGAAAAAATGCGGAAGCGATACTCAAACATTCAAGCATTCCTTCAAGCAATTGATCATTCTAAGTCTCCATTCAAGGCTAAGTGTTGCATTCAAGACAAGGATTCAACCATTGAAGAGGAGATCACATATCACATACAACATACAACATACAACAACAATTACACCTTCGCATGTAAGAATACAAACATTCTTACAACAAGGTATTGGTACCCTATTACATTACAATCATTTACATTTACAGCATTCTCATTTCTTGGTTAATTCCAAAACTGGGGTTTGACCTAAAGGCAAACCCCTAATCCCTAACCCCCCAATTGTCCTCTATTTTTTGTGTGTAGGTTGCAGGTATGCGGTTGTAATTGAAGATCTACAATCCTTGTGCAGAGACGAACAGATCCCCCTTTGTTTCGCGGATTTTTCGGAGGACCGTGTGCACGCCGGGCGCCATCGTCCCGTCAACTTTTGCTCAAATTTGCAGGATAGCGTCGTCTCGACATTTTACTGCTAATTCCAGGTCCGCAGCTTCGTCCTATATTCCTATCTCTATTTATAAGCGAATCTTTCTTACTTTACATGCATTCCTAGTTCAATCTTTCTATCTACATTCTTTACAAAAGAGGGTAGCCTTGTTGTCTTAACCCTTGAAACTCATTTAGAATCCAATCTTGCATTGTGTGGGATTGGATCTTGTGGGTTTCAACCCCTCTTTTGAATGTAAAGTCTCCCCTAAGTGAAAACCGTCAACCCTAGTGACCTCCTTCCCCTATCCTCGGAGTGGTGGGGGGAACACTTAGGGTTCGCTCACGATTTTCTGCTTTACAATTGGGAATCAACATAGGCGTGAAAAATTTTCCATTAGAAAAATTCAATGATTTGGAAAAAAAAGTCACTTATTTATGTATCTTTAAAATTTTTAAAGTGTTGGCTATTCCAAAATTTATTTTTGTAAAGGAATGTAAGTTTTCCCTAAAGATTTTTTTTTTTAAAGGGTAAAGGGACATAACCCATAATATTATATTAAGATAAGAAAAAAGTCGCCGATATAAATAAGATTGAGATACAACAAAATAAGACCTAACCAAAATGATGATATCCCAGATTATTAATACAAGTTTGTGCAAATGGAGATGAACCATCAAATTCCATCTACAAACTACCAAAATTTTGGCCAGATAAATGCCTGACTAACACCCAAACCATTTCATTGCTTGACACTCTGCTGTTAATAGACTAAATTTGTGGCAAACAAAAAAAATAAGCCCCCCTGATTCAGATAAAGTCCCCCCCCCCCCACACATTCAGATAAAGTGCAATTGTGGAGGGAGATCACATCTTTGGAGCTCGAAATCCATATTCTTCGACCAACTAATGACTATATCAGTAAAATTCCCCATTGAGGAGCTGATGCTATCAGGGGATTCATCATTCATGAGCTAGCTATATTGGTGAAGCTCAACAAAAAACATAATAATAGAAAACTTGTCTTCACATAGTGTTGGGAGGAGACACAACATTCAAAATGCAATACCCAAAAGACCCCTATGCAATCCCTTGTTACAAGATGACTCCTCGGTGCTCTAGCACAATAATCATAGATATCCCCCATACTTCAATTTCTTATTTGCAAATTATATGTTAATGTGACTATCGTAGAGGCAGAGATGAAATTGAGACAAATTTTCTGTATTATTTCCCATTTGTGGATCCCTCTGAGGACTCTATGTCCATTGGAGTGGGGAAAGAACTCACATAGCCATGTGGGTCGATGTCTGCATGTTTGAAAAGCACCCTTATATCGTGTAGCTTAGAAAATGTAGTGGATGCCAATTGAACTCCTAGGATCTCTACATCCTGCTTAAGCCAGGTGCGGAAAGGCATAGAGGAAGTGTACCTTAATCTATTAATGATGGAGATACTCACTTGTTGTGCCATCAATTTCTCCAAGATTTCAACCTATCTAGAAACCCTCCAATCCATTGGTCACCCTCAAATTTATTGTACCTTGAAATTTGTTGATTAAGTTCCTCCCAAGTGAGGAAACTTGGCTAGACGATGAAACCAACTATGAATTTTGTAAAATCATTTGACCAAGACAGGTCCATGATAAAGGTTGTTAATCTAAAAACCACCTAGGATGGTAGAATAAACTGGTTAGCTGCTAGCCATCTTGTGCCAAGTATTTCAATGATAGCCTTCTCAACCTTCGAATATGAGATGAAAAAAATTGACTGCAAGTTAATTCGATTCACACCTTTAGGGAACAACACATGAAAATTGCCTTGTAGCACTATCCTATCTGCCATGGAGTGGAAAACTTCAAATATAGGAAAGCAGAGAAAACTTGATAATTAAGACATTAGAATTCACAACAATTAAAAAACAGTCTAGGCACATGTGGGAGATTACATATCTACAATACACAAACTTAGGCTCGCCAAAGGACACCTTGAGTAAAGTGGCAAAAAATGTGTCTTCTCTTCTTACTCCGAGCCTGAGCATAATCCTAATTTATGCTTATCCGAATTCATGTGGAGAGAACAACCACAACTTACACCACAAACTACCAACAAATGTGACCTCACACGAACTGAATACAGTTTGGAAGGGTTCATAATACTCATAATTATAAAGTGTTATGCTTGAAAAAGTGAACTCCAGCTATATTGCAAAGATAATGATAGCCATCTGCATAAACAAATCATAAAAGTTATCTAAAAAAAGTTGCCTAGTCAATGTATACATTATTTTAAGTCGCTTCCAAATTGGCTAAATTTTCAAACCCTTGGATACTATGTAGCTCATTTTGGGAGTAATGTTTTCTCCTTGAGGGAGAATACATCCTTGATTTGCTAGAATATTTGTGAGAGCATTTGCCTCTTTGTAGCAATGGGAAAATATGTATTCTTCAAACCGAGATAGGAGGGACTTTACTTAGATTGGATAATTGAATCAATCCTCCAATTTCCCTTCTCTACGAAAATGTCTAAGAGAGACAAAATTGTATTCATGGAGTCCCCTTCGATGCTAATCTTTCTTTAATACTAATAGCCAATCTAACCTCATGAAGAAGAGCTTGGGCCTCAACCAAATTGTTGGAACCATTTGATAATCTCACCATCCCACACTTCAAAACTAATCCTAGATGGTTCCTTATGACATAATTGTTGGTATTTTGGTATGGTTTTGTCATTGATGTCAACACCTACTGAATATAAGCAGTTTGAAGATCCGGAAACATTCACCAGCAAGCAAGTAAACTGTGCAACAGTTACTGGTATATGGTTCACCGGTACTTGGAATGATATGGAAGACACTTAGTAATGTCGAAGACATTGTGTGGACACTTTGTTTTGAAGAATTAATCATTAAATATTCATAATTGCATATTTGCTTTTATCGGCAAATAGGTCCAGGTTATCTAGGGTTACAGCAGCAGGTTTATCTTTTCCAGATCAACATGGCACGCTATGGAGATGATTTATTATTGATGTAAATGCATTTAGCCAACATATTTAATCGATTATTGCATTGGATATTATATTGTATGAAAAATGTTTTATTGTAATATCTTGTAGAGCCGACCTACTAAAATTGGTCTTAGGGTATGGTATAAATGTAAGATCTTATTTGTAAGATCAAGTGTGGAATGCGAAAAAGAATTGAGTAAAGGTATATGCGAGATCAAGCAGGGATATACACGAAGACATCATTTGAAGGTGAAGTTAGGTTTTTGTAGAAGCATATCAGCATTACACTGGTACTAAATCCAGCATATGAAGATGCTATTTTGTGCAGTACATTCTTATTGGATTTAACCATCCAACTGTAGATAGTGTGACTCCCATTTTGTGATTGAGCAGTGAGCTCTAGGTTGTTGGCCTTTCTGCATGTGCAGACCCCATTTATGTACACTTACTATCTGCAGTAGTATCATCTGATTGTGGGTAAGGTTTCCCATAATGGTTTTTCCCCTTATAGGGTTTCCACGTACAAATATTGGTGTTATGTGTTGTGGATGACTTTATGTTTATGTTTCATGCATTAATCCTTACCGGTATAGCAATTTACTATTAACACTGTCTACTAGCATACTTAACTAGTTTACCGGTATTAAACATTAAGTTGGTTAGTTAGTTTTTGGTTTGAATTTATTAGACAACTGATTCACCCCCCCCCCCCCCCTTCTCAGTTGTCTCTGGGACCTAACAATTGGTATCAGAGCTTAGTCCTCTTTTGTAGAAGTTTAACAACTTGAGGAGATCCAATGTCTACTAATTATTTCAGGAAGGATAGTCCTAAACTTGATGGAACCAACTATGGGATATGGAAGATCAGAATGGAGACACATCTGAATTGCATTAGTAAAGGCATTTGGGAAGTTACTAAGAATGGTTATATTGCTATTGTAGCTGGTGAGACTGCTCCAACTACCTTAGCTAAAGATGAAGAAAATGATTGCAAAGCAAAAGAAGCACTTTTGAGCGCATTATCAGATCAACAAATCATGGGATTATCAGATAGGTCTACTGCTAAAGCTATTTGGGATCACTTGGAAACACTGAATGAAGGATATTCCATAGTCAAAATTGCAAAACTTGAAAGCTTCCGAGTCAGGTATGAAAATTTGAAAATGGAAGAAGATGAAAGGATTTTTGCTTTTATGGAAAGAGTAAATGAAATTGTTTTGGGTATTAAATGTTGTGGAGGAACCTTGAGTGAGGATGAAATTGTTTCAAAAATCTTAAGAGGTTTGCCACCAGCATATAAAATGAAGGTTACTGCTATAAATGAGTTGAGAACAATGCCTAATACATCAGTAACTAGGGATACATTGATTGGAAAACTTTCAGCCTTTGAAATTGAGGGATTTGGTCTTGTTGCTACTATAAAAATTGATTTGGCCTTTAAAGCATCAACATCATCTGCTCCATCATTTGACAAATCAAACTGGAGAGCCTTTTATGCAAGAGAACTTGAAGAATCCAAAAAGGAGAATGAAGAGCTTGAAGAATTTGAAGCACTATTTGCAAGGAAAATGCCAAAATGTCCAATTGGAAGTAAGTATGAAGGTAAAGCACCCTTTAAATGTTTTAACTACAATAAGATTGGTCATATGGCTTCAAGATGTCCTGATAGACATGCTAGACTAAGAGAAGAAGCTAGAAGAACATACAAGCCTAATCCTGAATATCAGAGATATAGATTTAAAAAGAACAAAGATAAATCTTGTTACATTGTTGATGAAGGTGTGACTGATGATTCTGATGAGGATCCAATAGACAACAGATGGGTTTTTGTTGCTATAACAAAAGATCAACAGACACCTACTGCTCAACTGATAGAACAAGCCCTAGCAACTAAAGTTGAAGCAAAGGATGAATGGATCATTGACTCAGGATGCTCACATCATATGACTCGAGACAAAGGTAAATTCTTGAACTTTCAAGAATACAATGGAGGTTTAGTAAGATTTGGAGATGACAAAGCCTATTCAATCAAAGGTAAGGGTTCAATATCTCTTGATGGTAAGCATAACACTGACAATGTCTACTATGTTGAAGGATTAAAGCATAATCTTTTAATTGTTGGTCAATTAGTTGAGAAGGGATTTTAGTTACAATTTAAAAATGGAAAATGTAAAATCATGAATAGAACTGGTTTGGAAATTGCAACTGATAATTAGACTAGAGGCAGTATCTTTCATTTGAATAATAGTGAAAAGGCATACTTAATTGTACATATAGATGAAAGTTGGTTATGGCATAAGAGATTATGTCATGTAAACTTTGATTGCATGGTAAAAATTAGTACTTCTAAGGCTGTTAGAGATCTACCTAAAATTGTGAAACCTCAGAATACAATTTGTAAGGAATGTCAATTTGGAAAACAAGTTAGAGCTAGTTTCAAAAGTATTCCAGAAAAATCTAATGATGCTCTTGATTTAATTCACACTGATTTATGTGGTCCAGCTAGAACCAGAAGCTTATAAGGTGATAGATATTTCATGCTACTTATTGATGATTATTCTAGAATGTGTTGGGTTACTTTTCTCAGAGAGAAATTAGAAGCACTTGGAAAGTTCAAACTATTCAAAGCAATGGTTGAAAATGAAACCGGTAAGAAAATCAAATGTTTAAGATCAGATCAAGGAGGAGAATTCACATCTAAGGACTTTAATACATTCTATGAAGTGAATGGAATCAGAAGATAGTTATCAGCACCTCGGACACCACAGCAGAATGGAGTTGTTGAAAGGAAAAATAGAACTATCTTGGATGCAGCTAGAAGTATGTTATCATAAGCAAATCTACCACATGTGTATTGGAGAGAGGCTTTTAGCACTGCTGTCTATACATTCAACAAAGTTCACATCAAAGGTGAAACTAGTAAGACCCCTCATGAACTATGGTTTGGTAATACTCCTACTCTTAAGTATTTCAAAATTTTTGGAAGTAAATGTTATATTAGAAGAGATGAGTATATTGGAAAATTTGATCCTAGAAGTGATGAAGGAATATTTCTTGGTTATTCATCTAAGAGCAAGGCATATAGATGTTTTAATAAAAGATTGCAGAAAATTGTTGAGAGTACAAATGTAAAGATTGATGAACAATTCAGAGGAACTTCAAGATATATAGACTCTGAACCGGCAACAGAAATTGTGACAAATGAACCTATACTGAATCCAATAGTATTGAATGAAGATCCAGTTACCCCGATATCATCAGAAGATTCCACAATAATTGAAAAACAACAACAAACTAAGACACCCCGGTATGTAAGATTGAATCATTCTGAAGATCAGATAATTGGAAACAAATTTAAAGGAGTTCTAACAAGAGGAAGATTGGCAAATGAAGAGGTATGTCTTATTTCTCAAATTGAACCATCATCTATCAATGAGGCATGTGAAGATAAATTTTGGATTAAAGCTATGGAAGAAGAATTAGGACAAATTGAGAAAAATAATACTTGGACATTAGTTCCCCGGCCTAAAGATAAAAAAGTAATTGGAACTAAATGGGTATTTAGAAACAAACTTAATGAAGATGGTAAGGTTGTCAGAAATAAGGCAAGACTAGTGTGTAAGGGATATTCTTAGAAAGAAGGAGTTGATTACAATGAAACCTTTGTACCGATAGCCAGAATTGAGGCAGTTAGATTATTCTTGGCTTTTGTAGCTCACAAAGACTACAAAGTTTATCAAATGGATATTAAATGTGCATTTTTAAATGGAGATCTTGAAGAAGAAGTATATATTGAACAACCTGACAGATTTTCTTTGACAAATGACAATGATATGGTCTGTAGGTTAAGAAAAGCTCTGTATGGATTGAAACAAGCCCCAAGAGCTTGGTATGCAAGGTTGGATAAGTATCTTTTGAAGATTGGTTTTACTAAAGGAAATGCAGATATCAATTTATATTACAAAATAACTAATGATGACATCTAAATTATTGAAGTATTTGTTGATGATATAATCTTTGGAGGAGAAGATGGATTATGTAAGGAATTTTCTCTTGAAATGCAGCTAGAATTTGAAAAGTCTATGATTGGAGAAATAAAATTCTTTTTAGGTTTGTAAATTTCTCAGACTGATAAAGGTATATTTTTGAGTCAATCCAAGTACTTGAAAGAATTACTAAAGAAATTTGGGATGGAGAACTCTAAACCGGTAAGCACACCTATGAATACAAATGACAAATTATCTCAAAGAGATGAATCTACACTTGTTAATCCAACTAGATACAAATCTATGATAGGAGGTTTACTGTATTTGACACAAACCAAGCCTGATATTACGAATGCAGTATGTATTGTTTCTAGATTTCAGAGTAATCCTAGGGAAAATCATGAATCAGCAGTAAAAAGGATTTTTTGGTACTTACAAGGCACAACAAATCTTGGATTATGGTATCCTAAAGATGAAATTTTTTGACCTATGTGCATACACATATGCAAATTGGGCAGGAGATGTAGATGATAGAAAAAGCACCACTGGAGGAGCATTCTTTCTTAGAAAGAGATTAGTTTCTTGGTTGAGTAAGAAACAGAGTTGTACATCTTTATCAACAACAGAATTAGAATATGTTGCAGTAGCAACTAACTATACACAGGTATTATGGCTTAAGAAAATGTTGAAAGACATAAAGGTAAAATGCAAGGAACCCATTACTATATACTGTGATAACACTGCAGCAATTGATATATCTAAGAATCTAGTATTACATTCTAAAACAAAACATGTTTCTATCAAACTAAATTTTCTAAGGGAAAAAGTTGAAGAAAAGGAGATAAAACTGGTTTATGTGAATACTAAAGAACAACTTGCAGATATTTTCTCAAAACCTTTGCCTAAGGAGACTTTTGAGTATCTTAGAGATCAACTTGGAGTCATACCACCACCGGTAGAGACTTAGATAGTTGATGATTGTCATCAACCGACATAATTAAAAAGACAAATCTTTTATTCCGGTATTTGATGAGGAAGCTACTTCTCAGGGGGAGTAGTTGGTATTTTGTATGAACTTGACTTTTGTGACTTTGGCATTTGATGTCAAAGGGAGAGAGATATCTATGGAAAAACACATTATCCTTTAAGGAGAGATTGGTATTGAAAATAAATCTTTGGATAAACACATGTTACTCCTAGGGGGAGAAATGGAGATTGTTGGTTTTTGTATTTGGCATTTCTGTTTTGGCACTTTGATGGTTTTTTCATCTTGTGTTGCCATCAATGCCAAAGGGGGAGATTGTTGGTATTTTGGTATGGTTTTGTCATTGATGTCAACACCTACTAAATATAAGAACTTTGAAGATCCAACAACATTCACCGGCAAGCAAGTAAACTGTGCAACAGTTACTAGTATATGGTTCACCGACAGGATATATTGTTCACTAGTACGTGGAATGATATGGAAGACACTTAGTAATGTTGAAGACATTGTGTGGACACTTTGTTTTGAAGAATTAATCATTGGTATATTCATAATTACATATTTGCTTTTACCAGCAAATAGGTCTAGGTTATCTAGGGTTACACCGACAGGTTTATCTTTTCCAGATCAGCATGGCACGCTATGGAGATGATTTATTATTGATGTAAATGCATTTAGCCAACATATTTAATTGGTTATTGCATTGGATATTATATTGTATGAAAAATGTTTTATTGTAATATCTTGTAGAGCCAACCTACTAAAATTGGTCTTAGGGTATGGTATAAATGTAAGATCTTATTTGTAAGATCAAGTGTGGAATGCAAAAAAGAATTGAGTAAAGGTATATGTGAGCTCAAGCAGGGATATACATGAAGACATCATTTGAAGATGAAGTTAGGTTTTTGTAGAAGCATATCAGCATTACACCAGTACTGAATCCAGCATATGAAGATGCTATTTTGTGTAGTACATTCTTATTGGATTTAACCATCCAACTGTAGTTAGTGTGACTCCCATTTTGTGATTGAGCAGTGAGCTCTAAGCTGTTGGCCTTTCTGCATGTGCAAAACCCATTTATGTACACTTACTATCTGCAGTAGTATCATCTGATTGTGGGTAAGGTTTCCCACCGTGGTTTTTCCCCTTATAGGGTTTCCACATACAAATATTGGTGTTATGTGTTGTGGATGACTTTATGTTTATGTTTCATGCATTAATCCTTACCAGTATAGCAATTTACTGTTAACGCTGTCTACCGACATACTTAACTAGTTTATCGGTATTAAACATTAAGTTGGTTAATTAGTTTTTGGTTTGAATTTATTAGACAACTGATTCACCCCCACCCTCTTAGTTGTCTTTGGGACCTAACAATAACCAATTCCCAAGATCCCAAGGTTGCCTTTGAAAGCCCCATCAAAATTTAGTTTGTAGAAACCCAGATCTGGAGGCATCCATTTAATCTCATTTTTATTGATGAGTTTGGGTGCATTAATCAACATGCTACCCTTGAATGGGAGAGATATAGCTTTCCATTCAGAGAGTAGTTTATTATCCCATGAAGAAAATGTTGAGTCCAAGTTTTTCTTTTTATCTACATGGGCTTTAACAACTTTTGAGATTGAGGATTCAATCCTATTGAAGACCTTTGATATTGTAGGATTTTGCCAAGATCAAGGGCACAATGAAAAACATAAAAAGAGAGACAATAGAATGACAAGAACAAAATTGTATTCTCATTAATATGCAAATGATCAACTGGATTAACCAATACAATGAATATAGGCCTTCTTATATAGGCAAGGCCATATGGATGTACGAGCACACAATTATGACATGTGGCTCAATGAGAAACAAGGGTAGGTAAGAAATACTAAGGGTAGGTAGGAGAAATAATATAATATTCCACAAGAGGTGGATGACCCACCGAATGTGGAGTGTAACAACAAAACACGACCACAAAAGGTGGAATTTCTCCTACAAGCTCTATCCCTATGTGCACACTTCCCTAAGTGTCTCAAATTCAAACTACGAAGAGATGCATTATCCTAAGTTAACTTAAGTAAAGTGTAATAATATCCAAAATGAATATTTATTTACACCAACACCCCCCCTTAAGTGCAACTTAGGGGAATGAAGACTCAAGTCAACAATGCAAGATGGGTCCTGGCTACTAGGCCATGATAGGTACCCATGTACAATATGCAAATGCAAGCAAAACCATGTAATGCAATCTCTCACAAACGGAGAAAAGGAGAAAACCCAGTAGGAAAAAACTGCCCCCCAAAAGAGAGATGAAAGTACAAAAGGCTCTCAAAGAAGAAGGACAAAACCTCAATGAGGAAAAAGTCCCCCCCCCATAAGAGAGGAAGGAGAAGTCAGTTGACCCCCCCTAATGACACATCCCGCACCCCCAAGAGAGCTCGCAATTGCTGGAACTTACTCTTGGTGAAAGGTTTGGTGAATATGTCAGCAACCTGCTCTGCTGTAGGACAATACTACAAATCAATGACCTGCTCCTGAATGAGTTCTTGGATAGAGTGCATATGAATCTTGATGTGTTTGGTCCACTGGTGCTGGACTGGGTTCTTTGAGATTACAATAGCACTCTGATTGTCGCAATGTAGAACTATCGACTGTGGAGTGGTGAATCCAAACTTTGTGAGAATCAGTTGGAGCCAAATGGTCTTAGTTGCTGTGTTAACAACGTCTTGATACGCAGCCTCAGTTGAAGAGAGAGCAATAGCATGTTGCTTCTTGCTCTGCCAACAAATGGGGCCTAAACCAGGGTGAAAACTGTAATTGGAAGTAGACTTACGATCATCAAGATCGCCAGCCCAATCGGAGTCTGTGTAACCAACCAAGCAAAGTCTTGTGCCTACTGCATAGGGAATCCCATAGTGATGTGTACCCTGGATGTAATGAAGGATGCGTTTGGCAGCTTTCCAATGAAGCTCATGTGGTTCTTGCATGAAGCGGGAAACCATGCCAATTGTAAATGAAATATCAGGGTGTGTATGGGTCAAGCAGATGAGACTACCCACAAGTTGACGATACAAAGTGGCATCAACTAGTGGAGAAGAACACTGAGCCTCAAGCTTGACTCCTGAAAGAAAGGGAGTCAGGGCAGGCTTACAATCAGCCATATGAAAGCATGCAAGTAGATCAAGAGCATACTTGGGCTGTGATAGTGTAATCCTAGAAAGTGACTGTGAAATCTCTATCCCAAGAAAGTAGTGCAAAAGAACCAAGATAGTCATAGCAAATCTGTCATGCAAAGCAGATTTGACCTTGCTAATGATGGATGGGGTACTCCCTGTAATGATCAAGTCATCAACATAGAGCACAAGTATCAAGTGAGAGTCATCCTGTCACAAAATGTAGACATTCGGATCAGAATGACACCTGGTGAACCCTGCTGAGAGAAGAAAGGAATCCATCTTGATGTACCAAGCCCTAGGGGTCTACTTAAGGCCATAGAGAGATTTCCTTAGTCGGAAAACCAAGGAAGTATCTTGGATGAAACCCTGTGGCTACTCCATATAAATCTCCTCATCAAGATCACCATGAAGAAAAGCACTCTTCACATCCATCTGATGTATAGCCCAACCATGAGCTACATCAATAGCAAGTGTCAAGCGAATGGAGTTCATCTTGGCTACGGGTGCAAATGTCTTAGTATAGTCAACACCTACAACCTGAGAGAAACCTTTCACAACAAGCTGAGCCTTATACTTATCCACACTACCATTCACTACAAACTTGGTCTGATAGATCCACTTACATCGAACCATCTTTCTCCCCTTAGGGAGATGGACTAAATCCCATGTGTTGTTCCTCATCAAGGAACTATACTCTTCCTCCATAGCTTGGTCCCACTCAGGAACCCATGATGCTTGCCAAAATGTCTATGGATCAGAAGCAGTAGCAATGAATGCGTGTGGAAGATCCTGATGTTGTGATTGAGTTCTCCATGTATCTGAAGGATCCCCAACAAGAGAACCCATTGACTCAAGTGTTTGTTGAGCCCAACGAGGTCTAGGTGGATGTGGAGAATGAGGCTCCTCAACTACAAGTGGACCCTATGGAGGTGTAACCCTGTGAGTCAGAGTTGTAGGAGTCTCATCATCTGAATCACTAGCATCACTATCCACAATGGAGGAAGGTGGAGGAGGTAGAGAGGCTAAGCTAGGAGAGCTTTCCTCAAAGTGTACACTCCTCTCAATGAACACCTCATGTGTCTCAGGATCCATCAATCTATATGCCTTAACACCCTCAAGATATCCAACAAATATGCAAGGTTGACTCTGTGGTTCCAATGCCTTGCGTTTCTGCGAAGGTATGCGAGCCCATGCTGGACACCCAAAGACTCTGAAATGTCTCATAATTAGTTTCCTTCCTACCCAAGCCTCAAAAGGAGTAATACCTTGCAAAGCTTTGTGAGGAACCTGATCCTGGATGTGTGTGGCACAACTGATAGCCTCTGCCCAAAAGGCGGGATCAAGAGAACATGCATGTATCATACAACTAGCCATTTCTTTGAGAGTTCGATTCTTGTGCTTTGCAACTCCATTCTGCTATGGAGTGTATGCGATAGAATGCTGAAGATCAATCCCCTCAAATGTACAAAAATCCTCAAGTCTTTTGTTCACATATTCCCTTCCATTATCTATGCGAAGAATCTTCACCACTTTCCCAGATTGCTTCTCCACACGAGTCTTGAAGTCCTAAAATCTATCAAATACTTCACTCTTATGAATAAGAAAGTAGACCCAAGTGAAGCGGGAGTAGTCATCAATGAAGGTGAGGACATAGCAGGCCTTGCTAAATGAAGGTGCTGGAAATGGACCTGCTATATCACTGTGAACAAGTTGAAGAACTTCCAAAGCTCTCCAAGCTTTCCCTTTATCAAACTTCTCTTCGGGATGCTTGCCCATGGAACAACTTGAACATACACCCTCTAAAAAAATGATTCGAGGTAGACCTGTGACTATGTCTTTAGTGCTTAGCTGCTGAAGATAGTGGTAGTTGAGGTGACCAAACTGCTCATGCCATAGCTTACTTTTGGAATTTGAATGAGTAAGCAAGGCCCTAGAAGGTGAAATTGGCACAAAGTGGGAGAATGAATAAATCCTTGAGTTGTCCCACTGCTACCAAGGTATCATCATCAAGTTCCTTTACCACAACTGAATTTAGTGTAAATTCAACCTTTTTCCCATTTCTGTATTGAGTGATTTGATAGATAGAGAGAAGGTTGGTAGACAAGTTAGGAACATAGAGAACATTCTCAAATGTTCCATCATCCATGTCAACTGAACCTTTCCTTCAACCTCTACTTGTGTATCATCACCTATGTAAATGTGAGGTACCTTAGATGGCTCCAATGAAGAAAACTACTCCTTTGTAGAACCCATGTGATATGAGGTACCTGAGTCAAGTATCCACTGTGGTGAAGAACCTGTAGTAGCCACAAATGCTTTCCCTTTTCCCTTAGATTGCGAGGAAGAGGAAGGAGATGAATCCTTCTTTGTGTAGGTGGATGGAAAGTTGATGTTGTTTTTCTTAAGAAGATTAGTTGACTCATCAACTTGTTTTGTGTGGCATCGATGCTCATCATGACCATACTTCTTGCAATATGCACAAGTTGGTTTATCCTTCTTAGGTGTTGTCCCCTTCTTGGAAGAGGATGAAAAATTGCCTTGTGATGGAGAGGATGATTGTCCTTTTTCCTATTGTGGCTTAGACCTGGATTGCTTCTTCTTCTTGTTGGAATCTTTGCCTTGACTTCTTTGATTCCCTTGATTAGCCACCAAATCCTTGGACTTTGAAGACTTGAGAAGCCCATGTTCAACAACTTAGATTGTTCCAATATCAACATTTCTGTGAAAGCATCAAATGAAGGCATAACATAGGAACTCCCTACTATCAAACGATGAGTTTGGAAGCTAGACACAAATGCTGCATATTCTAGTGCAAGCTTGTCCAACAAGTTGAATATCAACTGAGCATCCTTTTTGTCAATTCCACAATCCTTAAGCTTTGCTCTTAGCTCATTTTCTTTGGTGACATAATCTTGGATTGTATCAAAACTCTTGGGATCCAAACTACGAAGAGATGCATTATCCTAAGTTAACTTAAGTAAAGTGTAATAATATCCAAAATGAATATTTATTTACACCAATAGATATACAATTGCATTCTTTACTAAAGATTCTCTTATTTCTTTCCCACCAAATGTTCCATATTAGGATAGCGAGAGAAATATAACAAATGCAATAGAAAAAGAAATCCATAAACAAAAGGGGTCATGAATCAAAAACTAAAATAAGCTCAAAATGAAGGAGGGCTGACCAATTTATCTTTGATTGGAGCCATTTCCAACATTGACAAGAAAAGGGGCAATTTAAAACTAGGTGGGTTGTAGATTCAATTTCCTCATTACATAGCACACAGTTAAAATATTGTGCTATATTTAGTGAAGACAACCTATTTCTTGTTAGTATCTTTCCTCTCAATTCCAATCATGTAAAATCTCCTACTTTTTGGAGACGTCCCAACCAGAAAAAAAACAAATCTCCTATGAGGTTCCCTGAGATCATTGTGATCCAACACTCTATAACCTTTCTTTACAAAAGAATTTTTAGTTTTTGATGGTAGCCATAAAATTTTGTCTGGAGTGTCTTTGAAAAAAATGACCCCCTTATTTAATTCTGCAAAGAGGAGTTGTTGCTGGCAAAGAGGGGTTGCATTGTCAAAATCATCCTTCCACATTGGTCTTTGGAAACCACCTTCTTGCACAAGATAAAAGTATCCACTCACACTACTGCCCCAAGAATCCAGAAGACACCTCTTGATATCTTGAAGCCCATCTAAGTTAGTCAAGGATGGTATCCATTCCATGAATCATCCCAAAAATAAAGCCTTGTTCCCATTTTGGATTAGCCAAGATAAGTTTGGTAAGAAGATATACCTATAGGACAACATAAAGTTCCACATATGTGATCCTTTGGGGGGGGTCCAATACAGTAAAAATTATTTCTAGATATTCTGAATCCAGGTATTTGTCTCTTATGATAGAAGCCCAAAGTGAATCATTAGTGGAGTAAAACTTCCATAGAAAGTTCACCCCAAGGGCCTTGTTTTTGTAGTCAATGTTATGAATCCCAACCCCTCCCAAACATTTGTAAATGCACACTTTCTCCCATGCCAACAAGTGGATCTTTCTCTAGAGATTCTTATTTCCCTTCCATAAGAAACTTTTAAGTATGGTTTCAATATCTGACTTAACTTTCTTTGGCATGGGGAGAACTACCATAATGTAATTAAGAATTGTGGCCAAAACTTCCCTTATTAATAGGATTCTTTCTGGTAGAGACAACCATGCATTCTTCCACGAGGCAAACCTGTTTTTCCCAAAAGCTCATTTTCATGCAACCTGCAAATAGAGAGATGCCTAGATATTTGCATGGGAGGGAGTCTTTTTTGAAACCCAACACCCCTGATAACTTGTTAGCCAAGGATGGATGGTAGATTAAAAACAAAATTTTAGATGTAGGGGCACTAATTTTCTATTTGGATACTAAGCAATAGAGATCCAATAGTTTATTTATCATTTTGGCTTCTTTGATGGAAGGTTCTCCAAATAAGAGAGTATCATCTACAAAGAGAATATGTGTAACTAAAATATGAGTATGTGGTATAGAAATACCCTTCCAAAGGCCTGAATAGTGATGAAAAGTGATCAATCTACTCAATGCCTATGCCATTATTATAAAGAGGGACACATATAAAGGATTTCCTTGTTGGATACCCTGTGAAGATGAAAAGAAACTAGTAGGTGTTCCATTAATAAGAACCAAAAATTTTGCTCCTGTTATGCATGATAAAATCCATTTACACCATCTATTGTCAAAACCAAATCTAAGAAGGATATGATGAAGAAAGGTCCAAAAGACTTTATCATAAGCCTTCATCATGTCTAGTTTAATAATCATAGTTTGTTTTTCATATTTAGATACCGAAAGAATAATCTCATGAGCTATCAAAGCTCCCTCAGATGTCCCATTGCCTAGAATAAAACCCCCCTACTATTGTGAAATAATTTTAGGGACCATCTTTAACAATATAATCGATATGAAATTATGAAAGACATCTAGCTGAAACAGGAGAGAAATGATCTGAGAGAAGCCGCTAAGGCCATGATGCTTTTGGTACAGAATGCTGAGGAGTCTATAAAATTTTTCATTTGAAATGTAATGCTGGGTTTTGGATGCCAATTTCTTGTTGGCTCCTTACTGTCCTTTTGTCCTAGTAAATGGTTTTTGTGTTGGTCTTTTGCAGCTGTTTTCTCTTGGTCCTATCTTCTCTTGTTTCTTTCTTGCTCACCTTTCATGCTGTAAGCGGGTTTCGGGTCCCTTAAAACCTGATTTTCCTTAATCAAAAATAATTTTGTAAGTGGTGTTACAAAGGGAAATAGGCCTAAAGTCTGCAAAAGATGATGGGCATGCCACCTTTGTTATCAAATTAATGTGTGTAGTATTGAATTGCTTCAACATTTTACAAATCTTCCTTGACTCCTCAACTAGTTTCCAAATGTCATCCCCTACAAATGCCCAATATTTTTGAAAGAACAAAACTGTAAAATTATTTGGTCTTGGGGCCTTATCTGGCTACATTGAGAAAACAACTTGTTTGACCTCTTGAAGGGAAAAAGGCTTCAGAAGATTTTCATTATCCCAAGGAGTAATCAAGGGCAGAATGTGTCGCAAGACTAAAAGCTTTCCTGGGACAAAGTTGCATTGTCTACTCTTACATCATTTGAGAATAAGGTAGAAAAAAAATTTACACCTTCATTTTCAATACCTTATCTATTTGTTATGAGTTTACCTACAAATTCATGAATCTAAGTACTAGATTAGAAATCATTCTCATTTGCTGAGGAATGGAAGAATTTGGTATTTTGATCACCCTCTTGTAGCCAAAGTTCCCACAATTTTTTCCTCCAAAAGATCTCTTCCCTTGAAAGGATTTCTTCCAATTCAACATTCCTATATTTTTTAAGTTTGTAATTCTAGTCATTGATCCCTTGTTTAATAATATCTCCATTCAAATTCGTGATGGCTTCCTCCACTTGTAATTTCTACATAAAAATGTCTTTGAATATTGTTTTGTTCCAATGTTTGATTTTCAATTTGCTCCATTGCATTTTTCTAGCAACTTGAAATATCCTAGATCCTAGGAAGAAGGGATAATCCTTCCACCATTGTTATAATCAAGACAAGAAAGAAACATCCCTGAACCACGTGTTGAAATTTGAAATGGATCTTTGATTTTGGGAACCATGGTGCAAGAGCAATAGTTGCTTGAATGGAAAAATGGTTTGAACTAGATAGAGGTAAAATTTTAGTTAGTGGAGTGCCAAACTTAGCTAACCACATGGGGTTAACCAAGAACCTTTCTAATATTTCTGCAATGTGCAAGAAACCTTGCCTTTTGTTTGTCCAAGTGACATTGTCATTTAAGGAAAGGTAGTCTATTAATACATTATTCCTGAGAAAATTGTTGAAATCTTGCATGGCTTTCAAAGGAGGGACTATACCACCCATCTTATCCTTTAATGAACTAATTGCATTTAAATCCCCAACAATTACCACTGGAGTCTTAGGGTAGTTTGCTAATAATTTTGAAATCATGTCCCACAAGAGTTTCTTACCTATACATGAGTTTGGGCCATAAATTGGAAAATAAATGAAACGAGGCATCTGAGACTTTAACTTCTAGTTATATGAAGTTTGTCTTAATTAAAAATGGCTTAATTTGGGCACTCTTATCCTTCCATAAAATTTATAATCCACCTGAGGCCCCTATGAACTGGGATGCCAAGAAATTCCACTGTTTCCACTTTTTGAAAGGCTGATCTTAAGCTACTTCTGAAAACTTCATTTCTTGTAATACTATAATATCTTCCCCATAGGTCTCTAATTGATATTTCATGAGACATATCTTGTTAGGGGAATTCAAGCCCCTAAAATTCCAAGAAATAATCTTCATTTGTGGCCTAAAGAGTTGCACACTCTCCTCGGTTGCAATTTTTCCTCTAGGGTAGACTATATACTCGCATGTATATCTTGCCTTGTTTGTTTAGCTAGTTTTAGTTTCTTTGGAGGCCTTCCCACTCTACCTTTAGTATTCTTAGGCATGAATTCCTTCTTAGACCGATTTATGTAATAGAATTTCTAGTAGGAGATGACTCTTGAACTACAAAGGTTTCAAACAAGGGGAGCCAAGGAGAAGTAGAGCCATCTAGCCTTTCACAATCTGGGAGTTGCACAAAAGAGGTGGAGATTATTTTTTGCTTAAAATCTAGAGGTGTGGAGCTCAATTGTTTCGCTCAAAATGTGGTATGAAGAGCCATGGAATTAAAGAATGAGAACATGGTATCCCAATTCAATTGAGATATTCTCCCAATGAAATTTTTCCCCACCACCAAATCATCACTTTTCAAGGAACAACTTGCAAAGTGGATAGGAATATTAATAAAATGAGTTAGCTTAAATGGAATTCTTCATCAATTAATTGGTTATAGGATTTGAAAAGATGAGTCTCAATAATATTTTCCAATGATCCTAAGAGAAAATCTTGTTTGAATTCCATTATGAAACTCCTATTCTTTACTAAAATAGAAAAATGAAGAGTAGGAGTCTCTTGGGAAATCAAATTTTGATACTGAGAAAAAAATCCACATGAATACAAGATATTTTGAATATAAAAAAAGTAGAGTACCTTAGGCTACAATGACTGACAAAGGTGCATGTTAGATTGAAATTCTGGAACACTTGGAATTGGTTCTCAATTGGAGACTCCACTTCTATTGCAATCAAGTGGATTTGAACAAAAGTCTTCAAAAACCCTTATATCAAGTTGGTTTGGAACCAAATATCAAGAAGTGAAATGCCCTAAATGAAAAATTTGTTGTTTCACAACACTCGGATCATCCACTACTACCTCTTGTATGAAGGAACCAAATTTGGAATCAATGATGAGCTTAGTTGGGGTCTATTTTGAGAGGTCAACCAGAATGCATACTCACACTATTTTTTCTATGTGCTCATATGGGACTAAGTCATCTTCCATAAATATGCCAAGTTGATTAGTAAAAGCTTCAACCAAATCCAACTCTCTATACTTAAGAGGCAATGATGAAAAATAAATCCATTTTGTGTTGATGATTTATAGCTTCGGTCAGAGTAGTCTCATTAAATCATATAAGTAATGTTGAATATAGTTGATATGAATATATACATATTAATATATTTAATAATAATAAGTGTTCTTACTATTATTATATATATGAATATTTATATATACATAATTTACACTAATCATATCACTAATCATATTGTTTATACCAAATCAAATATGAGCACCGTATCTATATAAGTATCGATTATATTGATCAAATGAAATGATCAATATAAATTGATTCTCCACATTTATAGTTCGATATCATTTATTGTTGTGTACATCGACAATCTCCTTCCAAAAATGATTATGAGAATCATTACTTGCAGATAACAATGGTAACTAATGATTATGAGAATCGTTATCTATTGTTAATTGATAACCAACGATTATGATTGTTAATTGTTGTCTATTATTAACCGATAACAAACAATTAGGAGAATTGTTGTCTATTGTTAAACCGATAACAAACGATTAGGAGAATTGTTGTCTTGCAAATCAGATTATTACTTTTGGTATTTTAAGAGGCATGTCTATTCATTGACGTGTCTCCATGTACGTAGAGGCATGTCTATTCATTGGCATGCCTATACGGATTAGTGCAGGATCATGGGGGGCCAAAAAGTGGCGATGTGAACAAAATAGCCTTTTCCACTCACCTAAAAATGCAAAAATCCATGTTGACTTTTTGCTTGGCCTGAGTGTTAGTACACATTGGCATGGTAAACACCTAAGCAAATTGGATATCAGATAAAATCGGATACCTAATTTTAATACGTAATTTTAAATTAAAAAATAAATTATATAATAAATAATGTAATATAATAATATATTATATATATAATATATTATTATACTACATTATATATTATATAATACATAATATATAATATAATATTAGATTATAAAATATAATATTATATTATATAATATAATAATATATTATATAATATAATATATTATTATGTTCTCCAGTTAAGATTTCTTCTTGCCACCGAGACATGGCTCTTTGTCGTCATTATTAATCTGTACCGGTTTGCACCCCATGGCAATTGGACATGTGTGTACTTTTAATTGATATCTAGTTACGACTAGATCCTATCTGGATATGCATATAATTACTTGATGGATAAAGATGGTCGACATTAAGTTGGCGAACTTTGGATCAAAAGTTGATTGGACACTGTCATTTCACACGCGTGTGTATTAAATAGGCATGAGCTACTTGCCTGGCGCCCGTATCCCCTAGTTTGATGACTTACTACTTAACATTGGAATGCCCTCATTTTCCCATCAAACATTTGCATTCTTCACTTGGTGACTTGCCATGGAATCCCCAATTCTCCTTGAAGCTACTTGTTGACAGATGGCCTTCTTAGGCAAAATCACTAACAAACATTTGCAAGAGGTCCTCTACTCTCGACACCCTCCCATTCTTCACAACCTTAAAAGGATACTGGGGAAGGAATTCCTTATGGCTTATCACAAGTACAGAGCCAATGTCGATATCTCGACCTTTTTCCTTGCAATGTTGATATACATGGGGATTGGCAAGCATAGAGTGAAGCTTTTAACTCAAATGGTGTAAAAACACCATCTGCTGGGGGAAATTGATGCTGCGTTGGACAATATTGATGGTGACTTGAGAATACTGCTTCCCCAAAATTATTATATGTCCTTGGGCAATGGGGTAGAGGTGAGAAAATTTGTGATTGTGAACTCTCTAGACTTTGATGCTCTTCAAGAAACCTAGTAGGCCATTACCAGGAATATTGAATTTTTGCTTAATGCGATAGGCATTCAAAATGGTTTCACATTGGAATGGAGGGAAAAGTATCTTCGAGATGAAGGGTTAGCGGGTGCAGAAGGTTTTGGTATTCTAGAGAATGGAGATGATTGATGGCAATGACTGGGGATTTGGGCTTGGCGAGGAGTGGTTCCCTAATGACTATCAACTCCCTAGGGAGAAGGCTAAATCGGCGGCTCACTCGACCTGTGGCACTGAATGCCCTAGAATCCTAGATGCAGCTCATCTCCTGTGGAAGATGACTTAGAAGACTCCCATTGATTCTGGTTGTATCAACTTTCTCTGGTTTCTCTATTTTCTGATTATTGATTTTTGTTTAAAGGCCTCTGGCCGGTTCTGTTATCTTCTCCAGTGATTGTCAACTGGTGTTTTGTACTTGTCCAACCTCCATTGTTGTTTTCTTTTTGTATAAGGAATAGAGCTAGGGTAGGGGGTTTTGTTCCTGGTTCTTTCCCCCTACTGCTCTCAGTGAACCAGGCCTTGTATTCTCCTATTTTGATTAATACAAGGGTGTTGCCCCTCTACAGCTATTTACTTATTAAAAAAATAATAATATATTATATAATTATAATATTATATTTTATGATCTAATATTATATTATATATTATGTATTATATAATATATAATATAATATAATAAAATATTATATAATATATAATATATTATTATATTATATAATATATTATTTTATTATATAATATATTATTATATTATATAATAATATGTTATTTTAAAATAATTTAGGTATAAAAATCGAATATCCGATTTTCTGAGACAATATAAGTGGACTGTGACAACCCGTGAGTTATTTTTCACCCACGGGCTGCGTGATTTTTAAAAATCCGATATCAAGTTGGACCCGATATTCGGTTGTTTGACCCAAATTTGCAAAAAAAAACATTAAAAGGTACGATTTTTATTGTTTTTCATCATTTTCATTCAATTTTTTGTATTTTTTTTAATGTTTATTTGTTTTTCATTCAAAATATGTTTTTTTAATGAAAATTAGGTTTTTTTAAAACAAATACAAAATTGTTCAAATTTGTTAACTAAATTCAATTGTTTACATTCAATTAGGTTAAAAATGGGGGATAACAGTGAAAACATTGATCAACCACAACCGCAACAACACAACCCTCCTACACAATACCCTCCTTTGCCAAACCCCCCCTCAATTCAGGATTTAATTGCACAAAATTTGAACCAATTGAGGGGGACTGTAGATGTCTATCATAGGATCCCTTGCCTGAACCCAATGTTTGATCCCCTCACGTCGATAATAAAGAGTATAGAAACCATCACTGAGGAGCACAATGTCTCTCTTTTGTGGCGAGATTCTATGAGGGAACAATATATGGATGGCTTGTCCTATAAGGAGATCAAGGATCTCGATATATCCAGAGCTGCTATCGCCACATTGTTTGTGAATCCCCGCACTGGTCAACCCATAGACCCCCAAAAAACAAAACTTTCTATTAAATGGTGCACAAATCATGGTATTGTGAATAAAATTTGGGATCGTTAGTAGATGGTTTTCAATAAAGCACCCAACAACAATCTTGATGTCCCCTTCTACTTCATCAAAAAATTGTATGCTGAGTTTGTTTTAGAAAAACATGTGAACTACTTTGACATCCAATCTTTCCAGGGTGTGGGTTTAGGTATGCCCCAAAATAGACCTGGGGTAGTTAGAATAGTCCAGTGCCCATATGTCCCCCCTCCTCCTATTGATCCTCCACCTCTAGTGCAACATCCATATATCATCTGTGAGGCTGCATCATAGACCATATCGGCTATTCACTCTTTGAGTAGCCTTTTGGTTTCTTAGGCTGGGGTAGTAGCTCAACCTACTTTTGATGGTAGTAGTGCATCCGGTGGTGCTAACACATCCTCCTCGGCTCCACACATTTGTGTGCCCATCATTGTGTCATGAGTGGGCACGTATGCTTGGGTCCAGTTGGACAACCTGTTGATCCTCCTGCATACAGTGCAGATTATGAGGTGGATGAGATGCACGATGCACCAGATATTATGAGACAGACTGGAGGATACCCTGGAGAGTCCTCGCATGCTAGAGGTGAGGAGGCATCTTCATCAGACATTGATGATGTAGTGGTAAGATTTGTATTTTCACAGTTCATTATATATTTAAAATGAATATTTATAATCTAGATAATATTAAGTACTAATTTTTATTTACATGGTCTATTTAATAGTTGATGATAGAAGAGGAGGTGACACAGATCCAGGAGGGCAACGTGGCGGCCATTTCATTTGGCCTTGATATCTTTATGATACATATAATTTCACCTAGTCGTTTGTATTTTATTGTACATACATACTCATCATTTATATTGGTATTAATTAGATTATGTAGTAACTTGCATGTATATCTTATTTTACTCTTGTAGGACACAAGTAGCACAAGTGTGGGGCTGTGTGATTTAGGATTTGGTAGTGTAGTTGGAGACAAGGGAAAGGTAATTGAATGCAAATATGATTGAATGAATAATTTAAATAACTTATAATGATTATACACATCTAGACATAAATTGATAGTTTCATATACTTGTTGTGTATATGTACAGAGAATTCTTGGTTTCACATCCTTGTTGACTACACCCACTATACTTGAAGATGAAGAAGAAGAAGAAGAGATGCCTCAAGTACATGTGTGTTTATTTTATTTTATGTTTAATAGATATAATTAGTTATTATCAGTGACAATTATATTCTAACTTGTATCAATGTCATGTTTGTGAACAAATGTAGGTTGCGTATGAAAATATTAAAAACATACATCCTCTTCTGAAGACATACATCAAGAGTCTTGCAAAGCCAAAGAGAAAACCTGGAGATGAGGTAAACAAGAATAGTTCAATTAAAGTTCATTTTTATGTTAACTTTTTGAATGTGAGTTATATAATATAACTAATCTTAATCATTATTTGTTTTTTCTTGTGCAGGATCCTTCAGAGCCGAGCAATGAGGTGAAGAGGATCAATTTTGATGATCCATCAGTATCTTAGGATGTTATAGATAGTTTTGGGATGCTCACATGTCTAGTTGGCATGTATATTTTGTATATGGACATACATTCATGTATATAGACATACATTCTGTTTGAGTTGGCTTTTATGCCATATTTGTGTATGGACATACACTTGTAATCATTTGACATTTTCATATATACAAAAGTTGATATTTGATCATATAAATTGTTACTCATGTGTGCATGGTGTTATCATGGAAAAATTTAATCTTCAATCCAATAATTAACAATGGTTAATAATTGTTATTTAATGAATAATACAATTCATTTCAATTCATCATAAGTGTTGTTTGTATAATGAACATTACAATACAATTCATTTAATGAACAATACAATTCATTATTACCCTATGTGATGTAGCCAGTTAAAACATAATCAATATAACAATGAATAATCAGAAAATAAACACAAGTTTGGATCAAATGTTCTTCATTATTCTTCTCTGCAAAACTCCAACCATTCTACCATTATAATTAAAAAGTCCCTATTTTAAACAATCACCAAAAATTTCCTTTTTGGGCAGATTTTTACAAAATTTGAAACCTACCATTTATGAAAATTTTCAAATCTATCCCAAAAATCACAAAATCTTTTGGAAATCTAAAAAACATTCATATGACACAAATTGCCAACTTTCTAACCCCATAAAGATTACAAGTTCAAAATTAACTAAAAAAACAACTTTCTAGAAAACCAAAAAAAGAAAGTAAAAGCCAATTTTGAGGCCTTAGATGAAGGAATCTGGCCCTAAAAATTTGAATTAGACAATGGTTTTTGGCACACCATGCAACCTAACAACTTCTGAAAAAAATAATTCGGCCATCTGTGTTGCATCACTAGTTTTCTTACAAGCAATAAAATGAACCATTTTACTGAATCTATTGACAACCACAAAAATATAATCATTACCTCGTTGTGTATTTGGTAATCCCAAAACAAAGTCCATGCTCAAATCTATCCATGGTTCTAGAGGTATAGGAAGTGGCACATACAACCCTATATTCTGTGAGTGTCCCTTAGCAACCTAAGAGATCCTACACCTTGCCACGCATTTGATTACATCTCATTTCATCTTTGGCCAGTAGTATTTATCATTGGTTAAGGCTATTGTCTTATCCTTGCCAAAATGTCTAGGCAAACCATTTCTATGAAATTCCCTAATGATATTCTCCCCAATGAAACCAACTGGAATGCATAATTGTTTCCCTTTGAAGAGATAGCCATCTTGCATAAAGTATTCACCTTGAATATGAGACATATTTCCAGCTATTGGGTTCTTCAACTATTCCACAATCTCTCAAAAGTCATTGTCAGAATCATACAAATCTTTGACTGCATCAAAACCAACTACCATATTCTCCATTGTTGTCAGAAGCACAATACGTCTGCTCAATGCATCTGCAACTTGGTTTTGCTTTCCTGATTTGTGTTTCAAAACAAATGTACAACCTTGTAAGAAGGAAACCCATTTCACATGTCTACTACTCAACTTCTTTTGTGTATTCATATATTTTAATGTGATGTGATCTGTGAACAAGACAAACTCCTTTGGCAATAAATAATGCCTCCAATGTCACAAGGCTTGCACAAGTGCATAAAACTCTAGATCATATGTGAAATAGTTCTTCCTTACCTCATTCAACTTTTCATTAAAAAAGGCTATTGGTTTACTTACTTAGCTAAGAACAACTCCAATACCTACATGTGAGGCATCACAATCTACTTCAAACACCTTTTTGAAGTCTGGTAATGCTAATATGGGAGCTTTGGTTACCTTCTTCTTTAGAAACTTGAAACTTTCTTTAGCCTCATTGGTCCACATGAATTCCTTTCCTTTGGTACAAACTGTTACGGGTGCAACAATACTGCTAATTTTGAATAAGCTTTTGATGAAATGTGGCCAAACCATGAAAAATTCTTACCTCTATTATGCTCTTAGGACTAGGCCATTCTAGAATTGCTCTAACCTTCTATGAATCCATCTTGATACCTTCTGCAAAAACAACAAATCCCAAAAATACCAGACTCTCTTGCATAAAACTACACTTTTTCAGGTTTCCATAAAGTTTCTCTTTCCTCAACACATCCAATATGATCTGCAAATACTGCAAGTGCTCCTCTTTTCTCTTACTAAAAGTTAAAATGTCATCAAAATAAACCACAACCAACTTACCAATGTAAGGTCAAAGCACTGTATTCATCAGTTGCATGAAGGCATTGGGTGCATTAGACAACTCGAATGGCATCACCATCCACTCATATAATCTATCTCTGGTCTTGAAAGTAGTATGCCATTTATCCCCTTTGCGGATTTGAATTTGGTGATACCCACTTCTGAAATCAATTTTACTGAAATGCTTTGCCCCTACAAGAACATCCATCATGTCATCCAAGCGAGGTATAGGGAAACAATATTTGATGCTAATCTATTGATTGCATAGCTATTTGTGCACATCCTCCATGTACCATCTTTATTTGGTGTTAATAATGTTGGTACAACATAGGGACTCATGCTTTCTCACACAACACCTTTCTTCATAAGCTCCATCACTTACTTGTTGAGTTCTACATGTTGTGTAGGGCTCATTCTATATGCTACTTGATTAGGTAAAGATGCTCCCGGAATTAGATCAATATGATGTTGAATATCTCACTTCGATGGAAGACCATCAGGTAGTGCATTTGGTATAAAAACACTATATTCTTCTAGTACCTTTGCTACATCAGCAGGTATTGGTATCCCTCCTCCTTCCTCGTTATCTAACATTAATGCATAACAAAATCCTATCACCTTCATCTCCTTAAGAAGCTCTCTTTCAAACAACATATGCTTAGCTTCCCCTACATCCTTAAGGGTTAATATGATGACTTTTGATCCCTCCTTCCAAAATGTATATGAATTGCTTTCCCCATCATGCATGACTTTTCTGTGATATTGTGAAGGCCTCCCGAATAAGACATGACATGCATCCATTGGGATGACATCACACCAAACCTCATCTTTGTAAGTTTTACTGATAGAAAACTTGACCAGGCACCTCTTATCAATAGTAACTTCATTCCCCTTCTTAAACCATGTAATACGGTGAGGGTGAGGATGTTTCTCACACTGTAAATTCAACTTATCTACCATCTCCCTAGAGACCATATTCTCACAACTACCACTGTCAATATTAACTTGACATACCTTTCCTCTTGAGGTGCATTTATTCGAAAAATATTGGTTCGAATTCATGAGTCATCAGAGCTTTGAATTAGTGTTTTCTCCTTCTCTGGGATTATCATGGTTCTCCTTATAATGAGGATTTCTCCTACGTCTGGGAGAACTTCTAATTCTTCTCCATCATTTTTCAGCTTTAGGTAAAATCACCTTGGACGGTCCTCCTTGATTTCTATCTTGCATGTTAAAATTGGAGCACTCAAATGCTCTATGGCCTTCCTCTGCACACCTAAAACAAGTGAATGGTCTTCTTTGACTTTCCCATCCTCTACCACCACCATAACCTCTTCTTGTTTGAAACCCTCATCTTCATTGTATATTTTGAGGCCTTAGATGAAGGAATCCGGCCATAAAAGTTTTAATTTTTGGAGGCCTTACTAAACTTGGTTCAATCGGTAATCCAATCAACTCCTCAAGATAGACCTCCATGTAAAATTTCAGCCAAATCAGACAACCGAGTCAAAAGTTATGACTCCGCGAAGTCCCTACATCATTCTGCTTTGGTTGAAAAGAATGCGGCTCCTGCAAGTGGGTGTCCTCAAATTGTTGCCACTGACCTTGATTCAACTATTGCAATTCCCATTTTGTAATACATGTTCTCTCTGCTGGGGCTAATCCATCTTACTATACCAATTATCTATGGTATTCTACTTGCCGAGTGCGAACAGTCTTCTTATCGAGAATCTGTGTTGCATCACTAGTTTTCTTACAAGCAATAAAATGAACCATTTTACTGAATCTATCAACAACCACAAAAATAGAATCATTACCTTATTGTTTATTTGGTAACCCCAAAACAAAGTCCATGCTCAAATTTGTCCATGGTTCTAGAGGTACGGGAAGTGGCATGTACAACCTTGTATTCTGTGAGTGTCCCTTAGCAACCTGACAAATCCTACACCTTGCCACATATCTAATTACATCTTGTTTCATCTTTGGCCAATAGTATTTATCTTGGATTAAGGCTATTATTTTATCCTTGCCAAAATGTACAACCAAACCACTACTATGAAATTACCTAATGATATTCTCCCTCATGGAACCAACTGGAATGCATAATTGTTTCCCTTTGAAGATATAGTCATCTTGCATAAAGTATTCACCTTGAATATGATACATATTTCCAACTATTGGGTTCTTCAACTATTCCAAAATCTCCTAGAAGTCATTGTCAGACTCATACAAATCTTTGATTACATCAAAACCAACTACCTCATCCTCCATTATTGTCAGAAATACAATGTGTCTGCTCAATGCATCTGCAACTTGGTTTTGCTTTCCTGATTTGTGTTTCAAAACAAATGTATAGCCTTGTAAGAAGGAAACCCATTTTGCATGTCTACTACTCAACTTCTTTTGTGTGTTTAGATATTTTAATGCGATGTGATCTGTGAATAAGACAAACTCCTTTGGCACTAAATAATGCCTCCAATATCGCAAGGCTTGCACAAGTGCATAAAACTCTAGATCATATGTGGAATAGTTCTTCCTTACCTCATTCAACTTTTCACTAAAAAGGCTATTTGTTTACCTGTTTGGCTAAGAATAGCTCCGATACCTACATGTGAGGCATCACAATCTACTTCAAACACCTTTTTGAAGTCTGGTAATGCTAATATGGGAGATTCAGTTACCTTCTTCTTTAGAAACTTGAAAATTTCTTCAGCCTCATTGGTCCACATGAATTCCTTTCCTTTGGTACAATTTGTTATGGGTGCAACAATATTGCTAAAATTTTGAATAAACTTTCGATTTAATGTGGCCAGACCATGAAAACTTCTTACCTCTGTTATGCTCTTAGGATGAGGTCATTCCAAAACTGCTCTAACCTTCTCTGAATCCATCTTGATACCTTTTGCAAAAACAACAAATCCCAGAAATACCAAAATCTCTTGCATAAAACTATAGTTTTTCAGATTTTCATAAAGTTTCTCTTTCCTCAACACATCCAATATGATCCGCAAATGCTACAAGTGCTCTTCTTTTCTCTAACTAAAAATTAAAATGTCATCAAAATAAACTACAACCAACTTACCAATGTAAGGTCGAAGCACTATATTCATTAGTCGCATGAAGGTACTGGATGCATTAGACAACCCAAATGGCATCACCATCCACTCATATAATCCATCTCTGGTCTTGAAAGCAGTCTTCTATTCATCCCCTTCGTGGATCTGAATTTGGTGATACCCACTTCTCAAATCAATTTTATTGAAATAATTTTCCCCTGGAAGAACATCCATCATGTCATCCAAGCGAGATATAGGGAACCAGTATTTGATGCAAATTCTATTGATTGTGCAGCTATCTATGCACATCCTCCATGTACCTTCTACATAATAGACATTATCGGTATTATGCTTTCCATCCAAAGAAATAATACCTCTACCTTTGATCATACATGCCTAGTCATCTCCAAATTTGACTTGATCGCCATTATATTCTTGTAGGGAGAGAAATTTCCCTTTATCTCCAATCATATGATGTGAGCATCCACTATCAATTACCCATTCATCCTTATCTTCAACTTTTGCTGCCAAGGCCTTCTCTTCATTTTTGGTAGCCGATTCTAGTTCATCTTCCTTCAAATTATAGAATACCCATTCCTTTCCATTGCCGGATCCACTAGAAGAGTCTTCTATCGGTTCATCTCCAGAGTAATCAGTTACTCCTTCCTCATTTGCTATGTAGCATTGTTTTCTTTTCTTGAATCTATATCTCTTCTAGTTAGGCTTAAAAGATTTCTTAACCTTTTCTTCAAACCTTGCATTCCTTTCAAGACATCTAGATGCAAAATGACCAATCTTATTACATGCAAAACATTTAAAAGGTGCTTTTCCTTCATACTTACATCCAGTTGGTCCTTTAGGTACTCTTTTAGCAAATAAGGCTTCAAGTTATCTTCTTTCCTCATGTCTTCCAATTCTTTTGCATATAGGGATTTCCAATGACTTTTACCGGTAGATGTTGATGATGATGCATGAAAAGCAGGTTCAGACTTTACAACTCCAGAAGATCCAAATTCTTCAATCTCAAAAGAAGATAATTTCCAAATCAGAATGTCTCTGTTAACTGAAGTGTTTGCCATTATTCTTAACTCATTAATTGTAGTTGCCTTCATCTTGTAAGCCGGTGGAAGGGCTCTCAAGACTTTGGAAACTATTTCATCTTCACTTAGAAGTCCTCCACAACATTGAATTCCCATAACAATATCATTTACTCTTTCCATAAACACAACAATTCTTTCATTATCTTCCATTTTCAAGTTTTCATATTTTACCCGGTAACCATCAAGTTTAGAAATTTTGACAGTAGGGTCACCTTCATTCAGAGTTTGCAATTTTTCCCATACAACCTTAGCTGATGATTTTTCAGTCAATCCCATGATCTGTTGATCAGTAAGTGCACACAAGAGGGCTTCTCTAACTCTGCAATCATTTTCAATATTCTTATCCAAGTCTGTAGGAGCATGATTGCCATATGCTAGATCATAAGGTGTGTATCCTTTCTCAGTGATCTCCCAAATATCCTTTCCAAGACATCTAAGATGAGTCTCCAATCTAATTTTCCATATCTCATAATTTGTTCCATCAAGCTTAGGGATTTCTCTTCTAAAAATAGTTGTAGGTGGATTAGAAGTGTTAGTTGCCATAGGATCTACCTCAAGTGGTTAAGCTTCTGCAAAAGAGGACCAAATCTCGGATACCAATTGTTAGGATAACCAGTGAACAACTGAGAGGGGGGGTGAATCAATTGTTAATAGATTATAACTTTTAATCCACAATACAACCTTAAACAAATCAAGTACCAGTAAAGCACATATAGATGTCAGTAGGAACAGATACCGTTAAACAATACAACTTAACAATTAACCAGATAATCAATGCAAAGAAACCATACCACATAACACCATGATTTGTACATGGAAAACTCAGAAAGGGAAAAACCATGGTGGGAAGCCTACCCACAGTCAGATGATACTTCTGCAGAAAGTATGTGTTACAATGAGGGACCTGCAGGTGCAGGAAGGCACACTACCTAGAGCTTACTACTCATTCAAATACAATCTCATTGACTACAGAGAGGCTACAACCATCTCAAGATAAATGGACAACAATCCAATAGAGTAAACTACTAGAGATAGCATCTACCATGCCTGATTATAGTTTCAGTTAAGCTCAATGTTAGAGAACTAAATCCTCTTCTAAATCCAATTCGATCACCAATGATCAACTAACTTCGTTGCCTGAATGATATTACAATATTTGCACATTACACTCCTTGACTATGACCTTTTCAATAACCATGATACACTACAAAGAGTTTCTACCTCTATTTTATACAAACCCTAAGGCCTAAACAAATTAGGCCGACCACCTAAATATATTACAATAAGATCATTACATAATCCCATATTACAATGATATGCCATTTCAGCTTAAGACCAAAATAATAATAACAAATCCATAAATCCTCTCGAGACATCCCGATAATGTGTAGAGTACACATTAGCATGATACTAGTCCATAACCTAGATAGGTATTGGACCTATTCTAGGTCCACCACGCCAAAGCAATGTCTTCAAGCAGTTGAAGCATGATAAAAGAACATCTTCAACATCCTAAAATCCATGAAGAAGTTTCACCAACACCAATTATGCATCCTGTCACGATTCCTCAATGAAAGCTATGCTCGTAAAACCCTAAACTAGTGTCGATAAGGGTTTACCAGATTGTATGATAGCATCCAATTACCAAGCCAATACTAACTAACCAAAACATACTCATGGAGCATATAACACATGAAATCAAATATACTTCATTGATCCAAACATGTCGGAAGTGTCCAACAGATAGTCTCTTATGTCGGTAACACTAGATCTTCTATTAGTAACCAAAACCTGTTTGTCGGTAACCAATCATAATAGCTAGTGTTGACATCAATGCAACACATAATCAATTCATCCATAATGCCAACAATGTAGGGATCATCCTATATGTTACCTAATTCGATAAAGGTGCTCATGAAATTAGATCAATATGATGTTGAATATCTCACTTCGGTGGAAGACCATCAGGTAGCTTATCTGGTATAACATCACTATATTCTTCTAGTACCTTTTCTACTTCAATAGGTGTTGGTATCCCTCCTCCTTCCTCCTTCTATACCATTAATGCATAAAAAAATCCTATCACCTTCATCTCCTTAACAAGCTCTCTTTCAGACAACATATGCTTAGCTTCCCCTAAATCCTTAAGGGGTAATAAGATGACTTTCAATCCCTCCTTCCAAAATGTATATGCATTCCTTTCCCCATCATGCATGAATTTTTTGTCATATTTTCAAGGCCTCCCCAATAATACATGACATGCATCCATTGGGATGACATCACACCAGACCTCATCTTTGTAAGTTTTGCCTATAGAAAACTTGATCAGACACCTCTTATCAACAGTAACTTCATTCCCCTTCTTAAACCATGCAATACGGTAAGGGTGAGGATGTTTCTCACACTGTAAATTCAACTTATTTACCATCTCCCTGGAAACCATATTCTCACAACTACTGCTGTCAATAATAACTTGACATACCTTTCCTCCTGAGGTGCATCTGGTTTGAAAAATATTGGTTCGAACCCATGAGTCATTAGAGCTTTGAATCAATTTTTTCTCCTTCTCTAGTATTATCATGGTTCTCCTTATCATAAGGTTTTCTCCTTCATCTAGGAGAACTTCTAATTCTGCTCCATCATTTTTCAGCTTTAGCTAAAATCACCCTGGATGGCCCTCCTTGATTTCTATATTGCATGTTAAAATTTGAGCACTCAAATGCTCTGTGGCCTTCTTCCCCACACCTAAAACAAGTGAATGGTCTTCTTTGAATTTCCCATCCTCTACCACCACCATAACCTTTTCCTCTTTGAAACCCTCATCCTCATTGTATATTTTGAGGCCTTAGTTGAAGGAATCTGACACTGAAAATTTGAATTTTCAGTGGCCCTAACGAACTGGGTTCAGTTAGCAATCAATTAAACTCCTCAAGATACACCTCCACGTAAAATTTCAGCCCAATTGGACAACTGAGTAAAAAATTATGACCCCGTGAAGTCCTTGCATCATTCTCCTCTAGTTGAAAAGAACGTAGCTCTTGCAAGTGGGTGTCCTCAAATTGATGTCACTTACCTTGATCCAACTGCTATAATTCCCATTCTTTAATCTATGTGCTCTCTATTGGGGCTAATCCATCCCACTATACCAAGTATCTATGGTATCCTCCTTGTCGAGGTGCGATTAATCTTCTTATCGAGAATCTATACAATCTTCTCCCTTTTCTTATTGGGAAGTGTCTACTGCCAATCTACTTCCTCATCACCACCATCATCATGAATGTCACCATGAAATGTGTATAGATCAAAAATATTAAATATAGGAGAGATATCAAGATCAGGTGGTAAATCAACCTAATAAGAATTGTCATTGATCTTCTTGAGAACCCTGCAAGGACCAACTTTCTTATATTTTAACTTGTGGTATGTGCCTGTAGGAAACCTCTCTTTCCATAGATAAACCATCACTAAATCACCTTCCTTAAAGACTTGATGTCGCCGACCAAAATCTACTATAGATTTGTACTTTTCATTACTTTCCTGGAACTTATGTCTCAACTCTTCCTGCAATTGGTGAAGATGTTCTGCAAATGCTACTACATCATCACTAATTCTTTCTCCAAGGGGAAAGTGCACCAAATCTAGAACACCCATAGGATTCCTACCATAAACAATTTGAAATAGGGATTTACTGGTAGATCTGTTCACTAAGCTATTGTAAGCAAATTCTACTTGGGGCAATGCAAAATCCCATAGCTTGGGTTTCTCTCCAACAATGCACCTTAATAGGTTTCCCAAAATACGGTTGACTACCTCTATTTGCCCATCGGTTTGAGGGTGATAAGCGCTGCTAAACTACAACTTAGTCCCTATCTTCTTCCATAAAGTTCTCCAAAAATGACTTAAGAACTTTGTGTCTCTATTAGAGACAATGGTTTTTGGCACACCATGCAACCTAACAACTTTTGATAAAAATAATTCGGCCACCCATGTTGCATCACTAGTTTTCTTACAAGCAATAAAATGAACCATTTTAATGAATCTGTCAAAAACCACAAAAATAGAATCATTACCCCATTGTGTCTTTTGTAGTCCCAAAACAAAGTCCATGCTCAAGTCTATCCATGGTTCTAGAGGTATGGGAAGTGGCATGTAACTTGTATTCTATGAGTGTCCCTTAACAACTTGATAGATTCTACACCTTGCCACATATCTGATTAAATCTTGTTTCATCTTTCGCAAGTAATATTTTTCTTTGATTAAGGCTATTGTCTTATCCTTTTCAAAATATCCAGCCAAACCACTTCTATGAAATTCCTTGATGATATTCTTCATCATGGAAACAACTAGAATGCATAACTGTTTCCCTTTGAAGAGATATCCATCTTGCATAAAGTATTCACCTTGAATATGAGACATATTTCCAACTATTGGGTTCTTCAATTGTTCTACAACCTCCCAAAAGTCATTGTCAGACTCATACAAATCTTTGATTGCATCAAAACCAACTACCTCATTCTCCATTGTTGTCAGAAGTACAATGTGTCTGATTAATGCATCTGCAACTTGGTTTTGCTTTCCTGATTTGTGTTTCAAAAAAAATGCATAGCCTTGTAAGAAGGAAACCCATTTCACATGTCTACTACTCAACTTCTTTTGTGTGTTTAAATATTTTAATGCGATGTGATTGGTGAACAAGACAAACTCCTTGGCACTAAATAATGCCTCCAATGTTGCAAGGCTTGCACAAGTGCATAAAACTCTAAATCATATGTGGAATAGTTCTTCCTTACCTCATTAAACTTTTTACTATAAAAGGCTATTGGTTTACCTGCTTGGCTAAGAACAACTCCAATACCTACATGTCAGGCATCACAATCTAGTTCAAACACCTTTCCAAAGTCTGGTAATGCTAATATGGGAGCTTCAGTTACCTTCTTCTTTAGAAACTTTGAACTTTCTTCAGCCTCATTGGTCCACTTGAATTCCTTTCCTTTGGTGCAATCTATTATGGGTGCAACAATACTACTAAAATTTCAAATAAAATTTCAATAAAATATGGCTAGACCATGAAAACTTCTTACCTCTGTTATGCTCTTAGGACTCAACCATTTCAGAATTGATCTAAGCATCTATGAATCCATCTTGATACCTTCTGCAGAAACAACAAATCATAGAAATACTAGACTCTCTTGCATAAAACTACAATTTTTGAGGTTTTCATAAATTTTCTCTTTCCTCAACATGTCCAATATGATCCGCAAATGTTGTAAGTGCTCCTCTTTTCTCTTACTAAAAATCAAAATGTCATCAAAATAAACTACAACCAACTAACCAATGTAAGGTCGAAGCACTGTATTCATCAGTCACATGAAGGTACTGGGTGCATTAGACAACTTGAATGGCATCACCATCCACTCATATAATCCATCTCTACTCTTGAAATTAGTCTTCCGTTTATCCCCTTCGCAGATCTGAATTTCGTGATACCCACTTCTCAAATCAATTTTACTAAAATACTTTGCCCCTACAAGAACATCTATCATGTCATCCAAGCAAGGTATAGGGAAATGGTATTTGATGCTAATTCTATTGATTGCAAGGCTATCTGTGCACATCCTCCATGTACCATCTTTCTTTGGTGTTAATAATGCTCGTATAGCACAGGGACTCATGCTTTCTCACACAACACCTTTCTTCATAAGCTTCATCATCTGCTTGTTGAGTTCTACATGTTGTGTAGGGCTCATCCTATATTCTACCTAATTAAGTAAAGATGCTCCCAGAATTAGATCAATATGATGTTGAATATCTCACTTCGGTGGAAGACCATCAGGTAGCTCATCTGGTATAACATCACTATATTCATCTAGTACCTTTGCTACTTCAGCAAGTATTGGTATCCCTCCTCCTTCCTCATTTTGTACCATTAATGCATAACATAATCTTGTCGCCTTCATCTCCTTAACAAGCTCTCTTTCAGACAACATATTCTTAGCTTCCCTTACATCCTTAAGGGGTAATCAGATGACTTTCGATCCGTCATTCCAAAATGTATATGTATTGCTTTCCCCATCATCCATGACTTTTCTGTCATATTGTCAAGGCCTCCCCAATAATACATGACATGCATCCATTGGGATGACATCACACCAGACCTCATCTTTGTAGGTTTTGCCTATAGAAGACTTGATCAAGCACCTCTTATCAACAGTAACTTCATTCCCCTTCTTAAACCATGCAATATGGTAAGGGTGAGGATGTTTCTCACACTATAAATTCAACTTATCTACCATCTCCCTGGAAATGATATTCTCACAACTACCACTGCCAATAATAACTTGACATACATTTCCTCCAGAGGTGCATCTGGTTCGAAAAATATTGGTTTGAAGTATCAAGTCATCACAACTTTGAATCACTATTTTTTCCTTCTTTGGGATTCTCATGGTTCTCCTTATCATGAGGTTTTCTCCTATGTCTGGGAGAACTTCTAATTCTGCTCCATCATTTTCAGCTTTAGCTAAAATCACCCTGGACGGTCTTCCTTGATTTTTGTCTTGCATGTTAAAATTTGAGCACTCAAATGCTCTGCTGTTTTCTTCCCCACACCCAAACAAGTGAATGGTCTTCTTTGACTTTCCCATCTTCTACCACCACCACAACCTCTTCCTCTTTGAAACCCTCATCCTCATTGTATATTCTGAGGTCTTAGATGAAGAAATCCAACCATGAAAATTTGAATTTTTAGAGGCCCTACTGAACTTGGTTCAGTCAGCAATCCAATAAACTCATCAATGTACACCTCCACGTAGAATTTCAGCCCAATTGGATAACCGATTCAAAAGTCATGACCCCACAAAGTCCTTGCATCATTCTCCTCTAGTTGAAAAGAACACAACTCCTACAAGTGGGTGTCCTCAAATTGTCGCCACTGACCTCGATTCAACTGTTGTAATTCCCATTCTGTAATCCATGTGCTCTTTGTTGGGGCTAATCCATCCCACTCTACCAAGTATCTATGGTATTCTCCTTGTCGAGTGCGAATAGTCTTCTTATCAAGAATTTGTGCAATCTTCTCCCTTTTCTTACTGGGAAGTGTTCGCTACCAATCTACTTCCTCATCACCACCATCATCATGAATGTAACCATGAAATGTGTATAGATCATAAATACTAAATATAGGAGAGATATCAAGATCAAGTGGTAAATCGACCTGATAAACATTGTCATTGATCTTCTTGAGAATCCTGCAAGGACCCACTTTCTTATATTTTAACTTGTGGTATGTGCCTCTAGGAAACCTCTCTGTAGATAAACCATCACTAAATCACCTTCCTGAAAGACGTATTTGTAGTAAATTATGTAATTTTTGTTATCAATGTTTTTAATCATATATTGCACTTTTTCCCCGCTCTTTCTTTCTTATAGTATTTAGAGAGACTAATGTACAATCCAATCTAGTTTCATCTTTATTTTGATGGTAGATCACTTAGTATAATTTAAAATATTGACGCAAATAAATTAAACAGTTTATTCAAAAAAATAATCTTATTATTTAATTTGTTATAAAAAATGAACTTAATTTATTATAATAGTTTCAAAGAATTAAAAATATTTCATAATTCTTATAAACTTTAATTTGTTACAAGATGGCTAATAACCTAATCACATGTTTGTATATCATAAAAATAAATGCTTTGCAATGTAACCATTTTGCAGACATTAATTAATCAAAGTGATCCTTAAAAAAGTAATTTCAATATAACATACCTAACAAGTCAGAATTGATAAATCTGAGAATGGTGTCATAGGTCTTGGCATTCATTGTTGGTTCTGAAATCCAAAGGGTTGCATATGAATTCCCACCAATTATTTATCCAAAGGGTTACATATGAATTCCCACCAATTATTTGAATCTAATTATTTACGATTGTTAATGTCAAACTATAATTATAGTAAAATTCCATCCATAATCACACTTAAAATTGTTTGGATTTTTTTAATTAAAAAATACCATATTAATCTTTCTTGTCAATTCCATCTATTAATTAACTGTTCCATCATTTTCTGCATTCTTCATAAGTTCTGACATTGGAATTGTTTCCTTTTATCAATGTAATGTCTCGTGCTTATTTGTTCACATGTTGTTTTTTATCTTCAACCAACCTTCCACATAACATTATGATTGATCCTTCCCGATTCTAAATCAAAATTATATATTTGCAATCTATTTTAATTAAAGGTTTTTATAAAATATTTTATTTCTTATAGAAATTCAAGTTACAAATTGTTTTATTTAGGTTTTTTATAATTAAAGATGAGTTATCATGTATTAATTTTATTTTTGATTTTTTTGAGATATATGCTTATTTATCTCATAAGTTTTATGATTCTTCCCCATAACATTATGATTGATTCATCTCCTATTCTAAATCAAAATTATATATTTGTAATCTATTTTAACTATAGAATTACAAATTATTGTTTTATTTAAGCTTTTTTTATAATTACAAATGAGTTACTCATGTATTGTTTTTATTCTTGATTTTTTTTTAGATATATGCTTATTTATCTCTTTAGAGTCTGTTAAAAGAATATAGATGACAAGTGAAACAAATATTTTTGGATGGTAAATCTCTACATTGTTGATTTTGATGTTAAAAGATTTATTAATGTTAGTTGTGAAATGTGCAAGGTTCATTTGGATAGGAAGAAATAATAGAAAAACAAATGTCAAGGAGTGCTAATTTAAAAGATGTCCAAAAACTCCTCAAGATGGCCATGGACATCCTTCAAGAGGTATTGTTCTATTTATGTTTTTTTAATTTTTTATATTTTTAAATTTAATTTAATTAAATAATTTTGTAAATTAAATATTTTTTTTTAAAACTAATTTAAGTAGTTTTTTTTTGTATTCATATAGTTAATAAACTAGATTATAGACAAGTATGTAATTGCTTTAGTAGTTCGATATAACTGTACAAAATAGGAGCAATTTGTTACTTAGTAACAATACAAAAATATGCGAGTATGTGATTTGGCAGATCTGCTATACGTCAGTCTAATTACAATAATGACCAAAAGAAGCAAAAATTTTGTCCATGGTGTATGCCTAGATTACATCTAGGTTATCCATCCTGTAGGTCCTTTCATCCAAAAAAGCTTGCGATCATTCAACATCCTAGCAGTTTGGATCATCTGCTATCTAACCTGGTGGCCATTGCCTCTAATTTCTTCCATAAGAGCATCGAGGGCGTTCACAAAAGGAGTTCTCTCAGCATTGGTTCTCCCCCAGGTGTATCCATGAGATAGCTCAAAGATGAATATTGTGGCATGTCCATCTGAAAGGAACCTCTGAAACTTCTCTTTGTTAAGACTGAACACCATAGTGACCTACGAGAAGACAAAGTGGAGGGTGAGACTTCGAAAAGACTTAGTAAGGGCCCTAACTTGCCCTTGAAATTTTTCTAAGTTCCTAATTTTCCATATATACCAAAGGATATCACCAGAAAGTTAATTCCAGAAAACATTAGTATCTTTCTTAAGTTCTTTAATGACCCCTATAACAACATTAAGAATATTACACTGCACAGGAAGAGTAAAACCAAACATAAGCCGAATTTCCTTAGCAACAACGCAGTTGAAAAAATATGTCTACCGGTTTCCTTGATTTTATAGATAGAACACAGGTCTTCATTAGTGTTGTCCGATCTGGTAGGGATCTTGTCTAGAAGAAGCAACCATCTGAAGGTCTTCCTCGGAGCCAATGGAGATCCTCAAAGAGATTTGAAGATATGACCCCATTGAGATCTCAACGGGTCAGAAGACTAGATTGAATTGAGATGGTTGAGGATGCTGCAATAAGAAGAGAGGGTTTTATAGATAGCAAGAGGCTTAAGGTTCTCAATCGGGCTTCCATCGGACCAAATGAAGGAAAGAGGGCTGCTATCTTTGCAAGCAATGGGGGGCTGGAGGAAATTACAAGCATTGCACAAGATGTTATATGCCCTTTTTTTAGAAGGAGGCAGATTAAATTTTGTAGAGAGTTCTTCCCAAGGGATCAGAGTTCCATTAGTAATGATGTCTTTGAAGCAACAAATTCCTTTGTTGGCCCATTTTTTGGATGAACACCCTTGAGTAAGGGCTAAAGGCTTATCTTTATGGGTTAATTTCCACCAGATTGACCTATCCCCACACACTTGATTAACACGGCTACTCCAAGCATTGCCAACATTAGATCTAATAATTTCCCATGCTTTCCAAATGGTTTTGAAGATAACAGAGCCTACGGTAGAAACTCAGAAAGATCCAGCTAGTAGATCACTAATGGGGAGGGACTTCCAAAATTTAGCTTTCTTAGGAACCCCCTGCTAATATTATTATGAATGAGCACTTTCCATGGTTCATTACCTTCCAGAGCATGAAAAATCCATTTGGTTGCCAATGCAATCCCTTGGGCTCTCAGATCCTTAAGACCCAAGCTCCCAATAGATTTATCCATACAACACCAATCCCATTTGATTGAGTGAGATTTTCTTTGACCTCTTCCATCCGACCACAAAAAGTCTCTGATGGTTTTATGAATCTCATTGATCTGATAGTTATTGAACATCCAAATAGACGCATAGTATATACTATAAGATGAGAGAATCTTTTGGCACACTTGCATTCTTCCTGCCAACGATAAATAGTGCTTGTTCCATTTAGAGAGCTTAGATTCAATTTTCCCCTTAATCCATGCCCACATATCCTTAAGGAAAGGGGAGATTGCAAAAGGGATCCCCAAATACCTGACAATTGTGGTCAGTCCTCTCCATTGATACCCATAGGTAGTAAGCCAGTCTGGAGGTTTCTCAGTCCATCCGAGCATGGTAGATTTGGGTTGGGAGATCTTGGCCCCTGCAGCTTCACAGAACAAGGAGAGTTTGGCTGATAGAGCATCCAAATTCTCTTTTGAAAGCTCAAAGAAAAGGGTAGTGTCATCTGCAAATTGGATGTTGATCAGTTCTGAGTCATCAGGGAGGGAGATTCCCTTAACCCTAGGGGAGTGGGAGTTGTCTCTGAGCAAATAATAAAGAGCATCAGAAGCAATAACAAAAAGGGTAGGGGCAAGAGGGCAGCCTTGCCTAATAGATCTACTAAGCTCGAATGGATGAGAAATCAATCCATTCACTTCTACTTGGGCATGAGAATCCCTAAGAAGGACCTTAACAGACTGACAAAAGATCTCGGGAAATCCAAAGGCTTGGAGCATAGTGGTTATGAAACCCCACTCAATCCTGTCATAGGATTTTTTGAAGTCTAACAAAAACATGGCCACCTTTTGTTCTAAGACTCTAGCCCATTCCATGGCTTCCCAGCTTGTAATAAGATTTTCCAAGATGTATCTCCCTTTAATGAAGCTGGTTTGGGTGGGGCATATAAACTTAGGGAGGATATGTTCAATCCTTAAGGCGAGCAGTTTACCAAGGATCTCGTAAGAAACATTCAGTAGAGTAATAGGGTGCTAGTTCTTGGTTAAAGCCTTGTCCCCTTCTTTGGGTATAAGTTTGATCAACCCTCTATTAATGTTAATTCCCATAGTTTTAGTCTTGATGGCTTCATTATAGATCTCAAGAAGATCATTAGCTATCCATGAAATATTAGCCTTATAAAACTCTATAGTAAGCCCATCCCGTCCTGGGGCTTTGTCATTATGAAGGGAGTTAATAGCTCTAATAATCTCCTCCACTGAGAAGGGTCTACATAGAGAGATAACTTCATTAGGAGATACAAGCTTAGGAATAAGATCCTTGCATTTGACCCTTGCAACCTTTGAACTAGGGGAGTCTTCAGAAGAGAAGAGTTGCTTGTAGAATTTATTGAAAAAATTCAAGATTTCCTCATCAGCATCAATTTCCTTGCCATCTACCCATATCTTATCAATCCTCTCCTTACATTGTTTTTGCTTCAGAATGTTGAAAAAGAACTTTGAGCCTTTGTCCCCTTTGTCAAGCCAGAGCATCCTGGCTCTGGTTTGGGCACCTAGTGCCTTATGATGCTATCTTTTCCAGAGCTCGTCTCTAGAAATGGCCACTTGGAGATTAAGATGAGATTTGTTGGGGTCATATTGAAGGGCTTGCTCTGTATTGAGTAGATTTGATGATAGAACCAACTCAACCTGCCTGGCATCTTTGGCCTTCTTTTTGCCAATGGTGCCTATTATCTTCTGCCAACTTCTGACCAAGGTATCCCAATTGTTTATATAGGAGCCACTAGTGGGGTTCCACTTATTAAACTTTCTTATTATATGAATAGCCGCAAGGATGTCCTGGTCTTTGAGGAGATTGTTGTTGAGAATAAATTTACCTCCATTTTTACTATGAGGATTGTTTGCACTCCTAAGAATAATTTCAACAAAGATGGGGTGATGATCCAAGAGGCAGGAAGGTCTGACCACCACCAGGCAGCCTTGGTGGTCCAGGATAAAGGAGAAGAAGTCCTTATTGGTATAAAATCTATCTAGTCTGGAATAGATTCTACTACCAACTTTTTGGAAGTTGCACCACGTATACCATATGCCCTTATTGACATGCTTTAATTCTTCTAAAGGGTCAAATAATCTCTTCATGCTCTTCATTCTATCCTAGTGGATCTTCTCTCCTCCTTTCCACTCATTTGCAATGCCCCTTGACTTATCATCCTTGTGTTCTACCATATTAAAGTCACCCCCCAGAATCCATGGGACGTTAAGAAGAGAAGAAAACCACTTCCAAAGCTCAGATCTATCGCTGTAATCATTGGGAGTGTATATGTTGCACAACCCAAATGAGGAATCACCATGATGGAAAGTGGCCCACACAACTCTATTACAAGGGGAGATTCCTGAGTCAATGATAGAGTTTTCCCAATTAGGATCAATAAGGATGGCAGCCCCTCCTTCGCCTTTCTCATGATTAGTGAAGAATTTGAGAGAGTCCTTCCATATGAAGTTCAGATTGGTCTCTAGGGTGAAGTTAATAGCTTTAACTTCCTGAAGCAGGACAAAATCCAAGTTCTTATGACTATTCAACAATCTTCTCACAATATATTTCCTATCAGGGGATTCCAACCCTCGGACATTCCAGGATAGACATTTCATGGAGAACGGGTAATTATTTTTCATTCTTATCAGCCTTGAAGCTGTTAAAGCACTTGGGGATTCTCACCTTTCAGTTATATTTCTTGTGTGTGGGAGAGAGTTTGTTTTTAGAGCCTAAAGGCCTTCCTCTTTTCCTCCCAGTGAGGGATTCACCCTCAGAGATTTCCTCATTTGTGAAATCTGCATCCTTAAGTTCCTCACCATTAATGGTCGACAGGTTGGATCTTAAATCATTTTCTATTTCAGACTCATGAATGTCCACCGAGGAGGCATCTTCTTGGGATTCTCCTTTCAACATACCTATCTCAAGAGTGTATTGGATTCTAGAGTTGACAAGTGTTGGAGCAGCCAGGATAATCTCATAAAAGACATTGTCATCATCAACCAAGGTCTTAGATTTATCTAGAGTAGGGATTAGGGATGTGATGAGGATAGGATGAGGGGAGCAATCCTTATGCCCTAGAGGATCCAACTAATCATTCGACACAAATGTCAAGTCTGAAGAATTATCCCTAACTTGGGGTTGACATGTTGTGAGAGCAGATTAAGGATCGTCAAGGGCATAGGGGGTTGCAGCCCTACTCCTACTAGCATCATCTCCATGATCAATGCCTTCAAAAGTCCTGACAATTGTTTTGACATGAGAGTCCTTGTGGGGGTTGGTCTTTCTTAATTCCTTCAGAGGGTTGTTAGCTTCCTCATGCACAATGCCAGTCTTGACGAATTGAGAACTCTGATGTCCTCTGGCCCTAATCTTCTCTAAGGCCAGTTGTTGAGCAATCTTTTTCTTAGACCTTTTGTTTCCCCTGGAGACCAACTAGAAGCTAGTGTCATCAAAATTTTCCAACTGAGAAATGGTTGTAGACACCGCTGAGTGAGGGGGGGGATTAGCATTGAAGGGATCAAATTTGGAATTAGTGTCAAAACTAGGGGGATCAACAGGTTGAGTCCTAGGGAGGCTAGAAACAACAACATTAATGGCTTTACTTAACAAATCCAACTTATCTTTAACAGATGACTTCTTCAAAGGCTTAAGAGGAGTAGGCCCCCTTTTATTCCTACCAGACCCGGGTGGGTTAGCGAACGGTTTGGACTTGTTCGACAGAATAGGGCAAGAGCGCCTAATGTGCCCTTCCCTTCTACAAAGGAAGCACGAATTCAAACCCCCTAGGGTTTCCAAAATACAGGTGAAGGAATCATTCTACAATTTAATGTCAAGAAATCTGGGAATGTCTACTCTTGGATTGATGGAAATCAAAACTCCGACATCCAAATTGGGGACAAGGTTCACCGAATGATCTCCTCTCACCACTTTCCCTATCGAATCTAGCAATTGCAGAATGGAATTCCAAAAAACGGGGGGGGGGGATTCTTAATTAACAACCATCGAGGGCAAGATAAAGCCAAAATTTCTTCATTAACCGCATCAAAAGACCATTTTAGGGCCTTGAAGCTGGTTTGACCAATGACCCAAAATTGTTTCTGTAAAACTTCTAACTGCGATTTATTATCTTTAAAGACAATAATTAAAAGACCTTTCTGGATCATTCTACAGAAAGAAAAATTGAAACCTAGCTTTTTAATCCAAACATTTTTCATCCAATCATCTAAGAATTTCCTCGTTGGACATTTATCCATATTAGTTATAGCAAAAAAGATAGCAACATCTTGGAGTCTCTTATTTTTCAAGTTCTAGGGCATCTGCCATGGCATCATTAGGAGAGATAGAGAAAGTGTAAGGAACCAAGGCAGGGTCCTTACCTCGTCTTCTGGTTCCGCCATTACCGTCTGTAGATGAAGCACTTACCAGAGCGAATTTGGCCTCCTTTGAGGCTTGCACTACATTACCAGCGATCGCGTCTCAGAAGGACTTGCCAATGAATGCTTCCTCAACGACTTTATTCATGGGCACATGGGTCGAGTTTGTCTCATTAATCCCTGCCTCCATCAGGCATTAACTGTTTTTGCCCTCCTTCATGCTTGCAATGAATGCACCCGACTCAGTAAGGGTTAGAAAATAGGGAGGGAAGAAAAGCTTACCACCGTGGAGGAGGACGTACATCTCCTCCACCCATAGGGCTGCTACGGGTCCATGTCAACCTTGGTTGCAGGCCCTAGTTGCAGAGCGCCATCTAGATATTCATCAACCTAATTTTTCATCAAAATCATGATTTTACTATCCCAATAGACCCTAATTTAAGTAGTTTAATAATTTCTAATTAAACAATTGTAAATATATCTTTTATAGGTATGATCAATGAAATTTTAGAACAATAACTACTTTCACTTACATTTAATAGAAATATTTTAAGTTTTATTTTTTGTATTTTTGAAATTATCTAATTATTTAATTTATGATGCGTTTGTAATGGTTGAATGACATTAATTTGTATGCACCATGAATCATGATTAATGACATTTATGTTCTAGTGTGCTAAATTTTATGTTTAGTGTGCTTAATCAAGAATCACGATTAATGGTATTTATGTTCTAATGTTCTAAATTGTATGGTTTCATTTTTAGTTTGGATGGTGTATATATCATCAAGAGTTGTATGGGTTTTATTTAAAGGTTGTATTTAATTCCTACCATCTATTCATCATGGTTGCATGCCATTTACTCTTCTACATGATGATTGTATAGCTTTTCTATGAAGGTTTTAATGAAGCATCTAATTTATTTGTATGGATTTATTTGAATGTTTTAATAGCACATGACATTGAGTTGAATGGATTTTGTTTGAAGGTTGCATCAAACTTTTATGGTGTGCTTAGTGTGTTTGTCCATGCATCATGGTTGATAAGATTGACTCTAGTGCATGATTCTTGTATAAATTTATATGATGGGCATCATAATATATGTGTCATTAGGTTAATTATATGTGTTTATTTGAAGGTTCTAACAATATATGGTTTTTGTTTTAAAAATAAAATTAAACTCTTATGGGCTGTCTAGTGTGCTTATTCATACATCATGGTCAAGTATGGGTAACTCTCGCACATGAAAATTGTATGAATCTTGCACTTAACTTTAATACACAATATAACTAAGCATCTATAATGAGTAGGTATAGATTCACAATGATTAGTATGCTTATTCATTCATAGACATTGGTGACATTCACTCTTGTGCATTATAATTATATGGCTTTTGTGTGAAGGTTATAATAAATCATCATTAAGTTGTATATTTCTTTTAAAAAGTTTTTAGTGATATATATGTGATTGAGTTGTGTGGATTTTGTTTGAAACTTGCATGAAACTCATATGAATTGCTTAAGGTACCTATTCATGGAGTAAGTGTGATGATTGCATGTAAACAACTTAATGATAAGTTGAGCCCTATTCATGGAGTAAGTGTGATGATTGTATGTAAACAACTTAATGATAAGTTGAGCCTTATGGATTTTATATAAAATTCTCATAGCTAATTTGCATCTAACTATTATGGAATGTTTGTACATTAACCAAGTTTCACAAATTATGTTACTTTTTTTTTTTCAAATGGTATGACATCAAATTTTATGACACGCCTTAGTGTGCATATATTAGGGTCAAATATTAATATGATCAAATGACAATGATTGTATTACCATTATATGTCAAAAGCTTATGCATCATGGTTGAGTGATAGTGACTCTATATGGTTTTTTGTTTAAAAGTCGAATTAAACTCATATGTTGTGTCTAGTGTTATTATTCATACATCATAGTTGAGTGAGATTGACTCTTATCTATGATGATTGCATGTAGCTTATTGTCATCAACCTCCATACACAATAACACTAAGCATTTATAATGATTAGATGTAGAGTAGAGATTCAGAATTAATAGTGTATTGATTCATTCATAATCCCTAGTGGCATTCACTCTTGTACATTATGATTATATGGCTTTTGTTTGAAAGGTATACTAAAATATCATTCAAACACATGCATATCTTTTGAAGCTTATAGTGGTGTATATGTGATAGAGCTATTTATTTTTTGTTTGAAACTTGTATGAAAATCATGTCATGTGCTTAAGATGTCTATTCAATGACCTATTTTTAGAACCCATTTTTTGACCCATTTTTATGACTTAATTTTAATACCCATTTTTAATGACCTATTTTTAATACCCGTTTTTATGACCTATTTTTATAAACCATTGTTAAAATCATTTTTTTATGACCCATTTTTTATAACCTATTTTTAGTACCTATTTCATGACTTATTTTTAGTACCCATTTTGATGATCCATTTTTTAGTACCTTTTTGTATAACCTAATGTTATTATCCATTTTAATGACCCTTTTTTAATGGCTCATTTTATGATCTATTTTTAATACCCATTTTTATGACACGACCTATTTTTAGTACTCATTTTAATGACCATTTTTAGTTTTTATTTTTATTAATTTTTAGTACTCATTTTTAAGATATATTTTTAAAACTATTTTCTAGTACCCATTTTTTTATTACCCATTTTTAGTACCTATTTTTATGACTCAGTTTTAGTATCCATTTTTTGATGACCCATTCTTAGTACCTATTTTTGTCACCCAATTTTAATATCCATTTTGATAACCCATTTTGATGACCCATTTTAATAACCAATTTTTAATACGCATTTTTATAGCTTATTTTTAAAACCTATTTTTAGTACTAATATTTATGACCCATATTTAATACCCAGTTTTAGTACTCATTTTTATGGTTCATTTTTCAGTATCCATTTTTATAATCTATTTTTATGACCTATTTTTAGTATCCATTTTTATGTTCCATTTTTATTTTTTAATGACCCATTTTTAATATCCATTTTGATAAGATATTTTTAATATTCATTTTGATGATCCATTTTTAGTATCAATTTTGATGATCTATTTTTAGTACACATTTTAATGATTTGTTTTTAGTAACTATATATAGTATTTCTTTTATAACTCATTTTTATAATCTATTTTGATGATCCGTTTTTAATATCAGTTTTTATAACCCATTTTTAATATGACCTATTTTGATAACCCATTTTTAATGACCCATTTTGAGTAGCTATCTTCATGACTTATTTTTATGATCTATTTTTTAGTTCCCATTTCTATGACTCATTTTTATGACCCATTTTTAATGATCCATTTTTGAGAACCCATTTTTATAATACATTTTTACTACCAATTTTTATAACTCGTGTTTATAGTACATATTTTTATAGTCCATTTTTAACATCTATTTTTATGACCCATTTTTTAGTATCTTTTTTATAATACATTTTTATAACCCTTTTTTAGTACTCATTTTTATAGTCCAGTTTTAGCATTCATTTTTATGATCCATTTTTATGACCCATTTTTTAATATCCATTTTTTATGACATTTTTAATATCTATTTTGATGACCCATTTTTACGATCTATTTTTAATACACATTTTTATGACTCATTTTTAGTATCTATTCATAATACCCATTTTTATGATCCATTTTGAGACAACCTTCAATGATTTTGGCTTGCATATTTATAACCTAGTTTTCCCACCAAAAGCCAATTCAAAATTCAAGCGGTTAGGGTTTCCTCATCGACCTCCAGGCACACCAAATCCAATCAGATCTCCTTCCAGAGATCGACCTCTTGCAATGGATCAGTCAACTCCACCAATCATGCGACTTCCAATACACGTTTGTTGATTGTGTTGATCAGGGGAGGTGAAGTTATTTGCTTGATCGCTTCATAGGTGTCTAACAAGTGTAGACCATAGAAGGAGTCATGTTTGCCAAACTCAGCAAACGTGTATTGGAAGTCGCGCGATTGGTGGAGTTGATTGATCCATTGCAGGAGGTCGATCTCTGGAAGGAGATCTGATTGGATTTGGTTTGCCTAGAGGTCGATGAGGAAACCCTAACCGCCTAAATTTTGAATTGGCTTTTGGTGGGAAAACTAGGTTATAAATATGCAAGCCAAAATCGTTGAAGGTTGTTCTAATGTGCTCCTCATCCAAACTAGGAAGAGAAAATTTACCTATTTTAATAATCCATTTTAATGATCCATTTTAATAACCCATTTTTAATGACCTATTTTGAGAACCCATTTTCATGACCCATTTTTATGAATTATCTTTTAGTACCCATTTTTATGACTCATTTTTATGATCCATTTGGATGACGCATTTTTTAATGCCCATTTTTATAATACATTTTTTAGTACCCATTTTTATAACCTATTTTTTATGACTCATTTTAATAACACATTTTTAGTACTTAAAATTTGACTTATTTTGATAACACTTTTTTCAGTATTCATATTTATGATTTATTTTTATGACCCATTTTTAGTATCCATTTTTATGATTTATATTTAGCACCCATTTTTAGTGCTCATTTCTAAAACCCATTTTTTATACATATTTTTTACAATTTTAGTATTTATTTTTATCACCATTTTTATTTTCTATTTTTGTGACTTATTTTTAGTATCCATTTTTATGATTCAGTTTTAGTACCTATTTTTTGATGGTCCATTTTTAGTATCCATTTTGATAACCCATTTTTAGTATTCATTTGATGACCCATATTTAGTATCTATTTATATGACTCATTTTTAGTACCTATTTTTATGACTCATTTTTTGTACAAATTTTTAATACTTATTTTTATGTTTACAATCAATTTTGATGAACCATTTTTAGTACTCATTTTTAATATCAATTTTTATGATTCAGTTTTAGTACCCATTTTTTGATGGTCCATTTTTAGTATCCATTTTGATAACCCATTTTTAGTATTCATTTGATGACCCACTCATTTTTAGTACAAATTTTTAATACTAATTTTTATGTTTACAATCAATTTTGATGACCCATTTTTAGTACTCATTTTTAATATCAATTTTTATGATCAATTTTTAGTACCCATTTTTATGGTTCAAATTTAGTCTCATTTTTATGACACATTTTGAGTACCTATTTTTATGACCCAACTTTGTGACCCATTTTTATGAACCATTTCTTAATACCCATTTTTATGACTCTTTTATGACCCATTTTTAATGACTCATTCATTTTTAGTATCTATGTTTATGATTCATTTTTAGTGCTTATTTTTTACTCATTTTTAGACTCATTTTTATAACCCATTTTTATGATCTATTTTGGGTACCTGGTTTTGGTACCCATTTTTATGACTTATTTTTAGTATCCATTTTTATAACCCATTTTGTGATCTATTTTTATTACTGAATACCCATTATTTGATGGCTCATTTTTAGTGACCTATTTTGATGACTTATTTTTAATGATCCATTTTTAGTACCCATTTTTATGAACCAATTTTTATGACCCATTTTTACTATATTTTTATCACCCATTTTTTATAACCCATTTTTTATAACCCATTTTTTATAACCCATTTTGATGACTAATTTTTAGTACCCATTTTTATGAGTCATTTTTAGTATCCATTTTTATGACCCATTTTTAGTATTCATTTTTATGATCCAATTTTGATACCTATTTTTATGACCTAATTTTTTATGCATTTTTAGTACCCCAAGTGTTACTCATTTTTAGTTCTTTTTTGACCCATATTCAGTATGTTTTTTATTACCTTTTTTTTAGCTTGCATTAAACTCATATCATGTGCTTAAGATGTCTATTCGATGACTCATTTTTAGAACCCATTTTTATGACCTATTTTTATGACTTAATTTTAGTACCCATTTTTAATGACTTATTTTTAACACCCATTTTTATGACTCATTTTAATAACCCATTCTTAAATTATTTTTTTTAATGACCATTTTAAATCACTCATTTTTTATAATCCATTTTTAGTACCTATTTCATGACCCATTTTTAGTACTCATTTTTATGACCTATTTTGATTATCCATTTTTTTATAAGTTTTTTTATAACCCAATTTTGTTACCCATTTTAATGACCCTTTCTTAATGACTTATTTTTATGATCCATTTTTAATACCTATTTTTATGACTTATTTTTAGTACTCATTTAATGACCATTTTTAGTTTTCATTTTTATTACTCATTTTTAATACCCTTTTTTATGACTTATTTTTAAAACCCTTTTCTGGTACCCATTTTTTGATGACCCAATTTTAGTACCTATTTTTATCACCCAATTTTAATATTTGTTTTGATAACCTATTTTTAGTACCCTTTTTAATCTCATTTTTAGAACCTATTTTTAGTACCTGTTTTATAACCCATATTTAGTACCTAGGTTTTTTACTCATTTTTATGATTCATTTTTAATATTCATTTTCATGATCTATTTTTATGACCTATTTTAGTATCCATTTTTATGATCCATTTTTAATACCTATTTTTTAATGGCCCATTTTAAATTCTATTTTGATAACTTATTTTTAATCTGTTTTGATGACCCATTTTTAGTATCCATTTGATGACCCATTTTTAGTATTCATTTTTATGATCAATTTTGATGACCCATTTTTAGTATCAATTATTATAACTCATTTTTATGACCCATTTTTATGACTCATTTTCATAACCCATTATTAATGACCCATTTTGAGTACCCATCTTCATGACTTGTTTTTTATGACTCATTTTATAGACTATTTTTTTTGTACTCATTTTTATGGCTCATTTTTATGACCCATTTTAATGACCCATTTTTATAACACATTTTTAGTGACCCATTTTTATAACACATTTTTAGTACTAATTTTTATAACCCTTTTTTAAGTACACATTTTTATAGCCCATTTTTAACATCTATTTTTATAACTCATTTTCATGACCCATTTTGATGATCCATTTTTAAGTACCCATTTTTATAATACATTTTCAGTACCAATTTCTATAACCCATTTTTAGTACTCATTTTTATAGTCTATTTTTAGCATTCATTTTTATGATCTATTTTTATAACCCATTTTTAGTACCCATTTTTAATGCCCCATTTTTTTGTATCCATTTTTTTATAATTAATTTTTAGTATCCATTTTGATGACCTATTTTTAGTACACATTTTTATGACTCATTTTTAATACCTATTTATAGTACCCATTTTTATGATCCACCCATTTTAGTATCTGATATACTACTGATTTCTCTACCCCTTTGACAATAATGACAAAGTGTACTGATAAAGCTTTCTACTGGTTGCTTCTTCCCCTTCAGCCATTTTACTCTACATTCTCTCAACCAACAACACTAGAGATAGAGGGCTCTAACATCAAATGACACCAATTTCTTTGCTATCAAGTATATATGCTAATCTGATACCAATTTTATATGCTAGTCTGATACCAATTGTTGAAAAGTGTATCAATTAATGCCACTTACCTGTCGGTCAGATTGCATCTTCTCCCCCTCTGATATACAGAAAGTTATTCTAACATCGGTTTGCTGATACCAATTGTTGATGCAGGCACTGATACCAATTTGATACTGATCTGATGCCAATGGTATATTTTCCCTCTTTGTCAACTCTTCCCCTTTTTGCTCACAATCGGTTGAGCTGAGCACTTTTCTCTTCCTTTGTAGGTTGTTCTTCCAGTAAACCAAACTAGTATTCCTTTCTTCGATGGTCCAATTATGATTTCAATTAAGTACAAATTGAATAGACACTAAAATGAATCATAAACATGGACTAATGAGCACTTCCCAATGTCTCAAACATACTGGTGCAACAGTATAGACATATGATCTCCCCCTGTGTCAAGCATGTCTGATACCAATAAGAAAATATGGATGTGAGCTCCCCCTAAACCATAGATCTCAAGTCTTCTTTTCTTGTCAGGTTCTAAATTGGGACTCCAAACTGGACCTTATACTAGTTGAGCTGAGTATATGTGAGCTGCTAATGGTCTTCCACTTCCATGATACCCAACACACTTTATGACATGATCTTACATGACCGCAATGCCAAACCACATCAACATTATATCAATTATCAAACCGGTTGGCCCATAATGATGCATGCACATGAGGTTGACCACCGAACCAATACAATGCCATTCAGGACTTTCCCAACATCACCTAAGACATAGTTTTCTCAATCCAAGCCGCATGAGTCACTGCACTGATCCCGTAACACATTGACTCACACAATCTACAATACTGATAGCATATCAATGGTTTCCAATATCGGTGAATCAATGGTTTCCAATCTTAACCATTTTAATCCTAAATGTGAATGTCGGTTAGCATATCAAAGACCAAGATGACATACCGGTGAGAAGAGAAGAGAACATTATGCAAGCACACACAAGGATTCATCACACAACACAAGATATACGAGGAAAACCTAATATGGGAAAAACCTCGGTGAGAAATGTTGTTGGAGTCTACTGCTCCAATCCAACTTCACAATAAAAAACTATATTATAATGTTTAGGGCACCAACCCAAGGAGCACCAACCCCTGTACTGAGCTCCAACTCAGTGAATACAATGAATACTAACATACAATAGTTATATTCTGGTTACAAATTAATTCTCTAATCTCTGTATACTTTTCACCCTATCAGTTCAACTCTTCTCTGTCTCTCTACTTCTCATCACTTCTTTGCCTTACCGATTGGATCCATCACAGTCTAACTCATTGTTTCTGCTTTACTGGTGAATCTCTTTCTCTCACTTTGCCTCTAAACTATGTCCCTTACTAGTATAGTCTCTCTCTCTCTGCTCTCCTTTGTTTGATGTTGCTTCCTTACTGGTTCAAACTCTACTGGTTTGATGGACTGTCACACTCTACACTTGGTCATCAGTTACTCTACTTACCGGTCAAACCATGCTCTATTTCTGCCTTTCCAGATCTCCTCTGACACTCCCACTACACTGCAATAGACTTTTCTGCCTCCTTACCAGTTCTAACACAACTAGTTCACTTGACTACTACAATCTTTAGCAACTTATTGGTTACTTTGACCTCACCAGTTTAATCTCTGTTAAACCCTCTTATCGGTTGCAACTTTCAATACTCAGTCACGAAGATCTTCTGCAGATTATACCTTGACCAATTCTTCTCTCAGACTCACACTCTGTTGCCCTGCATCTGGCATCATCAACTTTGATCTTTGGTCTGCATATTTATACTTGAGTTTTCCCGTGAAGATGCAACATTTAAATATTTTATGTCTAGGGTTTTTATCCACCGACCCCGATCTGTAGAAGATCCAAAGAAATCTTATCTTAGTCATATACAACCTGTGACTAGTCAAACATCACCGTCATTTTTTACTGCTTCCAATACACATTTTCTATATTTAGTAAACATGGTTTGTTTGTTGGCCATGTTCTTACTATTTGTCAGCCATGCTCTTTGTCAAACACACCAAATGAACCAGCAACTTCCTTCTCCAAATCAACAAGATGATCAGATATCTTTCTTTGATCATGACATCAAGCATTCAATCTTCCTCGAGTCACATCCTTTTGCATTGGACCCATGAACTTCATTTAATTTCAACCTATTTCCATCTTGTCGACACCTACCTCATTCAAGACACTGACTACTGTATATTTGCCACCTGGAGTCCATGTGTCTTCTATGTCGACATCCACCTCAGCTGAGTTCACTATGTTGGTTAAGGATTAGTCACCGATCACAAACATCCTACTGGTATTCCATCTATGCTACCAGTCTTCTTACCCTATCAATCATGCACTAATCGATCAACCTTTGAGCCATGCAGTCTCTTGTTCTGCTAGTAGGATCACATCAACTTGATCATAAACTTGCCAAACCTTAGCATATATTCAGAGTGAGTCATTATGCATATCTCCATTTGATCTTCTAATATATTGGTAGATATGTTTACCAGTTGACAATACTCTTGCCTGTACACCAATCATACATATGAGGAAATTATGCCAATAATCTTCAACTATTCTCTATCTGCATCCTAGTAACACACTCTTGCTTCCTGGTGTAACTCCATATCTATAGGGCTAACCCTTTCCTTATACTTCATTAGCTAGGACCTCATCTCAACCAGTTTGCCAAAGTGGCAAACTCATCACTCATCCTACCTTTTCTATCCCGATAGCTCATCATGCCTTCTCTTGTTGATCCTGTTCATATCTTTGATCTCATACACCTGAGTCATCTTTATGTTCCATCTTGATCATCTGGTATGAGCCTTCAATCACCTGCCTTATGTTTCTTGACTGACCTATCCCAAAGAGTTATAATGCATTCCATGCATGTTGGAAGATAAGCTCAGTATTACCACTTACCGGTGGAAGTAGATCCTTGTCACCTGCTAGCTAATAACTGGTGGGAATGGTTGTCATAATATTGTGCTCTCTGCTTCTGGTGTTGCACCAATATGACTTCCCTGTTTGAGCACACACAACATCAATCAAACATATAATCTGATAGACTTTTCCATATATCTTCCTTGCAATCTGAGGTAGCACACTTTTCTGTCAATCTTCTCTTCATTTGGTGACAACATCTACATCTGGAGGGAGTCTTGCTGTTTGACATCAAACTGCATGTCAGTAACCTATCAATGTCAACACACCACTCACCAATTAATATCAACATGTATATCGGGTACCGGTTTCCTCTTCCCCAACAACTTGTATATTTGGGAACCCTTACTTGCATACCAGTTGGCAACAATGACAACACTAACAACAATACCGGTTGACATCAATGACAACACTATGCCAACAATCTCCCATACCAGTTGCCATTCTATACCGGTAACATGCTATACCAATTGACATCAATGACAACACAATGCCAACAACCCCTGGGTCAAAATTTTTAGGAAGATACTCTCATGAATATTATCACAAAACCCTTCGAAATCCACACGCAGCCCACCAAAAACAAATGCCCCAACTTTAAGTATCACCGCTCCTCACCCAAACCGAACCATACTCAGTTCAAGGAGAATAGCTTCTTCACTCCACCAATCATCAACCCCCCACTTACTAAGCCAAACCCAAGCATTCCTTGCAGTCAAACAGAGCCTCCCCAAGAGGCTACCCTCAAATCCACCCCAGATAAAACAGAGCCTCCCCAAGAGGCTACCCTCAAATCCACCCTCGATCGCCGTCACCCATAGAACAAACCCTGGCCCAAACACTGCAAGCGTAATCCCCAAACCCAACCCTGCATGCCAAAGAAACCGACCAACAAGAAATTAAAAAAAAATGGCAAAATCCAACTCCCAAAGTGCAAACAGCTCCCCTGGGCCCCTCGTCGTACCAGCTAGCAGATGGTAGAAAGTGAGCTAGGGCACATATGCCCTAGCTCGACCCATAGGGCATGACATCGCCATCTCCCGATCACTTATTTTTAGTATTCATTTTTATGACCCATTTTTAGTACCCATTTTTAATATCCATTTTGATGACCTATTTTCAATATCCATTTTGATGACCCATTTTTAGTATCTATTTATATGACCCATTTTAAGTACCTATTTTTATGACTCATTTTTGTACAAATTTTTAGTACCCAATTCTAGTATTCATTTTTAGTATCAATTATTATGACCCAACTTTATGACTCATTTTTATAAACCATTTTTTAATACCCATTTTTATTCCTCTTTTATGATCTATTTTTAATGACCCATTTTTATAACCTATTTTTTATGACCCATTTTGATGATGCATTTTTAGTACCTTTTTATGACCCATTTTCAATACCTTTTTTTATGACTCATTTTTAGTACTCATTTTTATAATTTAGTTTTAGTACCTATTTTTATGACCCATTTTTATGATCCATTTTGAGTACTTGTTCTTAATACCTATTTCTAAATCTCATTTTTAGTACCCATTTTTATTACTCATTTTTAATATCCATTTTTATAACCCATTTTGTTATCTATTTTTATGACCCATTTTTAGTACCCACTTTTATGACTCAGTTTTACTCTATATTTTTAATACCTATTTTGATGACCCATTTTTAGTACTCATTTTTAGTGACCTATTTCGACTACCTATTTTTAATGACCAATTTTGAGTATCCATTTTTATGAACCATTTTTTAACACCCACTTTTATGACTCATTTTTATGATCCATTTTGATTAACCATTTTTAATGACCCATTTTTGAGTACCCATTTTTAGTATCTATTTTTACGACCCTTTTTAATAACCCATCTTTTATAAACTAATTTGATGACTCATTTTGATGACCCATTTTTAGTACCCATTTTTATGACTTATTTTTAGTATCTATTTTTATGATTAAGTTTTAGTATCCATTTTTATGACCTATTTTTAATACACATTTTTGAAACCCAATTTTAATACCTATTTTTTAATGCCTTTTTTGTACCCATTTTTGACTCATTTTTAATATTTTTTATGATCCATATTCAATGCTTTTTTTATTACCTTTTTTTAATACACATTTTTTATGACCTATTTTAATAACCTTTTTTAGTAGTCATTTTTATGATCCATTTTTAATACCCATTTTAATGACCCATTTTGATGATCCATGTTTAATATCACTTTTTAGTACCCATTTTTATGACCCATTTTTAGTACTTAAAAATAGGTCATCAAAAGGGGTACTAAAAATGGGTCATCAAAATGGACCATGTGCTTATTTATGAAGTAAGTTTTGATGATTTCTTCATAAAAAAATTAACGATTAGTTGAGCCTTATGGGTTTTATATTAAAATATTATAGCTAACTTATATTTAACCACTCTAGAGCAGTTGGTATTCTTGTACAATAAGGTTAATGGTACTAGCCAAGCGTCACTAATTATATTAATTTTGTAGTAAGGGTTTAATATGAGGTATGTCATTAATTTTGAAGATGGTTCTTAGTGTGCATGTATTAGGGTCAAATGATACTCATTGTATCACCATTATACATCAAAATACTATGTTATGCCTAATTTGTTTGTCTATGCATCATGGTTTAGAGATAGTGACTCTTATGTTCGATTATTCTAATGTAACATGACATATATGGTGTGCATTATGGTTGAATGACATTTATGGCATAACATCCTACAACCATTTTTACTTATGTTAAGCTTGTATTGTGTCTAGTGTTCATCAAGCTCTTATGATATGCTTAGCATGTTTATTCATCAACAATAGAACAATAGAACGTGCATAAGAGAATTTAGCACTTGAAATCCTCAACTGCTCCTTAACTAGAGCTCTCTTCAAACATGTACCTACTCCATCATGCTCCCTTTCCCATGCCCAGCTTCAACAAACTCCAAATATGAGGTACGCACCTCTCTGCATGCATTCTACTTAACTAATAAAACATACGAGCATTCTTGAATTGACCTATGCAGTTATCAAACCAAATGAGATGTCAATCTATTGCAATATATTTCTCCTACAAAAACTCAAAAAAAATCTCGAAACAATGTTGCACATACTTGAAGGAGTGATATCTATCATCACTCATATAAAATGATACTTCCTGATTATCTTCTTGTCCTCTTTTGTATTATTAGGGGCATGTCTATATGTTATGTAAACAAAAATATCAATATGAATTGAATTGTAATATTGTGTCTGTACCTCATTTTGTGGTTGCAATGTATAGTTTTCTACAAAATCAATCACCGACATAATAGTGCCAATCAAGAAAGAATTCTTACACATCCTGAACTTGTGGCCCAACCATTGAATTTTCTAGAGACCAACTCGCATCTAAAACCTTCACTTTCACTCTTCAAAGTATGTTTGATAGTCTTATATCTCTTTTTCTTAATAATATTCTTTTCAAATTCATGTTTGCAAGTCTCTAGCAAGTCTCTTGACGATCTCAAAAATTTCCTTGCACTACACTCTTGCAACATTTCATTAGTATGCAAAGTAGAATGAATATAGCATAAAAGTTCATGGTACATTGAAAACTTCACATGGTATTTGCAACAAGTATTACAAATCTTAAGAGGTATAGAATAAAATGACTTCAAAGATTCAAAAGACCTTTGTGAGATTTGCAAAGCTGGATGTGTTTCAAAAAAAATTTAGACAACATTATTTGGCTTGATTCCAAGAAATGTTTATGATGCAGTGTGTTGTCTTCATTGCCAATTTTTAACTTTAAAACATCCTACATTTGGTGATTTTATAGAATTAGAGTGCCAAAATTGTTGAATTTTCTCCTTTAACATTGTCAATCAACATTTTATCAACATGTGGAAGCCTCCCACCAAAAAACCATGTATCATTTTGAAGAGGATCATCAAGTCTTTCTCTTTTTGCAAGTGCTTTGTTGGAAACAATGAAACAAACTAAGAGGGGCAGGTGAATCAATATGCTTACAAACTTTACACAACTCAAATTTAAATTCAGATCTAATTATTTGCAGTGAAAGCACAAATCAACACCACATCAATAACACATATAAAACCAAAAATTTTGACGTGGAAAACCTAGTTAAGGGAAAAACCACAGTGGGAACATACTCACAATGAGATAATACCCTATTAGGAGTAAGTGGAATATTACAATGGGGAATGCACATCCATTCAAGCACACTGCCTAGAGCTCATTGCACAAATCACAAAACAAGAAGGGCTACAACCTTGAGGAAGACTCACTATTTTACCAAACCATTCATATTACATCCAAAGGATCATGAACTGATGAAGCATCTTCACATGCCTGGTTACAGTTCCAATTAAGCACATATACTCAAACTCTTCTCTTCACACTTCTTTCATAGTCTTTTGTACTTCACCTCTGCTACTGAAAGATAAAATCAATATTTGCACACACAGGTACATCTCACAAATGATTATTATAATTATTTATACAAATCATAATCCTATTTTTCAAGGTTGACTCAATACACAACACAAATTACAAAGCTATAACCACACATTCTACAACATAACATGCATAACAAAACAATGTTGGCTAAGACATAGTATGGACCTAAACCAACACTGCAAACATGAAACACCTCTAAGAATTATGCCACGAACATCCGCAACATGCTACAATCACCAAGAATGTTGCATAACATGAAGAACACCACCAGATCAACAAAATGATCAATAACATGCACAACAATCAGTGCAAACCATCAACACGGATAGGACCCAATCTAGAAACATCCAAAAGCAATGTGAATCACCATAGAAATAACCACAACATCACCACTTACTAGAATCTCCATCACCAATATACCAAACCTCAAGAACAACACTAAGCTGATTGATAAACTAAAAGATTCACTTACAGACCTCCAAATCATGAACCATCTAAATTGAGGACACATATGAACATCCCAAACACTCTACCAAATCCACAAACCAAGATAATGCAATTCCAGAGCAATGTAGAGCACAAAGTAGAATACCAAATAACACAAACAACTAAAAAACAAACACAATACTGGATCTCAAAACACGATCAAATCATCACGCAAACCACTAAAACTTTAGTTAAATCAACTAGAGATAAGTATCTCAACCCATTAAACCACAACAACTCAACTGCAATACACTGGCCAAACCAACACATTTAATCTGACTGCAATGCTGGAATACACAGAAGAATATGTTGACATCAATGACAACACATCATTCCAACAAGCTTCTCAACAATATCCAACATTCTCTATCCAAAGTATTATGATTTATGTTCAAATAAACACAAGTTTGTCTCATAAAGCGAGCCTTTCTCAAATGATGGCTTAATAAGGAGGTTGTAATCACTCTTCAAGCGAATCTCTTATCTTTTTTCTTGCTATTCTTTCTAATAAAATTGAGAGCATTAAAAATATTTCTGACAACAATATAAATTTTCTCCATTTTCTTGTTCATGTGAATCTTCATTTTGGCTAGCAAAGGTCTCATCTTTTACATATTTAGCAATCGAACAAAAAGTTGGCATTGCTTGGTCAATGCCTTGTTGCTAAAATATTAGTTGAAAATTGCATAGCCCATAGTCAAATGGTTCATGTTGATCTCTTGCATTCAAGATTGTCTATAATGTTTTCATCAATTTCAAGTAACCATTTTGGGGTTCATGAAGGTCACAGGGGCTTCACTGGCTAGGCAATATTATATCGTGTGCACTCATATTGGGGGGTTTAATATCCCCAAAAAATATGCTCAATATATTTCCTATCTGGTGAATATAGGGGGGTTTTTAATTTGGGCTATGAAAAAATGCAATATCTAGTGAAAAGAGGGGGTTTTAATTTGAGTTGTGTATTGGGAGGGTGTGACAAAAAAGGTGTTTAGGGCAACATTTTTTAAAAATTGGGGGATTCTTTTTAATATACCATGAACTCACGTGATATAACCCAAGTTCACTAAGTGAAGCCCTCGTGATGAAGGTCTTGAATTTGGAATGTCTTTCTTCCACCAGAGGGGCTTCACTGGCTAGGCAATATTATATCGCGTGCACTCATATTGGGGGGTTTAATATCCCAAAAAATATGCTCAATATATTTCCTATCTGGTGAATATAGGGGGGTTTTTAATTCGGGCTATGAAAAAATGCAATATCTAGTGAAAATAGGGGGTTTTAATTTGAGTTGTGTATTGGGAGGGTGTGACAAAAAAGGTGTTTAGGGCAACATTTTTTAAAAATTGGGGGATTCTTTTTAATATACCATGAACTCACGTGATATAACCCAAGTTTACTAAGTGAAGCCCTCATGATGAAGGTCTTGAATTTGGAATGTCTTTCTTCCACCAGAGGGTCTTCATTTCTCATGTAATTTGGTATTACATAATGTTCACTTGGTTAAAAAATTCCACCTTTAATTTCAATTCCCAAATTTTAACCTTTAATGTCAATTCAAACTTTTTCACCTTCAGTGTCAATTCTCACATTTTCATTTTTAAATTCAATATCATGTTGAACATTTTGAATATCTATTTCAACATTGACATTCCCAATTTGAATAACATGTTCAAAATTTCCAATATCAATATCTTGCTCAACATTTTCAAATTCAAATTCAAAACCTATTTTTGCCATAATCAAAAACATTTTCAATTTTTTTTTCACTTGAAATAACATTTGCAGAGGCTTCACCAATATTTGACATACCTTGTCTTCTTTTCCTATGACTTTCTCTATCTTTTTGTCTATATGCATCAATTTTCTCATTTGAAAGCTTTCTTTTACATTTTTTCTTTTGATGACTACTGCTCCCTATTATACCTCCACAAAAATGCTAAAAAATGATTGCCAATGACAAATTTGTCTAAAAGAATCTAAAAAAAGTAGAATTTTGTTATTGTATGTTTGAAAGCCTGTGTTTGTCACTTGGAAAAAGAATGTAGGGGCTATTGGAATGCACAAAATGACCCACAATCCTATTTCATGTGGTCCAAGTATCGGATATTTGATATTTATTTTTAAACATATTTTTATATGGGCACTAACTTTTTCATTGGGCCTAACATTTGAACATTGGTGCCTGAATGGAAAGGGATCGGATAAATATATGATATCCAATATCTTTCCATATACAAAGAGTGAGAGAGAGAAGGGAGAGATAGGGAGAGAATTGGAAAGGGATAGGGAGAGGAGGGGGGAGAGAGAGTGTGAGAGAGAGAAGGGGAGATGGAGAGGGAGAGGGAGAGGGAGAGGAGGGGAAAGGGATAGGGAGAGGAAGAGGGAGAGAGAGAGAGAGAGAGAGAGAGAGAGAGAGAGAGAGAGAGAGAGAGAGAGAGAGAGAGAAGAGGGAAAAGGGAGAGGGAGAGTAAAATCTACATCTTACTTTGCAAAATAAAATTATTTTTTTAGATAAACTATATTAAAAATAATTGATTTTGATTGGCTAAAAGTAAGATATTTAATCACTCATTAAAAATTGTCCCTCGACTATAATTTTGTGGCAAGAACTAGTATGGTGGCAGATAATTATATAATTTGAAATATTATATTTTCTTATGAGAAAAATGTGTTATTAATGCAGATGTAGCAAAATGTTTGTGGTGGACATGGTTGTCAATCACATGCTTCCCAACCTCTTTTAAGAAGAGCAAGGGGTTGGTTTGTCTATAGTAGGTATTGGAAACCTCTCGATTTCTTTCAACCTTTTTTTAATCTCATGAATGAGATGTGTTTGTATGGTTGGATCATGTACTTTCTCTTATTAACAACACTCAACTTCTTGACGATGCATAAATAAAGATGGCGTGATTATTGGTTGGGATCCTATTCCTAATAGCCAAGATATTCCTAATGTTTGGGAAAATTGAATTGATCATGATCCCCTCACATCCCAATGCTCTAAATCTGATTAGTTAACAAATTTGTTTCTTATTTTTCTCTTTGAATTTTTATTTAATAATTGTAGTTGCTTGGATTTTAGGATGTGAATTTTTCACCCACTCTTTTTTTTGGAGGATAAGTACACTCAACTTCTTGACGATGCATAAATAAAGATGGTGTGATTATTGGTTGGGATCCTATTCCTAATAGCCAAGATATTCCTAATGTTTGGGAAAATTGAATTGATCATGATCCCCTCACATCCCAATGCTCTAAATCTGATTATTTAACAAATTTGTTTCTTATTTTTCTCTTTGAATTTTTATTTAATAATTGTAGTTGCTTGGATTTTAGGATGTGAATTTTTTCACCCACTCTTTTTTTTTTGAGGATAAGTATAATATAAATATTTATATGGACATTGAAATCAGGAAAATCTTGCATGGGGGAGGAAGTCTACACCATATATATTATGGCCAGCTTTAAACCACACACACTAAGCAACATATTAAGTCTAGAGAGTGTTATTCAACTATGATTTTTTAACACTTTTAAGCCTAGAAGTGTATTCTTAGTGTGACCACATACATTAAGCAACATATTAAGCCTGGCAAATGTAGCCTAGAAAATGTTATTCCACACTGAATGTTTAATACTTTTAAACCTAGAAGTATAAGCTAGTGTGAGAAATTTAGATAGGTATTTCAACAGGATCCATCTGCTTTGAAACGGTACAAATGGAGAAAGACCAACGTGATTTTCTTAAGGAAGGTTCCAATTTACTTGAGATACAAAACAAATATCTAAAAAAAAAATGAACGAATCATACTCCACATGGGAAAAAATGTTTGCAAATAAGATTTGTGATTAGATTGCCAAAGATAGTCATTGAGATATCTGGTTAGAGGAACACACTATCTTGATTGATGAGAAAAGTAACTCTAGGATGGGATAAACAGTATCACAAATGTTTGTTTGGAGTAAAAATCATAATGCCATTGCTTACTGAGATAGTTTAGATGTGTAAGATAGAGTCCATAGAGTAGTAGATCACTATACTCTTCAACGTCCATGAAGAGGATTTAGTTCAAGAAATATGAAAGATGATTCGTGAATATCAATGGAAGTAGAGCCATATATATGATAGGGTAATCTATGAATATTTCTTCACAAATATGATCTATGCAATAAGATGGAAGAGACAAGTTAAAAAAATCTCTAATCATCTTTTTACCTAGGCCACATGTGAGGATCACAATTGTAAGGGGTCCCTTCTTGCCTTCGACAGGTCTCATTGCTAGTTAGTTCGATGATGGGGTTGTTGGGAATAAGAAGTCAATCTTGGCACCATGGCTACATTCTAATGTACTAGACACCATGGCTACACTATACATGAGCTCTTAGAGAGCATCTTGGCACCATGGCTACACTCTAATGTACTAGGCACCATGGCTACACTATACATGAGCTCGTAGAGAGAATCTAGGCACCATGGCTACACTCTAATGTACTAGGCACCATGGCTACATTATACATGAGCTCTTAGAGAGCATCTGGGAACCATGGCTACACTCTAATGTATTGGGCACCGTGGCTACACTGTACATGAGCTCTTAGAGAGCATCTGGGCACCATGGCTACACTCTAATGTACTGGGCACCATGGCTACACTGTACATGAGCTCTTATAGAGCATCTGGGAACCATGGCTACACTCTAATGTATTGGGCACCATGGCTACATTGTACATGAGCTCTTAGAGAGCATCTGTAATATTTTATTTTTGCTTATGGATGAAAGGGAGATACCTCCTTGAAATAGCTTATTTATAAAATAAAAATATTTTTTATCTCTATTTTTTATATCCAACACAAATGAATCACTAGTTGATCATAAAAAACTATTCATGTGATAAAAACAAAACATGATTATTTAAAATATAACTTATATCTAACATAAATGGACCATATTTGAACACTAAAACTTTTTTATAATCCTTCATGTTTTAGGGGAAAATACAAGGTATTTATTGTGCTCACCTTTTATATTTGTGATTGGACAAATTACTAATATGAAATACTCCAATGCATATACATTGCTAGCCCAATAGTTGTACACATAACAATAATATTTTTTCACCATGACAACACTACTTGTTTATATGAGCATTTTATTTTATAAATGACATATAGATGTAATTATTCCTTTTTAATATAACATTCATAGGTTCTCATGTGTTCAAGTATGAGTCCATCTTGACCAATGTTTGGTTATTTTTTTATTTACACGTGGACTATTTATTTGTAACATATAAGATAAATATGTGACAAGATTAAATAACATAAGCACAAGTTCTATTAAAACATTGGACCTTGTACAACTATTGGACCCTCCCCTATCCAACACTAGCCAAAAAAATTTAAACACAAGAGGGCCAATTTTTTTCTGCGTTGGTCGTATTAGTGTTGTACAACATACAAATTCATACATATTTGTACAATTATAATAAAACCAATTCTTCAAAATTTGTACTAAAGAAAATAACATTTGGACAACCAATCTTAAGGTTCTTGACCCTTCTCAATATAACAATGAGGTTGATTTGGCTCTATTGTGCATGAAAATTACACCTAATACAAAAAATATCTCAAAATATGGATATGAAATTACAGATTTAGAGCTCTAATACCATGTTGGACTTGATTGCTAAAACCCACAACTCTTGAAGATCACTTGCAATCAAATAATTGTAACATACAAAGAGAAAAATAAAGTATGGAGGTTGAAGTGATCCAAAAACATGAATCATATTGATTATCTAAATATTTGAATAATGAATAATTTGGTACAATGAATCCTTATAAAGGAAACCTAAAATCTAAATAGAGAAACCCTAGAGAAACCTTAGGTTTTGATATAACAAGATCATTCCATGTGTCCTCATCATATTACTTGAAAGGCCTAAACAACTATTACCTAAGTAAGATTAAGCGCTATAGCACTAGATTAATCTAACACTAGTTTGTGACTGAATAGGTGTCTTTCTATTAACCCTAAAACTAGCCATCTCTCATGCAAAAAATCTAATACTCTATGAAGCCACATCATTTCTACTGTGGTAAGTAGGAGTGAAGATATCTATGTTTCAACGTACTGTTAGGATTCCCAAAGATACTGAGAGGGGGGGGGGGGGTGAATCAGTATCTAACCGGTTTACAAAATATTTGACCTTATTAAGTATTTTGCATTCCAAAATAGTGTACCGGTAAACAAGAATTAATGCAGTAAATATGAAAAGTAAAGACAACATAGAAAGCACACCATAACACAAGATTTTTGGTGAGGAAACCCGGTGTGGAAAAAACCTCGGTGGGATTTGTGACCCACAATATTCACTCACTCGCCAATGAATGGATATTACTTACAATGATGAGCTTGCACATGAAGAAAGGCCAACTGCCTAGAGCTCACTGCTCAATTACAAAAGGAAGTCTCACTGACTTACAAAATGAATTATGAAAATCCAATATAATGTACTACTACAAAAAGCATCTGCTATGCAAGGTTCAGTACCGGTTTAAGCTCATACAATAACCATAAACCTTTCTGCAAAATCTGCCTTGATATTCTCTCTACATATCCATCATATCATATATCCTCTCACCAAATGATCTATAAGATCTCATACTTATATATGAGTCTTATTACAACATGCCATGTCATCTTACAAAAAGATATTACAATTAAATACAAAATACAATAATCAAAACCCTGTCAGCTAGGATATTGGTAAGCATTATTGTCGCTGTCGGTGAACTATATGCCGGTGTAGAGTCTGTCGGTGCCGATGCCTGCCTGTGCCATAAGATTGCAAGGTTGTCATCAATGAAAACACCTGCAATCACCTTTAACTACCATTAGAGTGTGCATTGCCAACAATATCCCCCTTTGGTATTGATGACAACACTCATGAGAAAAAATCAAAATTGTATCCAAAAATTGAAGTCCAAAAATCTTACCAAAAATGTGTGCTCCCCCTGAGCAGATAATCTCTTTTGAAAGTCATTGGATTTTTCTCTTCTCTACGACTCCCCCTTTGACATCAATGAAAAAGGTTGTCAAAATGTCAATGAGTGCAGTGCTCAGCTGGTACCTTGTAACTGGTTGGTTACAATCTGGAATAGGTCTGTTAATACCAAATTCAGGCTCTGAGTGAACCTATTGTTTTCCTTTAATGCTGCCTCTATTCTCTGAATAGTACTGGTGAGGTGATGCATTTTCTCTTTTGGTGTCTTCTGTCCCTGAATAAGTGCCTCTGAGATCTCTTTCCTCAAAGAGATGAGGTTATCCAATTTAGGACTGAGTCTACATTTAAGTTCTTTTGCCTTGCGTTTTATTCTTTCCTTCTCTTTCTCCAATTTTTCAAGTTTCTCCTCAAATCTAGCCATCTCCTATTCTATAACTGATATTGGTTCAGATGAACCAATGATATTGTCAGCTATACCATCAATTTCTTTTTGCACTTTTCTAATTTCCTTATCAATATCCACTATTAGAAGAGTAGTCTTGCAGGTGTCTCTATACAGTTTCTTAAATTTCATTATGGTTGTACTGAGTGCCGGTAAAAGAGTATCAATGTGTTCCATGCACTTGTTTATTATCTCTTCAAAGAATTTCTCTTTTTCCTTGTCCATTTTCTTCTTAAATGTTTCTTCATTTATTTGGTCCATAGTTAGTATATTGTCGGTTATGTACTTAGACAATGTGTCTAACTGACTCAAAGAATCTTTATTATCTACATTACACTTGGGTGCAATCAATTTAAGAATAGGAATGGTATCATCTATAGCCTTATATGCCAATACATTACAATCTGTAATTTTCTTAATAGAATCCAAAAGCACTTCAGTCAAATTTGTGGGTCTGAATTCAATCATGGAAGTACCAGATGACTATCCAACTACCTTAACAATCTCCATGCTGTCGGTGGTAGTAATAACTTTGCTTGTCTCAACCTCTGGTAGGTTAGTTTGTGTTTGCATTTGAACTATCAAAGGTTTAGGCTTCTCAGCATTTGCCAGTGGCAATGTCTTTGTATGAACCTGTCTCTCAACCTATTTCACTATGCTCTCTTTTGCCAATTTTTCTAATTGTTCTTTAGTGTTATCAACCAGTTTTTCTAATGGTTTTTCAGTTGTATCCACTGCCGATTTCTCTGTCTCTATCGGTTTTTCAATGTTTGCATCAACAGTACTGTCAGTAACCATTTTACTAACGCCAATCTCAATGTTATCAGCTAGTGTTTCAACTTCAACATTTCCATCTTGTGTTCCAACATTGTCAGTCGGTTGCTTAGTAGCAACATCTTTCTTCTTTTCCTCAGTACTTTCTTTATCAACTACAATATTGACCTCCTGAGTGTCTATGTTCATTGTATACAAAATTTCAGACTCAGGATTTGTAGCCTCATGTGGAGTCTCCACATTCTCAGTAGCCCGTGTGTTGTTAGTTAGTACCGGTGGAGTAACTAAAGGTGGTGGAAGGTTATCTATCACTTTTATATTAGGTAGTCCACCTACCTTGCCTTTCCCTTTGTCCTTATCCTTTTGGTATACCTTGAATGTTTTTGGTCTTTTTAGTTCTTCTTGTTTTTCTTTCTCCACAAAGAAGATGTCCCATTTATCTATTGTCTCTTCTGAGATCTCATTTACTCTATCGACTATTAGACTTACATGTTGGTATCCACTAGAAAAGACTATTTTGTTAGCTTCACTGATCAATTCATCAATTTCCTTAACTAATTTTACTAGATGTACAACTAGAAGTTTCTCAATCTTTATTTTCTTGTCAAGTTCCATAATAGCTAACCTTTTAGCATCTAACCGCCTATATAGATTACTAGGCAAATCATCTACAACCTCCATTAAAACTTTCTTATAAATATCAAGGTGTAAGATGATGTAATTTTCAACACTTTCCTTCTCCTCATTGGTAAATGTATCATATAATCTGCTAACATTAGATAAGTTTCCATCATTTGTTATCTCATTTAGTAGGTTGTCAAGTGGAAGAATGGCCTATTTTTCTTTTCTCTTTCTAGGTGTCATCTTCTTAGCTGGTGGCCTTACTACTTGTTGTTTCTGCCTTGTTGTCCTGGTTTTCTTGTGAGGAGGAGAAGGAGCCGGTGAGGGTTTTCTCTTCCTATCAACTCTTATAAACTCAACAGGAATTTCACTGTTAGAGGATGTACCAACCGGTGAGAGATAAGCCTCTGATTGTAATCCTTCCAGATCACTTTCCTTGATACCAGTGATATTCATTATGTTTTCCTTTATTTCTTTAACCTTCTTAGATGCACTCCTTATATATTTTTCTCTTCTCTTCCTTTGTTTAAGTGTCTACATGCCACTCTCTATTGTCTTAGCATTACCAAACACTTTTTCTTTCGGTTCTCTAGGGGCTTCAAGTAGGGCTTTGGCATATGTTTCAATTATGTTTACATCAGCCTCATATCCCATTTCTGTCACCCAAATAGTTCTAGGACGAACTGCCTCCATCCAAATTTTACCTTCTTAATCACAAAACAAATTTATTTCTCATACTTGTCGACAATACTTTGAGGTAACCTTTCCTTAGTCTTCATTTTTGCTTTAAATGCTTGAAAATACTCTCTTATTTTATTTTCCTTGTTTGTCCCCATGTCGGTGAAGATATCTAACAGTTGCTTCCCTATCGGTATATCATAACCAAAGTTGTTCTTGCCTATACTGGGAGCCTCTTTTGTAAGATATGGCATTAAGCATACAAGAAGATTGCCAAAATGAAAAGTACCTTTCTTATCTCTTTTTATTTTCTTCAAATTGTTAATCAATTCATCTTTCAACCACTCACATACATCTATCTTGGCATCATTGTTGACCATATCATATACACTTTTGATACATAGACTGGAAACTGAGTTCAGCCGGTTAGCACATGTTTTTTTGTATCCTAATATCATGCTAATGAATCTAACATTTTCATCTTTTACATCATTAACTCTTAGGGATCTGCTGTCATAGGTTGCACCACTTAAATCATCACAGTGTTGTTTGAAACTTTCTTGGTTTTATATGGCCTACTACCGGTGGATGGTAAGCTAGTCACTGCCCTAACTGCTTCTCTAGTGATTTTATGAATAGAGTCTAGCCAAAAGAATTCACCATGAAATCTGCTAAGCACAATCCTTACAACTTCCTTAGGAAATTTTGGAATGTCAAGGATTTCCACAAAACCTAGGGTCTCTATAACCTTATGCTTGGGTTTTACAATTCCATTCTCATCACAGATAACATTCTTATACATTTTCATGATTTTTTCAGAACCTAATTCCTCAATATGGCAATGTATGTAAATTCTAGGGTCTTCTGCATATGCAACTCCTTTAGGGATTTTGAAAAAGCACCTAGGGTATCATCTTGTTTCGCTACTTCGGGTATAATCTTGAATACGGGCCTAGGGCATTTAACCACTTCTATAACAATAGGGTTTGCAATGAATTTTGGAGCAGAGGAGGAAGCCATTGATAAATACCTTAATTTGCTTGATAGGTTTGGATTCTTGAAAGAACTTGCTTCACTTCTCGCTATGGATGCCTTCACTCCATTTTTTTTTCACGCTCTTTGAAAGTTTGAATGCTCGGTGAATGAAAAAGAGGGGAAAATACTGATTTATAATGTCTTTTCCTTCAACAAACACAATAAATGCCTACCAATTAAGTGAAACTTAACACATTTGCCCGTAAAGAAGAATTTCATCTTCTCACCATCAACCGAGGATAAACTTGCATGATTTTCAACTTGTTTCCATACCCCCAAAAGGTTCTTTTTCAGTTGGATGAAGAATCTCCTGTTGGTGGAGTGATACTCTGTTCTACTGGTGAAGGAATAGTCTCATCAACATTCTGATCTCTCTTTCTAATCCATTGTTTTGAAAATTATTGCTTTACCTCATCTACCTTCTCTTTTCCTTTCAAACTATTTTTTGGTGAAGTCTTGCTTGTACAAAATTTTGCAATATGTCCAATCTTGTTACAAGCATAACAAGTCACATTGTTTTTCTAAATAGCCTTTCCATATCCTATGCCGGTTTGTGTTCTGCATTGATTAGATAAGTGTCCAAATCTTCCACAAACATAACATCTTACATTCATTCTGCAATTTTTTGAATTGTGACCAATTTTGTTGCATTTGGAACATTCACCGGTGGGTGCATTAGTGTTCTGATAGTTTCAAGATCTACACTGATTTTCTCTATGACCATACTTGTTACAGTTAAAGTATTTCCCATTAAATTTGTAGGCATTAGGTTGTCTTATTGGTTTGTTGTGATCATGATTGTTTGCAGTGTTGGAGCTTTCACCAACTTCAAAGCCAAGTCCATTAGTATCTCCATTAGGTTTCTGATTTTTCAGCATGTTATCAAGTTCTTCTGAACTTTTCTTGAATTTCTCTTTATGTTGATTTGCAGTAGCCAGCTCATTTTCCAAAATTCCCTTCTGTCTCATAAGTTCAGTTTTATCATGTTCCATGTGAATCAGATTTTTCTTTAACATATCATTTTCATGACTGAGTCTTAGATTTTCATTTCCAGCATCATTGAGTCTTCTAGTCAAGTCATCTTCATTCTTCTTTCTATCTTCAATGTCTTTACAAAGTCTCATAGTCATGTCTTGCATTTCATTCCTCAAGGCCATGTTTTCTTGCCTCATCTTGCTTACAAGCTCATTAAGTGTTTCCTTTGCATCATCATCATTTTGTATCTTCTCATGAAGTTCTCTTCTTTTGTTTCTAGCAATAGTGAGATTCTCTTGAAGTCCTTGAATGAATTCATGTGCAGTCCTTAGATCATCTTCAAGTTTTATATTCTTCAACTTTTCTGCATCAAAGTCTGCAAGAGCTATTTCCAATTGCTTTCTCAAGTTTTCCATCTGTACCAATGTCAAGATCTCCCTCAAGCTGTTAGAATTTTGAAAATAGAGGACCAAGCTCTGATACCAATTGTTAGGATTCCCAAAGATACTAAGAGGGGGGGGGGAGGGGTGAATCAGTATCTAACCGGTTTATAGAATATTTGACCTTATTATGTATTTTGCATTCCAAAACAGTGTACCGGTAAACAAGAATTAATGCAGTAAATATGAACAGTAAAGACAACATAGAAAGCACACCATAACACAAGATTTCTGGCAAGGAAACCCAGTGTGGGAAAAACCTCAGTGGGATTTGTGACCCACAATACTCACTCACTGGCCAATGAATGGATATTACTTAAAATGATGAGCTTGCACATGTAAAAAGTAGGAGAAGTGATGACACCTATTTCTTTATTGTTTAGGGGAGCACATAATTTGATGCCAAAAAAAGAAAGGCGTAATTACATATATCAAGAATGACCAAATGACGAATGATGGAACATGCTCATTAATAAAGATGCTTTCTTATCCACCTTTGATAAGAAAGAAAGCGTAATTACATATATAATAAAGTGTAATTCAATATATCAAGAATGACTAGAAGATCTGGCTAAAGGATAAGTAATTTCTTGCTCGACTATTAAGGAGAGGAGAACGAAGTAGTGTCTTGTTTAGTTCAAACGTTCCACCCAAAATACTTCGTAGAAGTAGGTCATTGGCTCTAGTAGACTAATAGGCTCACTTTAAACCTTTGACTCACACAGTGTTATTACATATATAAATCATTACTAGAAGAAATGGACTTTTCAAGAAGTCCTTCATTTCAGTAAGTGCTTCGTGATTTATTGATTGAGGGGTGTGGTGTGAAGCAAGTTAAATGTTTACTGTATCGGTTATCGGTTGGACAATGGGCTCATGATCAATCCAGCAATATTGCATGGGTAGATATAAATGAGTGGGTACGAATGGGCGTACAACCTCAATTCCATGGTTCAATTCTGTAAGTCAAACGGTGTTTTCCCTATCCTCTATGGTGGGATTGCTTCGTAGTGAGATAGGGGGACCACCCTATATTCCCAAGTATTCCTTTTCATTTGTTACAATAAGGTAGGCCCTAAAGGGGTACTTCATGACAGAAAATCTTTTCCAGGCCCCATTCTAAGGAAACCCTCCATATTTATCCCTCCTTACTTTCATTTCCTTGGGTTATTGGCCGACTGGGGGTTTCGGTTATAGGGAATAAATCATGATGGGGTTTCGGTCATATGGAGGGTTGCTTATCTATCGTTCAGCAGGACAGGGTGGTTAGCAGGTGATGGTAATAGGGTTGGCATGCTTAGGTAGGTACGATAGCTTAGAGGTGATTCAGTAAGGCACATGCTGGGTGTATATGGTAAGTAGTAGCTGTGAGCAAGGATAGGCCACATCTTCCTTAAAGCGATAAGGTAGGATCCAACTATGCCTAGCACACTAATGGTTGGGCCTTTCTAGTGGTTGCCTCTACCTCTACTGGAACCAGTTTTGAAACCGATGGCCCTACCACCAATAATAATAGTCGATCTATGAGCTCTGCATCTCAATCCGAATATAGAATAGAATCCACTAAAGGCTCTGCATATGAGTTAATGGGGTCCACTGCCTCTAGATCTGGATATGGATCTGCTACTAGGGACTCCACCATTGCGTCTATAACTGGCCGAATGGAAGCTGGTACTGTGTCAGTATGCTAGGTGACAATGATGTTAGATTAATGCCATTGTCTACTCATCATGCTGTTGTTTACTCATCGCTACTAGTAGTTATGGATCTTTACCCAGAATTGGATATGGTAATGTGGAAATGAATGGAACAACTGGATCGTCAATATACGAACTCTGGATATGGATCCTTGCAAGGGGGTGCCTCTGCCTTTGTTGTGGGATATCAATATTGATATGAAAGGGGGGATGTTGGACAAGATGCTAGTAGGGCCCCATCAATTAAAGGGCTGGGTCCCCTTAGATATATTAGGGTTGCCTTTGATATTAATAGGTATAGGTACGTGAAAGGATAGAGGGTTAAAGGCATTTTTAGAGGGTAGAACACACTCAACATTGACGATCGATCGAAGAGAATACCCCTCCCTCATCCCATCGACATAATACATGACACAAGGAAAACCATAAAGCGCCAAGTACTTGTTAGCAATTACAAGCACTAATGGCTCACACAACACGTAACCGATCACCTCACGAAACACATAACCAATCATCACTAATTTTGAACCATCAATCGGAGGTTAGCCTAGAACTATATCTGTCAGAACTATAGTTTCCCACCCTGCTTACTTATTTAGTAGGCTGATTAATAAGTTGGGCCCTATGATTCGCTGGGGTTCAAGTCCCAATGCCACTAGGGGAAGCACCAACAAGAGGAGCGTGGGGAGTTGGCAATAGATTGATTCACCAATATAATGATTTCAACTATTGAATATAAGGCTAATAATTCCTATAGATAGAGAGATTAAGTATACCAAATTCCATTTCATTTGACCAAAGGTAGATTGTACCTCATAAGTAGTGAGTATAGAGATAGGAGGACTATTGGATATAAGGTTATGTGGAATAGGTATTGGTGTAGGTAGGTGTAGTTTAGTGTGAGTAGTAGTAGGAGTGATAGTGGTAGTGGGTGGAGTAGCTTGTTTGCAGGCTCTTGTTTGTGAGATTGCTTGAAGGAAGTTATTATTCCATCCTCCCTTTGGGAGTACTCATGTTTATTATTAAGTCTAATCAGTCTCAGTAGGTAGGCTAGGTAGCTTGGCAAGTGCTATCATTCGTGTGTGTAGGGAAGATCGTTCGATGGTTCAAGTTCAATAGTTAGTGCACCCATTGATCGTGTACCATTTGATGTGCACCATTAGTTCGAGTACCATTTGTTTGTGGACCAAATGTTCATGTACCATTTGATTTGGCACAATTGTTAGTGGCCCATTTGTTCGTAGACAATTAACTAGCAAGAGAGAATAGCTATAGGAAGCATTCCTCCCAAATATGGTAAACAGGGTGGGGGGCCCCATATGACATAATAGAAATGAGGTCGCACATCCTAGCACATCTGCCTCACATCAATCTCTATCTCCCTACCACCCCCCCCCTACAATTTGATGGCCAGCAGTGGCCTGCGACAAATAATAGGTGGCCCGTAGCCTCCATAATATTCTTGACATAACGGTCAACCATTGGATTATTACAAACAATAGTAGTAGTTGCGGAGCCTATAGAATGGTAGGGCATTTGGGAAAGCTGTTCATGGCACCCTAACTTTTAGGAGTAGCTACTGCTAAGCTCCATCAAAAGAAGGAAACTGAGGTGGTGTCGAATCTTCAATTATTTGCTCAGGATAAGACGACCCTATAAGAGGCAGACCATACCTATTGGAGGTACGACCCTTAAGGTAGAACCTAAAGGTCTTTAGGAAAATGAACCCTTTTTAGAGCTCCTGGCTATATGAAGAGTAATGGTAACCTCCATGCCTCAGGTCTAAATGCCTTCCTTCATTCAGGCCTAAATGCTGTCACCCATAGAATAGTAGGGGCCTTCGTTTAGGCCTAAATGCCTTCCTTCCATCTATTTGTAATGGCACAGATTAGTAGTCGCCACCTATAGATCTCCCTACCAACTTGAACTAGCGGATATCAAGTTAAAACCAACATGAATGGGTGGAAGAGATAGATGGGTGGAGTGGTGGATGGGTAGAAAGTGAAGCCCTACTTCCATTCCTAGAGTGACCCACTCTAGAGACTTTGAAGTGGTGATTCCTGGAAAGAGAGACAGATTGGTCGGAGAGATAGAAGTCGATCTACCAGCACCACTAACAACAGTAGTCGAAGAGCCAGCACTAGCAGTTGATCCACCAGCACCAACAACAATAGATCTAGTACCAGCACTAGCAACAATAGAGCCCCTACTATTCTAATGGGGTTCCAGGCCCAGTAGCAGTTCTAGCTTTTGCACATCTTGTTGACCAAATAAAAGCATCATTAGCAGCCTAGTGGAAGCCGTGGATACAGTTGTTGATTTCGTTGATTCTATTGGTTCTGTTGGTCCAATTAAACCTATAGCAGCTTCAACGGTCTATTTAGTAGTCATACCAGAGCTTGTTGATTCACCAGCATGAGACTGAGCAGATCCTACAAAACTAGATCCTAAGAAACCCAACAGCAGAACCACCACCAGTACAACATCCATCTATACCAGTATTGCATCCATCCATAACAATGGTCCCACTACTAGGCCTTGAACCACTTGAACTAGCAGCATATCCAGTAACATCAGTAGAAGATTCATCAGTATAATTCTAAGATTATCTAGCATCAGTAGCACTAGTAGCAGCACTGACTTGACCAACATCCCTTCTATTTATAGGACCAAGTTCAGCAGTTGGTTAAGCAGTAGATGTAGCAGTTGGTCCAGGAAATGCGCATCTATATAAAGCACACCCACCATAAAGCACACCCTACACACCCTAATATTACATTAACTAGAGCAAGATCCAGCAGCCCCTTCGATATTTTCTAGGTAGTGGTTTCATCAGTTTATTCAGTAGCATAAGCGGGGCATAGGTAGTTTTTTACCAAGGCTATGGTCTATGAACTTTACCCAACAACAACATCTATTCCTGTTCCGAAGAGCTTATCCACCACCTAAGTAATCACCACTGCCTGGGTCACCACCACATGCACCTAAGTAAGCACCACCAGCACCCCTACGAGCAGAGGAAGCATCAGTAGTTTATGTAGTTAGTTATGCAGTAGTTGGTTATTCTGTTAATTATGCCATTGGTTCAGAAGTCAATGAAGCAGTCGGTGAAGCAAGTGATTATGCACCCAAAATAGAAGTAGTAGAGGCAAAGGCAGCAGAGGCTACAATAATGATAGTACCCTGATCCCTTCCATTTCGATAGCTAGATCCAGATAGAGACCCTTTTGCAGTAGCTCCAAACCCAGTAGCAGTATATATATATATATATATATATATATATAAGATCCTTCTCGCAGCATTTTGAAAGCCATTAACCCGCTGGGGTCAGATTAAATTCTAAGAGTGAGAGCAACAGTTTTTGTTTCAGGGGAAAAAGAATAGGTGGAACACATAGGGGCTAAAGCACAGGCTTATAAGCAACTCGTCGGTATGGGCGCTGCATCTCGATCTATAATAAACCATGCCTACCTCTTTTGTACTATGATACATGGGTGTGCAGTCCTGGGGTATCTATATCCTAGGTGTAGTAGTTATAGAGTGGGCTACATATTATCACTACAGATTCATCAGATGCCTATCACAGGTCCTTCCCTAGCGCACGTATAGCACCAAAGATGACCGATACGTACTCCCATGGGTGGAACTAGAGTGGGAAATTAAGTGATATCGTTTAGCCCTTTCTGAGCTCTATTCAATCCCTAGATCCCACCTAAAGCGACCAATGCCTCTGCCCTTAATGTTGTCACTATCTATGCCTCTATGAGATCCATGGGGTCAAAAACATCTAGCTCTAGATCTAGAAACTCTAGATCTTCACCTAGAATCGGATCCCCCAGCAAGGGCGTTCGCCTTCACTGTGTGTTTTGCCTGTACTCTAGCAAGTTCTGCCTTAGGTTCTTAAACCCTTGTATCTGCGGGTAATGGTTCTCTTTCCACTGATTTTGGTGCTATGGCTGCTTCCAAGTCAACTAAGTCCACTAGCACGAGACCTATATCTGTATATGGCCCCTTAAAATTCTATGGGATCTACTTCTGAAACTTTATCTACTCAATAAGAAACTAGACAACTGGCACATTAACAAGTTTTGGGTCTCGCTCTATCTCTACACCTGGAGGCTATAATCACTTGTTTCAGGGTCAACTGCTCAGTCAACAATGATAGGATTTGTAGTCTTTGCTATTGATGCTACTTAGTAGACTCAATTAAAGGTTCTTCTTTCAACCTTGCCCTATCTACCTTTTCCTAGACTTCTATTGTAGGTGCTGGATCAATAGGTTCAACTTAAACTAGGACTGGAAGGGATGCTACTATACGAACTGTAAGGGATGTTGGGCAAGGTGCTGCTAGTGCTATGCTCAATTACAAAAGGAAATCTCACTGACTTACAAAATGGATTAAATGAAAATCCAATATAATGTACTACTACAAAAAGCATCTACTATGCCAGGTTCAGTACCGGTTTAAGCTCATACAATAACCATAAACCTTTCTACAAAATCTGCCTTGATATTCGCTCTACATATCCATCATATCATATATCCTCTCACCAAATGATCTACAAGATCTCATACTTATATATGAGTCTTATTACAACATGCCATGTCGGCTTACAAAAAGATATTATAATTAAATACAAAATACAATAATCAAAATCTTGTCGGCTAGGATGCTGGTAAACATTATTGTCACTACCGACAAACTATTTATCGGTGCCGGTGCTTGCTGGTGCCATAAGATTGTAAGGTTTCCATCAATGACAACATCTTCAATCACCTTTAACTACCATTAGAGTCTGCAATGCCAACACGTACTAGTATAGGAAACCTTAGATCAATCAAAAGTTTGTCTCTAGATTGTCTTGTGGTAGGGATTAAGATATATAAACAAACATTTATGAAAAAATTCTTCATTCATAAATTGTGCCTACATCATAAGTGTAAAATAAGGAAAGAGAATGCTAGTCTAGCATGTTAGAGAATAGGTGTTTCATGGTGGAAAGTTTGGAACTTTATAAAATAAATGGGAGGAGAAAGGTAGCACTTTTGTGGGTCTTTAGACTTCCATGAGGAATTGGCTATCCTTATATTCTCCTCTATGAAATTTGTAGGTGGGATACCTTAAAGTGTTGGTGCAACCTACTTTGGTATGGCCTCCCCATTATTCAAGTCTATCATCTCATCCTTTTATGTTGTCTCCTTATTCCCCCTTAAGGAATGTAGTCCTTGTCACTCTTTTTATTAACCTCTATTGTAACGAGTAGATATTCTTAATGTTCTCATTATTGTATTGATCTTAGTTCTTGAATATGATTGTGTAATCAAAACAACCAAAAAAAGGGATCCCTTAAAATTTCTCCAAACTATGCATCAATCAACCCCTAAATAGATATGTATCATAAGTACATTGAGGGTGATCCATTAAGTTACCCATCTCCAAGTTGTTCTAGCACATATATCATAGAGTGAGTCTCAACCAACCCATTCCTATATATTATGGAAGTAGCTCATTATTAATAGGATTGCATAGCTCTATCTCATAGCCACATCCCCTCTATCTATTTATTTAAGGGTTTGAGATAAAGTCCTCATAGATACCAAATCAACCTCATATCATAGCTCTTAGGAGCATTGGGTCTAAAGGAGGTGTCTCTTGTTGATAAGGAGAAATATGGTTAAGGATCCATATCATCACAAATATTCAACTCAAGTAAGGAGTCTTAAAGCATATGCAACATGCATACATGATACTAGATGGAATAAACTCTCACAAATACTTATTTTTCTTATTGTACATGTCAATGACAATATTTTATACTAATCTTATGTAATTATTTAAAATTTGTAAGTTTTTTGTAGATTAAACTTCGTTGATTAGTGATGTAGATGCTTGGTTTACCTTTCTAGATATTTTTGGTGTGATGTCTTTGATGACCTAAGTATTGACATATTTTGTAGCTTAGAGTTTTTGTCATACTACCAGAAAATGTTAACTATGGTTCACATGCATTATGCTTTAAAAGGTCCTACCACTATATGGACCCACTTTAATGTAATTAGAATAAATTATAATTTATAATTATATTTATTAGTAATATAAAATAAGATAAAATATCAATACAAATATATATTAAATATCAAATCTAACCTATTATATTACCCATTATATTATATATTAGTAACAAAAAATAAAGAATCCGAATTGTATGCACAAATTTAGGAACCGAAAAAAGAAAAGGGTGTGCACTTCAAAGAAATTACATAAAAAAAGTGCATCACTCGATGCTTGATAAATATTTTTATATCTATAATACCATTATAATTTCTCTTTTTAAATATTGAAGAATAAATAAGGTGAATTAAATAAACAACCATCCAAGTATACAAAATTATGGAAGAAGGGTCTTTGTCTTGACAACATCTCTAAAAAAATAGAGACAAGGATATTTGATCCTCATAAGCTATGTAGGTATCACGAATCGTACAAGTCTCTTAAGATAAAAAATAATAACACCTTAATCTCATGGAAAGAAGATAATTTAACAACATTTAATGATAGGAATTTAAATAGTGTGATGAAATTGTAATCATGTAATGTATAATTCTAGGAATTTTAGTTTCTTACCAATAAGGATTTTATGGATTTTATTTTACTATTATTCCCAATATATATGAGATGTTATTGTGATGACATTGAATAAGGGAGTTTATATAAGAAAGTAAAATATTGGGAGTTATAAAGCATGTTTCTCAAAAGAGGCAATAAAAAAGTAATTATTGTACACATAGAGCACCTTAGAAGATAAAGTAGATTGGGAGTTATAAAAAATGTTTCTCAAAAGAGGCAATAAAAATGTAATTATTGCACACATAGAGCACCTTAGAAGTTAAAGTGGGTGTAATGGAATCTTATGTGAATGCATGATATACTAGTATGATAGAGTACTTAATTTATGTTTTGGAAACCACTCTCATGTAATGATTCCTGAGAATCGTTATGATATTGTGAGACCATGTTTGGATACATGGTATTATTTTATGATGATTTCTGAACCTCCTAATGTCTATATATTCTAAAGGCTTGGTATAAATAAGACATGGTTATTGTGTAGGTAATATAACACTATCAATATATAATTAGACTTAAAATATTTATGTGATGTAAATTGATGTAGTTGTTTCTATTCAATTAATACAAGTTTAGTATCTCTTTGGTGGTATAAATTTATAGAAAGACGTTATCTATGTGTATCTAATTTATCATATGTAATTTATAGGAGTTGAGAAATACAACCCTACAGTAGCCTGAAGATCTTCTGCAAGCCGAATAACCTGTTACAAGGAGAAGCAATGAAGTAAAATCTGAAGAACATACAAAACACAATAAAAATATTCTCAAAATATGAGAGCTCCAATTCACCAAAAATGTATTGTAAAAGATAATACAATGAAAAGAAAAATTAACCTCTAATAGGTCAAGAAACCCTAAAAAGGGAAAACCCTAGGCTTGCACATAATAATTAATTAAAATAATTAATTATATGCACCTAATGTTAGCTTAAGTGTAAAAAGATGTTTGGGAACTTAAAGAATTAAACAAATATTGTTTAATTAATCAAGTAAAGACCCAATTACTCTAACACCCCCCCTTAAGCTAGACTTAGGGAGAAGCTAAAACCTAGAACAACTACTGAAAGCATGAAAGATGGGTCCCGACAACAAGGCATGATTAGGTACCCAAATACAATGAAATCTCTATGAAACGAAGACAAAGGAGAAAACCCAGTGGGAAAAAACTCCTCTCCAAAAAGAGATAAAAGAACATGCTAAAAGAAGAAGAAGGAAGGAAGGCCTCATAAAGACCCCCCAAGGACAACTTCCTTCACCCCAAGCATAGAGCGCAACTGAAGATAGCGCAGTGATGCAAAAGGTTTCATGAAGATGTCAGCAACCTGCTCAGAAGTGGGAATGTACTCCAGAATGAGAACACCATCCTGAATCAACTGACGGATGAAATGCATGTGAAGCTCAATGTGCTTCATCTGCTGATGCTCTATCAGATTGCGGGAAATATGAATAGCATTCTAATTGTCACACCAAAGAACAGTGGGACTATCAAGAGGAAAACCAAACTCAGTCATCAACTGTCGAAGCCATAAGATCTCCTGACTAGCAAGCACAACAGCTCGATACTCAGCCTCTGTAGATGATAATGCATGAGCAGTCTACTTCTTGCAAGACCATGTTATAGGACTAGAGCCAAGACAGAAAATAAAGCCAAAAGTAGACTTTCGATCAATGACATCACTAGCCCAATCTGAGTCAGTGTAGCCAACAATGTGAGGTTCCCCTGATGGGTAATGAATGCCATGAGAACTAGTGCCCTGAATGTACCTCAAAATACATTTGGCAGCTTGCCAATGACTCTCATGAGGATCATGGGAGAATCAAGAGACAAGACCAACCACAAAGGAAATATCAGGATGGGTGTGAGTTAGGTACAACAAACTACCAACCAACTACCTATAAAGTGTAGAATCGACTGAAGGAGTGGGACAAGTTGTAGTCAAAACAACCCCTGACTGAAATGGAGTGGGAGCAGGCTTGCAATCAAGCATGCCAAAGCGCTGAAGCATGTCAAGAGTATACTTCTTCTGGTAGAGAGAGATCCCATCAGAAGACTGAATCACTTGAAGACCAAGGAAATAGTGCAACAGACCGAGATCTGTCATCTCAAACTGATCTATCAAGTCACGCTGAATATGTTGAATCATAGAGGATGAGCTATCCGTGATGAGAAGATCATCAACATATAGCACAAAAATCAAGATGTCACCCTCAAGAAGATGAATGTAGATGATGTGATCAAAATGATTGTGGGAGAACCCAATGGAGAGCAAGAAAGAGTCCATCTTCTCATACCAAGCCCGAGGGGCCTGTTTGAGACCATACAATGAACACCGAAGTCTGCAAACCAAAGAACTATCCTGCACAAATCCCTAAGGTTGTTCCATGTAGATTTCCTCCTGTAGATCCCCGTGCAAGAAGACACTCTTCACATCCATCTGAAAAATAGGCCAACACCGAGAAGCTGCAAGAGATAGTACAAAGCGAATGGAATTCATCTTGGCAACAGGAGCAAATGTCTCAGAGTAATCAATACCCTCAACCTATGAAAAACCCTTCACAACAAGACGTTCTTTGTACTTATCAATGGAACCATTAGCAGCATATTTAGTGCGATACAACCAGCGACACCTAACCATCTTTCTGCCCTTAGGAAGAGGACAGAGATCCCAAGTATGATTCCTCATCAAAGAAGAATACTCTTCCTCCATAACACAATCCCACTCAGGGTGACCTGTCACCTCTGAAAACTTTTGAGGATCATCTGAAATATCATGACTCAAAATACTAGAACCCACAGTATGAGAACGAGTGCGATGAGTATCTAAAAGATCACACGCCATAGGACCTACCGTCGCAACAGTAAGGCGAGCCCACTTGGGCATCTGAGGTGGAGCAAGTGGAGGTGGGGATAGTGGAGGTGGGGATGGTGGATCATCAGCACCATCATCAGAATCATCCTCAAAAAGATCTTGAAGGGGTGCAGTGGCTGGAGTAGGTGGAGGAGTAGACACTGGAGTTGGGGTATCCACTATGGGAAGACGCTCATCAAATTGAACATCTCATCGAAATAGGACCTCTCTGGAATTAGGATCAAACAACCTGTACGCCTTAACATCCTCACAGTAGCCAACAAAAATAAGTGGTCAGCTCTTCCACTCCATGGCTTTCCTCTGAGCATAAGGAATAAAGGCCCATGCCTCACTGCCAAATACTCGAAAAAAGGAAACATCAGGCTTGTCATGAGACCAAGCCTCCTCAGGAGTCATATGTCGAATAGCCTTGTGAGGCATCTAATTCTGAATATAGTTGGCACAATTGATTGCCTCAGCCCAAAAAGATGAATCCGTGGACCTAGATTGAATCATACAATTCGCCATCTCTCATAAAGTTCTGCTCTTGCATTCAGCGACACCATTCTGCTAAGGGGTGTAGGGAACAATAAACTGATGCTATAAACCATGCTCAGTGCAAAAATCTCTGAAAGCCTGATTCACATACTCCCCCCCATTATCTATATGTATTCACCAAATAGAATAGCCAGACTGCTTCTCTACATATGTCTTGAAGATTCGAAATGAATCAAAGACATCAGAGTTGTACTTAAGAAAGTATGCCCATGTGCGTCTAGAGAAGTCATCAATAAATGTGAGTACATACTTAGCCCCTGAAAAAGAAGGAGTGGGAAATGACATGAGGTCACTATGAATCAACTCCAAGGGTGCCAAAGCACGAGAGGCTCTCCCCTTCAAAAAGGGATCTATGTGATGCTTGCCAAGAACACAACAATGACAAACACCATCAGTGCAAGAAATCTGTGGGAGCCCAAGAACAAGTGCCTATGTACTCATCTACTAAAGATATTTGTAATTGACATGGCCCAATTTCTCATGCCAAAGCTTACTCACTAAATCTGCATGTGCTATTAAAGATGGACCTATACCCGAAGAGGGCTCAAATTTGTCAAATCTGTAGAGACGAGATGCAAAATCCACACTACCAGAAGCCACAACCAAATCAGGGTCATGGAGGTCCTGAGTAACCACATCATGTGGTGAGAACTCAACTATCTTACCAAAGCCAGAGTGGCAAATCTGATAAATGGACAGGAGGTTCGTCGAGATGTCAGGGACAACCAGAACATCCTGTAGAGTACCCCCATCCAAAGTGACAGAACCTGAACCCAAGATTGAAAGCAGAACTGAGTCACCCACTGCAATCTATGAAATACCACAAGAGGCAAGAGAAGTAACCAACTACGGAGTGTGTGTCATATGGTGAGAAGCACCAGAATCTAGAATCCATGTGGACCCATAGGTCAAAGCTCTAGTAGTGAGAGCATGACCTTTCCCTGTAGAAGGAGAAGATGCCTGAGGTGAGAAAATGTGATGCTACTGCATGGCTTCTTCTAAAACCTCTAATCATTTCCAACACTTGGAAACTGGATGTCCTTCCTTGCCACAAAAACTGCAAGTGTCAGATGATTTCTTCTTAGTCTTGGAGGAAGACTCACTAGACTGTGAAGAGTTCCCTTGTTTGGGAGGAAATGGTTTTGAATCATACTTAGGAGCAAGCTTGGAGGAATTCTCACTACCTGTAGAAGGCTTCTTCGGCTTTGGTTTCTGCTTTTGTTTCTCCTTCTCCTTAGAGGATTGAGCAACCAATGCTTTGTTCTTGGAGCCTGAGAGCATATCCAGCTGAGAAAGATGAGACTGCTCATGAGACAATCACTCACAAAAGACATCAAAGGTAGGCATGGTGAAACTAGTACCCAAGCCATCCATGGTGGAGTAGAAAGTAGAGGCAAAAAACTGAAAGTGACCCCGAAGCTTTGAAAGAATCAAATGAATGCACTCTATATCAGTCTTGTTCTTTCCACATCCCTGAAGAATAGATCTAGTAGTCTTGAATTTGTTCAAAAAATCCTCAATAGTGGGAAAGAAATCAGGTAACAAAGAAGTCAACTCTACCTCAATCTGTAATGCCCGAATCTCATTGACCCTCCTGAAAAGAGACTCAAACTTCAACCACATATCCCGAGGAGTAAGTAACTCATCAAGGTGAAACAGAAGACTGTTAGAGACATGCAAAGAGATCAAACCCATGGCCCCATCCAGCTTGTTTAGATGCATAAGAATCTCATAAGGACACTACAGGTCTAGCTATAACTCATCTAAAGAAGCCCACAACCCTCGTGACCTAAGAAGCCTCATGATGCGGGGCTTCCAGGTGTGATAGTTGTGTGAAGTCAACAACTCAACTGAAGGATCTGCCATTAGAACCAAAAAAAAAACTCTGCACCTGCACCTGCTTGTTGGTTGTTTTTATTATGTGATCTTTTAGAATAGACAAAAGATGTAGAAGGGTTTGTTTGTTTGGAGAGTTTAGGTGATCTTGATTTCTGATATAAATGATAGAAAGCAAGAAAAAAACATCCCCCCCACAATAGAGAAACCCAAACCCTAGTACATAGTAATGAGAAGGAAGTAGTGCATAAGAAAAAAAAATTCAAACTGATATCTCATGTACCTGGTGAAAATTCTAAGAAAAAATATCACAAATCTGAATAGATCATGCTGAGAGCTTTCCAACGCCTATTCGTTTTCAAAAAATGGAGTCCGTTTGCTCATTCTACGACCCCGGAAGTGCAAAAAAGAAGCCCAACTTTGAATGGTAAAAAACATTATCAAACAATAGATTTAGGAAAAAAAATTCACTTCCATGAGGTCCGGCTCGGAATCACCTTTCCAACGCCTATTCGTTCGCCAAAATCTGACTCCGGATGCACAATCTAAACCCAAAAAACCAACCCCCTCTCAAAAAGACTAGAGAGGTGGAGCTGGTGCTGTTCCGGGCAGAGGTGGGGCTCGGGCTAGGTGGAGGTGGTGCGGCCCGGGCTGAGCAGAGCATTGGCCAGGCGGAGGGGGCAGTAGAGCAGACTGGGCGAAGCAAAGGTGGCGACGGCGCTGGGCCAGAGCAGTGGGCGCCGGAGGTTTGCGCCGACGACGGGGGTTGCCGGAGGTTTGCACTGGTGGCGGGGGCTGCCGGAGGTGGTTGCCGGTGGCAAGGGCTGCCTGCAGGGACCGGGCCTGATAGATCCACAGGGGCCGTATGGCACCAGACTATTAGGTCTGGTGCCTAAAAAAACTTTTTTCGCCCTCCTTTCCTCTGCAATTTTTTGATTTTTTTGCTTTGCAAATTTTTATTTTTTTTCGTAACAAGATCAAAAAATCCAAATTTCGGCCTGCATGCCATAAAAAAGCAATTTTTTTTATTTTTTCAAAAAAAATTTCTCGATTTGCGTGTTAAGGTCGTACGGCCTGGCTGGGAGAAAAAAAAAATCACCCAGATGCTCAGGGGTCAAAAATGGATAAATTTTATATGACTATAGGGGTTTTTGGGCCTTCTGAGCATGACGGTGAGGTCCATTTAGGCCCAAAGTGCTTAGGAAAAAAAAACCTTAACCCTAAGCACACAAAAAAATGCCTGAAACCCTAGATTTGCTTCAAATGCAAAATTCTCAAAAAATAGGAACAGGTAGCTGTAGATCTGAGCTCTGATACCATATAGGAGTTGAGAAATACAACCCCACAGTAGCCTGAATATCTTTTGCAAGCCGAATAACCCGTTACAAGGAGAAGCAATGAAGCAAAATCTGAAGAACATACAAAACACAGTAAAAATATTCTCAAAATATGAGAGCTCCAATTCCCCAAAAATGTATTGTAAAAGATAATACAATGAAAAGAAAAATTAACCTCTAATAGGTCAAGAAACCCTAAAAAGGGAAAACCCTAGGCTTGTACATAATAATTAATTAAAATAATTAATTATATGCACCTAATGTTAGCTTAAGTGTAAAAAGATAATTGAGAACTTAAAGAATTAAACAAATATTGTTTAATTAATCAAGTAAAGACCCAATTACTCTAACATAATTGTTGATTTATTATTATCATTATATATCTTTATCGATGTTTTCTTTTATATTTAATTGTTAACCATGCATATCTATAATCGGATTAATCAAATTTGTACACTTTAAGTTTATACCTTCATTATTTTTTGATAAAATATGATAAATAACTTTATAGAAAAATACTATAGCAATTCTAGTGCAATTAAGCTAATTTCTCTAGTTGACACCACATACAACAATTAGTTGAAGAATTTATATTTAAATTTTTAAAGACCACAGTGTGAAGTGCCTTATAGTTATTTTAGTAGATGTCCATTATGCTATGTACATGTTGATGGAAATGTGGTAGATGGAAAAAAGCCCCTTATTTTCCTTTGGAAAATGTTGATAGATTGTTTCAAAATACATATTCATGCAATGTTTTTATGGTATAAACAATTTTAAATTCAATTAGATTCATTTTAGTTAAAAAAAAATAGTACTGGTTAACTTTCTAGAAAATATACTACCTGGTAACTTCAATGTTACTAAGCCAGTTGCACTACATTAATTTCATAGACATAAGGTGACTTGAAGAATGATTTTAATAATATTATAAAGAGATATGCCAATACATTGCTTTTAGGTAATAATATAACCTAAAAAATAAAATTCTTGCCCAAAAAATGAAGGAAGAAAATAATTCACATGTTTTGAGAGAAAAAAGGAGTTTTGTGTTCCAAATTAGAATGTAAATAGAGTTTGTAGTATTCTATATTTTGAAAGAATAAAAAAATAAAAAATTATTGGAATTGGTATAGTGTAATAGTAATCATTTTCTCCACAACATAGCTAATCAAATTAAATGAATAATAATCATCTAATGACAAGTATCTTCTCCATTTTCTATTTCAAACCCCCTCTTCTAACATAGGTAGAGAGGATGCTAGCAAAAGCCATGTAATTTGGATTTTCACTCAAGGCAATAGTATCAATTTTAGGCCATGATCATGGACAAATAGAGTCATCTATTAGCTCTTTGGTAATGCCAGTGGGTGATGAAATTTCTATGTAGGTGAACAACATTTCTACGCCTCCTAAGCTCTCCTTTGATCAAATCAATGAAATCCACAATTCACCAATTGATGATCTAATTTTGGCCTTCGCTTCTCTCAATATCGGTGATGGATTTTTGTCGAGATTACAAGGATCGGGGCCTTCTGGTTCAACTCATTGAGTCATTACAGTACCGGTATGGGAGTCATCTTGTATTTCAGCTCTGTATAACTAGTTTTTTGAGTGCTTCCGTAAGCTATTAAATTACTTTGCATACCGGTTCTTCCTGGTAAAACATATCCGGTTACATCTGCATTCTGGTATTTAATGCTCTAATAACATAACCGGTTTGTTGTTTACTTTTTTCTCTATGGTCCAATACTCCCATCTGTTATCTGTTATCGTCAATGTTCCTGTTTCACATCTCCACCAATAGCAAGTGTTAGTCTTTTGGTATCCGGTATCAGTTCTGGTGATTCTATTATATCGATAAAGGTGTCTTTGCGGTTACTGGTTTCAGTTTTGGTGGTTGTGATATTTTTGTACCAGTATTTTAGTTTCGAAATATCTCATTCGGCTATGTTTCCATTTGCGCTATACAAATACTAGAATATGCTCTCTGGACACTGGTGATTGTTGGTTTGCAATACTCTAGACACTGGTGATGGTTGGTCTGCAATATTGTTAACCAGTTGTCGGAGCTGATTCTAGGATTTCTCCTAGTTTATCCTCTTCCACTATTCTCATCTGTGGCCTTTTTGAGGATTGTTGGGGTTCCTTATAACTTTGTTTTTCTTTCTCCTTTGTATCTGAGCAAGGATATAGGGTTTTCTTCTTGATTCTTTCCCTATTGAGCTCTTGAATTAGTTTCTTATTTATATATATATTATATGTGGCTTGCCACTTTTGGCTAAAAAAAAAATTGTATTTGTTTAAGAGTTTTTGAAGTTTTTGCAAAAAAATTTAATTTATGCATGCCCTAATCTTTGTAGTCCACATGAGCATTTGTTTAAGAGATATTATTAAATGGTTCACATGGCCAAAGTCCAAAACAATCAACCAAAGGTTTTATGATAAATTTCAAAACTAACATATTGACGTTGGACAACAACATAAATAGATTTCCATTGCAAGATCAAAATAGCTAGGAATCTAACCTTGAAACTCACTAGTAATATGTATTAACATGCATCAGTTGGAGGATATTGAATTGATCTCATTTAGTCCCTAATCCAATAGAGTATATAGTATATGGTTTTTTAGTTGTGTGGATATAGTATATGGTCCAAAAATGAGTGTTCAAATGTTGTTATGTTATCTTGTGGTGATGTTGAGTAAGTATAAGGTGTTTTTAGAAGGATACAATAGTGGAAGTTTCAATATGTGGGAAAGATAATTTAAAGTCCATATGGATAAATTCTCCGCACATCTCTGATTTCTAAAGATTATGGCTTATAGTTATCGATATAATGTCTATATTTTGTGGATATTGCACTATCAAATTTTTAGGTCCTTAGTTGTTCAGATGATGAAGTTGGTTGATGTTGTTTGTTGATAGGGAGGCTATGTGTCAAGAATGGTAAAGAGAAAAATCTACATTTCTCTACTATGTAGATTGGAGTGTTTTAATTTGGAGGATAATTTCATATGGTTCATGCAATGTTCTAGTTTAGCTTCCTAGTGTGGTTTGATCAACAAGTAAAGTTATGTTGTCCCATGTTCACCACTATCAGTTGTGTTGGTCTCTGATCAACTCAATTGATATCATATTTGGATTATGCTCTTTTGGTCTACATACATATTGGAGATTGAGTTAGAATTTTGGTATGGATCTTATTGTGACGTTTGTAGATCTGCATTGAGTGATATTTTTTGGGTTAACTGTTTAATGCACTTCTTTGATTTTCTATATGTTATGTTTGATCCCAACTTTGGAGGATGTGTAAGTGTGTGCATTTTGTTTGAATCAACTTAGAAATATGTGTGGTGATGTGTTTGGGTCCCCTTTATCTCTTGGAGTGGACCACATTGTGTGTTATTTGTCTGGATGCTCGTATTTATGTAATAAATGTATATTTTATCTTTCTGACTAATGCAAACAAGGTAGGGAGATCCAATGAAGGACAACACTATCATGTAGCTTATAACACAATCATCATGAAAGATATCGATAACTGGTTGACACAACATAAGCTATAACTGGGAAAAAATGAAAGAGAAATCCTTATAATACTTTAATTAATTACATATTCCCTTAGGCTTTACACATGCTAGACCACAACCCAAGATAACAAAATGATTCTTACAACTCAAATATATGATCCGTAGATCATCTGCTCAATAATTTGTCCTCTGGTAATAGTCTACACTGTCTGCACTGATCCGAACCTCAGTCCCTTCGGACTTTAGTCCTCTCAGACTAGAATCTCTCTGGAAACTACATATGTTTTGAATCTTTTCTTCCTTGGACCTCTATCATCTCAAATCAATCTACTATCTTCCTCTTTATACTAGATCCACAAGCAACCACAACTCGATCAAGTTGGCCAAAGATCCACCAATTCATAATGAAACGTGCAAACAATAATATGTCGGCCCAAATCACTAAGAACATCTCCAACAATGCTTAGAACTTTGAGAAGACCTCCAAGAACACCAGTTAGGTCCAAAACAACATCTCTTAATGATTCACAAGTTACAAAAACCATCCCCAACCCAATTCTTCTTCGCTCCACACACTACAAGACCAACTAGTAAGAACACACCAACGTCAAACCAAAAACGGAATCGATCTCACCAGAATCAAATCCAAATGCCATGAATCTTGAATATGTTTAAGACAATGATATCCAACTGCTAAGTCCAAATCCGCAGCTTTGAACTATCAATCATGAAGAAACACAACAATATCCAAGCAACTCCACTGCTAACTGCTCCAATCAGATGAACTACTTAGATGCTCTTGCATCACCGGCCTAGTTGAGGGTTTCAATGAATGACCAAGTATAAATAGAAATGTGGATGTGTGAATTGAAGTGTGGATTGTTGTGAATTTGATGTGAATGAGGCACACACATATGTGACCTATAGAAGAAGTATGAATTTTAGTTTTTGATGAGCTTTCATGATCATATCTTCAATATGACAGTGTTTTGAGATAGTGGGATGTGTCTGCCATGATATTGTTTGCTTAACATAGTGGTTCAAGGATAGTTTCATGATCAAGAGATCTTGTTCATTTCAATTCATCATTTCCGTATACCTGTAAAAATATAGTGAGTCCTTTTGGCATCTTGTGCAGTCTATGTATCTTGCCCTTGTATATTTCCCAAATATTGTGTGCCCTAGTCTCACAAGTCCATATCAGGTGCAGTGAGCTCCTTGGTCCCTGAGCTAAAACATTGTTATGAATTATTTATATTGTGATTGTGATTCTCCCTGTAGTGTTTCCCTTCTTAGTTCTTACACATAAATTTGGTGCTCTTCTATCCATTGTGTCTTATTCTTTCATGTTTCATTATTGCAAAGATAAATTAATTTTGGTTTGAAGCTTAAAGGATTAAAAGTAAATTGATTTAAGGGTCAAATTGATTCACCCCCCTCTCAGTCTCATGGAGTGTTCAATAAGTGGAATGCATATAGTTAACTCTTATCTATCAATTATGAAGGTTATATTGGTGCCAAAGAGAACTTAGTCACATAAGTATAGAAAGAAAGGTATACTTCCTACATGCTAACAATTTCAAATTTTGTGCAAACCTATTGTATAAACCTAAAATTAATTAAATCAATATTCAATTAATTTAAGTCTGTCACCATAATTAATTAATTTAATTGTGTTATCCTTATTCCTCTCAAAATCAATTAAATATAATTTAATTAATCATGTCACTAGAGTCCAATAATTAATTTATCAAATAAATTAATTATTCCCCTATTCTTCTAAAGTCCCTCCAATAATTATTTCCTCTAAACCCACTCAATTAATTGATTTTAATTAATTAACCTAGTCATGTGATTTCTACAAATCACTTTTCCTAATCCCCACTTATCCTAATTATTTCTTCTAGAAACCCTCATAATCATGCTTAACAATATTCTTCAATTTTATATTCCTCCACTCATGTCACTTCAACCTTGAGCCTTTCAAAGAAATTCAAATTTCTTTGAATCTCCCCATGCATCCTTTATTTTGGAATTTTATATTCCTCTTTATTCTCCCAAGACATCCTTGATCCATGCCCACCATCTCAAATCGATCTCAACCCTTCATCCCAAAATCAATCTTGGTCCTCCATTTTGGCCTCCTCCAATCTATAAATTGGAGTCTCATTTCCTCACAAATCATCCACTTCTCATACATTGTCATGTTGTCCATTTTAGATCCAAAACCATCCATCATGCCATCATAATTCTAGAATCATCTCACACTTAGCCATCATCAAATTCAAATCCAAATCTAATCCAATCCAATCCCTCTTGTTGAGCACTTGGAGAGAAATCCACATCAATCAAGCAAGGAGCCAATCCAAACAAGTTGAAGAGGGGCGCTATTCAACTTCATCAAAGGCTCAGTCCAAGGAGGAAAACAAAGGTTGAAGGTATAATGGTTATGTTTCTCATATTTTGAATGTTTTATGATTTTATCCACTAACCATTAGGCTTTTTACTTTTGATCATCTTCATCTTGGCATGCTCGGTGGGACCCACGTCCCTATTTCTAATATTTCTGTGAGCTTTTAATATTTTTTAGCTCGCAGTTTTCCTCTTCAATGCATCGGTCTGCACATAAGCATGTCCGCCTCACTGGTTCGACACATTTACCATCAAACAGTGTGAGAGATTCAAAATTTAATTTTTTTGACCACTATTTGCAGGTTTTTGGTCAATCAACACATGCGAAAGCAAAACAATGCCTACATAGGCGCCAAAACATGTGCACTTAGTAAAAAATCCTTCTTGCCTAACCTGTTTTAAAATTTTCCATTAAAAAATTATAAATCAATGCCTTTGCACGCGCATCGGTGCCTACGTAGGCATCAAAACACGTGCACTTAATGGAAAATCCTTGCACCTAACTTTATATTTGAATTTTTTATTAAAAACCGTGAATCAGTGCCTACGCACATGAATTAGCTCGTGTGCCTATGAATCAGCGCATGTGCCTGGTGAAAAATATAGTTTTCATAAAATGAGCATAACGTTTTGCTCGGGTGTCAGATTTTAAAAATTTAAAATACGTTGGAAAGGTGATTCATAGATATAAAATGGGTAATGATTAGATTTAACATATCTTTTTTCAAAAAATATTTTAACATGTTCAAAGTCAACCCTTACTTTTGAACTTTAGATGCACATAATTTTAGCATATAAAATCATTTTTTATCAAAAAATATTTTGAAATTACTTAGAAAATCATAAGGAAAATGATTTGAAATATTTTTTGGACTAATCATCTTGTGTTTGTAGCTTCTTTTTTTTTTGAATGCCTAAGATCAATTATCATAAACTACTAATCATTATTGCAGGATGTTTTGTAGAAGAAAATCATGTTTTTTTCACTAAAGTAGATTTATTTTTCATGTCTTAGTTTAGAATACACATATTTTGGGGTTAAAAAGAACTTGTGATTTCCATTTCTTGTACACTTGCATGTGTGTAGGGTGGACCCACCGTTACACTTAGTATCCTCTCTCCTTGCCTTCGTGGATCTTGGGTGTAAGAGAAAAGTGACTAACAACACCCATCTTTTTCTTTTTGTAGTGAGGGGTATTCTTGATGGGAATTTGATCACCTCATAAGGATATCTCGAATTGGGACACGTCGGGGATATTGACTCTCTTGATGCGATCTGGAGCGGGTTTTCTGAGTCGCCATATAAATAGGTTGGTCAAACGACTGAGGTGCTAAGTGAATTAGACATATGTGGGGGCCTTCCCTGCACCGATAAGCTCAGTTAGAGCCTTAAGTGGCTTTCTTCGAGAATCCATTTTTGGATTGGTGATCCCTTAGAATTTTACTAAGAACCTTGTTTAGTATCCCAAAATCTCACATTCATAGTGTAGAGGATGTGGATCGTACCCCGAAGTTACCTCTCATGTACCCACTCAAGATGAGACAGGAATTCCCCTTATAATAGATCCTTGGATCTTTGGGGTAAGAGAATCCGGTATGCTCGAGAAGTGAGTGCACTATAAGGGGGAGCTTGTGCTCCTAGAATCTTTATCTATCCGATTGTTTGAGGTATCGCTTGTGCGAGAGGCCTATTGAATGGTTTCCATCTTCCAACTTAAGTTGTATGTTTGATGTGTGTCTTCATCTTGTACAAAACCTATAAAATCAATTTGGGCTAATCTAACCCCCCCATCACATGCACACTCATCATTGAGTGGTATACTTGGCCAATGTGCTTGTCATTGTTTGATTTCTCTTGCCAATAATAGATAACATCCAAAACATTCCCAAATTTTACCAAACATTCAACCCAACCCTTCAATATTCACTTAGCCATTATAAAACCCCTATTTCACCATCTTCGATCAAGTCAAACCCCCAATCCATTTTCATCCATCCAAATTATCATCAATCCCCGACCAACATCTTTGGCCAATCATCAATCCAGTCTCAGCTAACCTTCCCCTTCTTCTACCTATCATCAATCCATTCTTCCACAATCATTTTCATTCCATCCTCAAGGACTTATAACATTAGCCTAATCAAATCTCTAAAATCCCAATCGATCCTAATCAACCCAATCAATCAAATTATACAATTAATCAATCAACCAACCAACCTCATCCTAAGGTCGACACTTTGTGAACGTTTAATTTAGATCTTTATCTTTAATCAATCAATCAGTTATCTTTTGTGCTTGGAAAAGAATCTCCCCCAAGTACCTTTTCTTAATCATTTTGGGTTGATCAAAACCCTAATCCTTTTACCCTCCTTTTCTTAGGAATGTAAGGCTACCCTAAGTAGAAGAGGGCTTGATCGATTGCAAAGGTCTAAATTTTACCTAGCTTGGTTGTCACCTTGCTTGTGACCCACATCATCAATTCTCATCTAAGTCCTAATCTAGGGGCTAAGGTGTCCAGATCAAATCAAGTCCTAATCCAAGGACCAATCCAATCCAATCAAATCCAATTGAATCCAATCCAATCAAATCCAATTAAATCCAATCCAATCAAATCAAGTCATAATCCAAGGACCAATCCAATCAATCCTCAAATCCAATCCATCATCATTTGAAGCCAAGTCCTAATCCTCATCTCCATTTAACATCATCTTTCTCCTTCAAAACATATTCATCCAATTCTAATCTAGCGCCTCACTCTCAATATGGCTACCCATAATTTCAAAGCTTTGTATGAGCAGATGCTCATAGAAGTCACATACCACCTCAACCTGCCTACCAAGTTAGTCCCATAATCTCTCATCCACCTATCATACCCCCATCCATTTCATCTCAACACACTATATACAATCCCAATGTATATTATATTTCTTATCCTTCCTCTAACTTTTACAAGGTAAATCCATCTTATCCCCCATCTGTATCTCCATTTTATCCCTCATCCACATATATACCTTCATCTCCCCTCCCATCTACATCCCAATCCCCATCATTTTACAACACCTTCATTACCTCTACTCCCCATCTAAATCATTTACTCCACAATCCTCCAAGAATTGATCCTAATTCCCCAATACATCATCCCAATCCTCCATCTAATCCTTATCCCCCATCTAATCCCAACCCTCCATATAATCCTTATCCTCCAAAATCTATATTATCCACATCCTCCAAGTCCATCATTCATAATCTTATCCAAGATGTGCTCGCAAAGGAGACAAAATCCCCTTCTCAAAATCAAGTTGCCTCACCTCCTCAAGTCCTCCATCCACCTCAATCACCTCCACCTCAAAACAAATCCCAATCCCCCACACTTCATGTTACCCCCATTCCTCCATCTACTCACATTGAAGCTTCCATATCCTCCTCCATAACACCACCCCCACAACCCTGAACATGCCAGGGGATTGTTCCAAAGCATGCTAGCATAGAATCCTCTCCATCTCATGATGCATCTCCCTCCGCTCCATCTAATGATCCCATCCCCTCCACTCCATCTAATGATCTCATCCCCTCCACTTCCTCTCATGATCATATGATCTCTCCATCCAATCCTCTCCCCCCATCACATGGTCCCCTTCCATCTCAAGATCCAATAGTCCTCCCACTCCACCATGTGTTCCCCTCCCAAGTCAAGATCAAAAGATTCCTTCTTCTCCATCTCATGATCCTAATCCTCCACATGAGCCTAATCCCCCACAAGATCCTAATCCCCCACAAGATCCTAATCCTCCTTCCGCATCTCATCTCCCTCAAAATGGACTCGCACCTTGTTCCCAGAATAATAAGTATCCTATTGGGAAAAGAAATGTTCAAGATGTTGGTACATCTCCTATTCCTCCTAAATCCAAAAATCCTGTCATATAAATCAAAATCCCGCCATCCCCCATCATCCACATCCATCTTAGGACCCTATGTTCCAAAGCTAAATCCTCCATTCCTTCCATCCATTTTAGGTCCTTACATCCCTCCATCCACTATCCCTAAGCAAGATCAAGAACAACATACATCCTTGAATCCCTTCCAACATTCTCCCTCCACCATCCCATCCATAAAATCCATCAACCTTTTATCCTCACACACCCATCCCATTTCTATTGGAAGAAATTTGGATGCCAATCTAAAAAGCATAAAGCTTAAAATCCACAAAAATCAAAGGATCAACATGTCCCCTCAAAATGACATGCTCAAAAGAAAAATATGATCTGAAAGAAAGGAAAATCCAAAAGGCCACAAAGGCCCCAAAAGAAAAAAGAAAAAACTATGGGGATTCCTAAGATACTTCTAGAAGCAGAACAATTAAAATTGGAATCCAAACTTACTAATCCAAAAGCTACATCCCCTCATAAGTCCTCCAATCCTCCATTTAACACTCCTCCATCTTTAAAATCCATTTTGGGTCCTTATGTCCCAAAATCCACCATCCCAACTCCATCATCCCCTTCTTCTATTTTGGGTCTTCATGTCCCATCCTCCACCTAATTCAAACCCTCTCCTCCACTACTCCACCACCCTTCAAGGTGTGTGCCAATGTTGATATTCCATAATTTTTTCAAAACCCCATCCATTATCCACCATCCATTTTTTAGAATCCCATTGCGTTAGTCCAATCCTTTGCAAATCCTTATCTTCCATCCCCTATCCATTTCATCTCCCCAATTATTGTTACCAACATCTATGAGCATACCTCTAGTTCAAATAAATACTAAGGGATACCATCCATGGAAGTAGATGCTTGAGTCCTCCCTTCCTCCTTCACACATCCACTTATAAAAAAAGTCAAGAAAAAAAAAAAAAAAAAAGCAAAAACATGAAAAAATCAGAAAAAGTAAAGAAAAATCATTTCATCCAATGGTGATAACCACTTATTGTGGCGCCTTGGGTAAGTAACATGATGAAAACTTGGCAAACAAGCATCATGTGTAACCCCTCATCCTCTTGCACTCTACACTTGGGGACAAGCTTCATCCATGTAATCCTACCATCCACATTTCTTATCTTCTATCTGCATCCGATCTAGGTCCATCCTCCTTTCCTATCTTTGATCTTGACTATCCTATCCATATCCTCCATCTCATATCCCTCATCCTATCCAAACACAATCCTCCATTCTTATCTTTGGTCTTGATCATGTTAGAGGCAAAATAACATCCATGCATGCTTTGGAAAACACAAGCCTTAAATCCTCTACCATCCATATCCATTGCACATTATCCTTCCATCTCATATATCTTTATCCACCATCTTTCCTATCCTTCATTCCACTACCTCTACAATGGGGCATTGCACTCCTTTGCAGCATAGTCCTTGGGTCTCCATTATCCTACCCTTCATTTCCTATCCATATCCATCCACTTGCTCCATCTATCCAAACAATATCTTCGCCCATTCATCCATCCTTTTATAGAACCGTGGTTCTCCCTTGTCATTGGTTCCAATCCATCTATCCTATATCCACCAATCCACCCCATCCTATCCAATTATATTTTTAATCCAATCCTATCTCATCCAATCATATTCTCCATCTCTTCCAATTCAATCAGTAATCCCATCCCCAATCCAATCCTACCCAATCATCCACCCCCCTTTTTAATCCTACTCAATCATTTATCACTCTTCCATATCATCCTATCCATTCCTAATCTCCATCAAACTAAGCTTTCCCATCTACTTGAGCTTACATAAACTTGTGCCTAATCCAAACACCCTTCCATACCGTGCTAATCAAATCCAAGCAATAATCCTCTCATCTGTAGACCTTGCACATCCAACTTTCCTTTTGCCAATCATCAACCTGTATCCAAATCCATCACCTACCCATCGGGATGCATCCTTCCCTAGTTCGACAGTTTATCCAAATCCATGTCCTACTCCTGGCAAGAGATGTTAGCTGGTCATGTGCATGTTGTTTGTAGGCTTGATCTTTTCACTTTTATTTTCATCTTGTGTCCCAGGACTATACTTTCTTATGGCTACCTTGGTCATCCTATATCTCGGTATGTCTCGGCTTGGGTATAATGGGGCATAGTTTTCATGGTATGGTGTGTTTGAAGGTTTTCCTTGTATGAACCGACAACCCTTCGTTAGTGTTTATCAATACTTGCATGATTGTGTGCAAGGCATACTTGTTTGTTTGAGAGTTAGTCCATGCCTCGGATCTTCATATCATCCTGGTTCTTATAATTAGAGGTGTAGACTATCCATGGCAATATCAAACCTAGGTTTTCTCTCTATATCTGCTCAACAAGAAATCCAATCCATTTATCATTTCTTTATCTCATTTCATTCACAAGACTCCAATCCATCCATTACTCTTTCCCTCTTCATCACTCTCATTCTTTTAGCATCTCGTCTTCTCATCCATTTCAAGAGCACACCTGTGTTCTTCAAACCCACATGTCCTCTCGAGGGGGTATACAACTACTTCCTCGTCATCCTTCCTCCTCGCCATTCTTCCTCATCTTATGACCGAGACATCATGCTACTAGTCCTTATACTTTTCTTCCACTATGTTTTATTCTTCTTTGATATAACATCACTTCATGACGTTATATCAAAGAGGGGCAAAATGTAGACACCTAGAATTAATTAAATCAATATTTAATTAATTTAAGCCTATCAACATAATTAATTAATTTAATTGTGTTATCCTTATTCCTCTCAAAATCAATTAAATCTAATTTAATTAATCCTATCACTATAGCCCAATAATTAATTTATCAAATAAATAAATTATTCCCCTATTCTTCTAAAGTCCCTCCAATGATTATTTCTTCTAAACCCACTCGGTTAAATTTTTTTAATTAATTAACCTAGTCATGTGATTCCTACAAATCATTTTTCCTAATCCCCACTTATCCTAGTTAATTCTTCTAGAAACCCTCATAATCATGCTTAACAATATCCTTAAATTTTATATTCCTCCACTCATGTCACTTCAACCTTGAGCCTTTCAAAGAAATTCACATTTCTTTGAATCTCTACATGCATCCTTTATTTTGAAATTTTTAATTCCTCTCCCCTTTCCCCAAATAATTTTATATTCCTCTTTATTCTCCCAAGGCATCATTGATCCATTCCCACCATTTCAAATCAATATCAACCCTTCACCCCAAAATCAATCTTGGCCCTCCATTTTGGACTCCTCCAATCTATAAATTGGAGCCTCATTTCCTCACAAATCATCCACTTCTCATACATTGTCATATTGTCCATTTTATATCCAAAGCCATTCATCATGCCATCATAATGTCAAAATCATCTCACACTTAGCCATCATCATTCAAATCCAAATCCAATCCAATCCAATCCCTCTTGAGCACTTGGAGAGCAATCCACATAAATCAAGCAAGGAGCCAATCTAAACAAGTTGAAGAGGGGCACTATTCAACTTCATCAAAGGCTCAATCCAAGGAGGAAAGCAAAGGTTGAAGGTATTATAATGGTTATGTTTCTCATATTTTGAATGTTTTATGATTTTATCCACTAACCATTAGGGTAAGTGCACCAAGATGGTGAGCAAAAAGGGGGGTATAAAATGCCACTTTTTTTTCTCGTGAAAACAAGTAAACCTGAACTTCAAAGAGATATTTGAAGGTCATGCACTAAAACCTAGGAGTTGAGAAAACAATAATAATTGTAGTGATCTGAATATAGTTTTTAAACTACTAATTTTTTTAAAAATTGGATAAGATTAAGAGGGTCAAATATTTCATGCACGAAAAACTGTTCCTGTTTTTTTCAAAAAAATATAACATAGCTATTTTCGTGCGCTGCACAAAATATATAGTTAGATTTACTAGTTTACAAAACCCTTTGGTAGGATGATAGGTAAGAGTGAGATCTAGAAGTTGTGTATTTCTTTGTAATTTTCCATTGAGTAATTTTTTTATGATTTTTTGAAGTGACCGCATCTTGAAAATTTGGTACCTGTTCGTGCACTGGGCATAACTTGCATCAAAATAATTGAAAATACAAACTTCTTTTTTTTTAAAGTGTATATAATCTAGTGTAGAACAATAATATGTAATTTATTTTGAATTTGATAAAGTATATAAAAAGTTATTAAAATGATGGTAGGCATATGTCTGTGAGGACTATCAAGGCACTGGTAAAGAAAATTAAAGTTTACTATGCTAATGTTGTCCAAAAATAGAAAAAATTATATGGTTAGAAAACTAAGAAGACATGTGAGATTATAGAGGTAATTTTAGAGATACCCACTTGATCATTTGTAAACCTGACGACGACAAAGTTGATAAATCATGTTGGAAGATGAAAAAACATGTAAAGGGACAAAAATGGGGGGAAAATGGGCTTGTAAGCCTTAGGGTCATTTTCCAACCCTCTTACCAAGCCAAAACCCACATGGGTTTCGAAAAAAAAAGTACTATTCACAGTTCTTCATAACCCGCATGGGGTTTGAAAAATAAAGAGTACTATTCATAGTTCTACATAGAACCAAAATCATTATTTTGTGTTTAACAAAACCCGTACGGGTTATGAAGACATAATAATGTATGCTTGTAAACTTAGCACTTACTACATATATGTACAAACATAAATAAATAATATGTGTTTATGTATGTATGTATATATATATATATATCTATAATTATATATACATATATATGTTTGTATACATGCATGTCTCCCTCCTTTTCCTCTCTCTCTTGTCTTCCTTCCCCCATCACCGTATTTTGAGCCCTAATTATCCTCCTTGAGTTCTATATCATCTCTCTCCCCCTCACACTTCTCTCTCTCTCTCTCTCTCTCTCTCTCTCTCTCTCTCTCTCTCTCTCTCTCTCTCTCTCTCTCTCTCTCTCTCTCTCTCTCTCTCTCTCTCTCTCTCTCTCTCTCTCACGTGCGCGCGCGCATGCAAGTTATCATATCCTATTATCACCCTCTCCCCCTTCTCTCTCTTTCTCTCCCCCTCCCTCTCCCCCTCCCCTACTCTCTCTCTCTCTCTATCCCCTCTTCTTTTTCGAATCTCCCTCTCTCTCCCTCTCCCTCTCCCTCTCCCTCTCCCTCTTCCCCTCTCCTTTTCCCATTCTCTATCTCTCTCCCTCTCCGTCCATCCCCCTCTCCTTATCCTACTCTCTCTCTCTCTCTCTCTCTCTCTCTCTCTCTCTCTTCCCATCCCTATCTCTCTCCCTCTCTTCCTATCCCCTTCTCTCTCAGTCTCTAGCTCTCTCTCCCTCTCCCCCTCTCCTTATCCTATTATCTCTCTCTCTCTCTCTCTCTCTCTCTCTCTCTCTCTCCTTTTCCCAATCTCCCTCCCTCCCCCCTCTCTCTCTCTCTCCCTCTCCCAATATCCTCTCTCTCTCTCTCTCCCCCTCTCTCCCCCTCCCCTATTCTCTCCCTCTCTTCCTATCTCCTATTCTCTCTCTTACCCTCTCCCCCCTACTCTCTCTCTCTCTCTCTCTCTTCCTATCCCTATCTCTCTCCCTCTCTTCCTATCCTCTTCTCTCTCTATCTCTAACTCTCACTCCCTCTCCCCCTCTCCTTTTCGCAATCTCCCTTCCTCCCCCTTTCCTTATCCTATTATTTCTCTCTCTCTCTCTCTCTCTCTCACTCCCTCTCCCCCTCTCCTTTTCACAATCTCCCTTCCTCCCCCTTTCCTTATCCTATTCTCTCTCTCTCTCTCTCTCTCTCTCTCTCTCTCTCTCCTTATCCTATTCTCTCCCTCTCTTCCTATCCCCTATTCTCTCTCTTATCCCCTTCTCTCTCCCTTTCCCAATCTCCCTCTCTCCCTTTCCTTTTCCCAATCTCCCTCTCTCTCTCTCCCTTTCCCTCCATCCCCCTCTCATTATCCTACCATCTCTCTCTCTCTCTCTCTCTCTCTCTCTCTCTCTCTCTCTCTCTCTCTCTTCTTTTTCTTTCCCTATCTCTCTCCCTCTCTCCCTTCTCTTTCTTTCCCCATCTCTCTCCCTCTCTTCCTATCCCCTTCTCTATATGTCTCTAAATCTCTCTCCCTTCCCCTCTTGTTATTTTATCTCTCTCTCTCTCTCTCTCTCTCTCTCTCTCTCTCTCTCTCTCTCTCTCTCTCTCTTCCTGTCTCCTACTCTATCTCTTACCCCCCTCTCTCTCTCTCTCCTTACCTATTCTCTCCCTCTCTTCCTATCCTTTATTCTCTCTCTTACCCCCCTCTCTCTCCCTCTCCCTCTCCTTTTCCCAATCTCCCTCTCTCTCCCTCTCCCCCTCTCCTTTTCCTAATCTCTCTCTCTCTCTCTCTCTCTCTATATATATATATATATATATCTCCCTTCTCTTTATTTCCTTGTCTCCCTCCCTCTCTTCCTATCCGCTTCTCTCTCTATCTCTAGCTCTCTCTCTCTCTCCCCCTCTTCTTATCCTATTCTATCCCTCTCTTCCTATTCCCTACTCTCTCTCTCTCCTCTTCTCCCTCTCTTAATCATATTCTCACCCCTGTCTCTCTCTCTCTCCCCACTTCCTATTTGGTTCTTAGTTCTATATAACTCGTATGGGTTATGCAGAACTAAGGCAAAAACTTCTAGTTCTGCATAACCCACGAGTTTCTAAAAAGTATAATGTTCCTCAAAACCTGTACGGGTTTTGAGGAACTTTTTGTTTTTTTAATTGTTTTTGCCTAGCACATTTTTGAATTTTCAGAACACCCACTGGTTATGAAAATTTTTGGTTTTTTTTTGCATGTGGCCACTTTTCTATTCACCATCTTGGTGCACTTACCCATTAGGCTTTTCACTTTTGTTCGTCTTCACATATGACTCTCTATGGGTTGATTCCATTACTTTAAAATAATTTTGTATGATGTAGGTCTAATTTAAACGTAGTATTGATCTATTATATTGCAAAGATCTACTATCCAATTTGAGTGATATTTACTCCTCTCTAATTGTTAAGAGCTAGTGTTATTTAGAAATACCTTATCAAGATGGCTTAATGTCTTGTAGCTAGAAGCATATAGCCATGTCCCACTTGTGAGACATTTCACAAAAGTGAGCCATTGAAGGAATTTATTTTTTATGAATATCAATGAATGAAGAGCCTTCATCAAAGTATTAGGAAGTGTGAAAAAGGGGTTCAAATGAAGGTAGCTTGAAATGGAGGTAAATTTTAATGTTTAAATAAAAAAATCTACATAGAACTAGTTATTCAACTACATGTACCTTTGAATGAAGAACCTTAATCCAATGACCCTTCATTATAAAGCCCTTTTCTGAACCCCTTCATTTGGCCATTCCTTTTTTTGGTCTTTTTTTTTCACAAAAAATATAAAATTAGGCAAGTTTTGGGAATTTAGATAAGTCACCATGACCCACAATTTTTCTTAATTGTATCTTCCATAGTAATGCTTTTAAATATATAAAAAATCATCACACAAATGTGTGTAAACTTGACTCCCATCAATTAGTCGAAAAGTGCATGGGTCAATAATTTCAACTTAAAAATTGAACACACCTCAATCATGTGGGACCACTCCCATGCATAATAGAAATTATAAAGAATAAATAAATTTAACTATTAAGATAAGGATTTAGAATGTGGGAATTGATGCTAAAAAAATATGTGAATAAATGTAGAATGGGAAGAGATGAAGTCAAATGAATGAGAATGTATGGAGGTGAGAATAAAAAATGTAGCTAGTGATTCTAGGAAGGAGACAAACTTGGCACAAAGTGTGCAACGTGTAATTATGTAATTATATTAAGAGATCTTTTCAAATGGACTAAAAAATATTGGAAATCAACATAGGTATGAAAAAATTTCCATTAGAAAAATACAATGACGAAAAAAATCACTTATTTATGTTTCTTTAAAATTTCTTAAATGTTGGTTATTCCAAATAATATTTTTGTAAAGGAATGTAAGTTTTCCCTTAAGATTAATTTTTAGGCTAATCTAATAAAATACATACAAGTATGCATTATTAACCTAGATTGGTAATGAATATGATTATGGGAGATTAAAATTCTAATATTAAATTTAAAGAAAGTAACTCCCAATTTCCCTACAATATTCATGTGAAATTTCAATTTTAGATAAATTTATAGAAAATTGAAACATTTGTGTTAGTAACTCTCACCATATTCAACTTTTTGGGGCCTTTAAACTTCAAATTTTTTAAATAGAGAAAAAAAACTAATAACAATTCAAAGGATTAGTTTGTACTTTTTTAATTTACATCCTTACAACCCCAAAAAAGTACAATTGTATGACCATGATTGTGGAAAATTAATATTCTAATATGATTATAGAAAATCAATATTCTAATACTAAAAATTTCTTTGTTTAACAATACTAACCTTACAACATCAATTGTAGTAGCTTTCATCATAACAAATACCCGTCTATAATCCTTCATAGAGGCTAAGAAGATAAAGACTTATTGTAGAGCTAAATTGCATTTTCATTCAAAAATAGTTCATAAAATGCTAACAAGCATATACCAAATTAGAACAATGCCAAGATAAAATTATAGATACAAATTTTATTACTCTACCTATACATTTCAAAATGTAGCATGTTCCTCAATTTCTATATATGCGTTTCCCCAATTTAAACCAAATAGTCTTTAAACCCTCAACACAAGAGACATGAGGATTAAATTATTACAATGCTATGTAGAAATTCTATTTTATACATGTCTAATTTTCTATTGCAACCATGCTATTATTATGGTCCACTGATTACAATTTAACATTAAACATGGTCATCTATAAGAAAGTTTAGAATGTCATTGAGAAAGTTATACATATTCAACTTGAAGTTAAAGAACAATTAGAAATGATTTCATGTGTACATGTACAAGGTATAAAGTCAAAGATCGTTTAGAAATGACTTAGTAGTAAAATTTCATGTTGGAGCCTCGTGAGAGATAATTTAGCGGTACTTTATTATAATTGAACATTACAAGATAGGAAAGAACTAAAAAATGTGAGAGAACACCATCTCACATTTGCTACACCATATTTATACTAGGAAGCTAAATAATGCCATATTTAAAGAAACAAAATGAGATCAAGAAACAAAAAAATAAAAAAATCTCTTGACTATGTTCTAAAGATCTTTAACTAATCACTTTAGATAGCTTCCAACATCTCAAAAAACTAAACAAAAAGTCAATAATTTAAAATAAATGATCTATTTTAATTTAGAATTACTACATCTTCACATCTAAAACACTAGATAAAACTTACTAAAATATTGGCCTACACAACTCTAAATAGTGCCATAAATATCTGTCCATACATTAATGTGTTTCAATGAATATATTCGAAATTATCCATTTGTCAACCGTTAATTTTTAATTTTTTTTGTTTTTACAACCACCCTTAATTTTAAAAAGCAAACCGAACAAAGGAATAGCCGTTAGGTACCCCGCTCCTAACCCAATGGCACTCAAATTATACTTAAATTTGATTTCTCCTTCTCGTTTTGTCATTTTGTTTGCTTAAATGTAGTTTTCTTTCTCTGTTTGTGCTCTGTTTTTTCTTTTGAGCATGGCCACGCCGCCTCATTGTTTTTGTTCATCATTTTAATTTTATTTTTTTCTGCATTGTTATGTGATCTTTTTTCTTTTAATTTGTGTTGGGTGAGAATACAGCTTATTTTTACAAGGGACTGCATAATCAGGAATTCCAAGCGTTGATAAGACTCCTCTTACAATATTCAAAGCTCTGGTATGCGTTCAACTTCGCTTTTGAAATGCTTGCTTGCAGGATTAATTTGAAACATGTAGAGAAAAATTGCTTTTATTTTCTAATAGGTTTCCATAACCTGTCATTTCTTCTTGCTTAAGAATCTCCATGGAATTCTTAGTAAACCCAATTTGTGGATGCCCGCACATCCTGAATTATTGAACGAGGTTTTATTGTTCCTCTGAATTTCTTTGTCCTTCTTCCTCTGACTTTCTTTCCCATTCTTCCTCCTATTTTCTAGGTTTCTCAGCAGCAATGTCGCTCTCTATCTCTGTGTCTGTTGAATTATTCAGGTTTTTTTGTTGCCAGGGACTATGCTTCCTTTTTATCTGTCTGTGAAGAACTTTGGAAGGTATTTGCTTTTGTCCTTTCTGAAGTTTTCACTAATTCTGCCACTTCAGATTTCGCCAAGATTTCTGTGTTATGGGTTTGTACGATCACAAAATCTGATCCTGTGATTTGATATTTATGGGATTATGGTGCCTTCATAATCCCTCAGGTTTCAGACTGATGTCCAGATTCCTTCAATCCGGTGTCTGTTGAATTTGAAATCCGGTGTCTGTTGAAATTTTTAGTGTTTTAGCTTCATGGGCTTCAAATTTTTGCATTCCGATTTATGTTTTGTTATCCACTGAATCTATTTGCATTTCACCTTCATTGCTTTTAGTTTCCTGTATTTCAATTTTTGTAGAACGTGTTTATTTTTGTTTTGTATACTTAATTTTGTTGCCGTGGATATGGTCTAGTGCTTGGCATTCCCGTTGCAGAGAAAGTAGACCAAAACCATCAGAAACAGTCCAACCACTGCAAGAAATACCAAAAATGCCTCGCACATGTCGTCTCATTAGGCAGTCTCAGAAATGCAGAACTGATAGCAGAAAGATTCCGTGAAAGGATTTTATGAATTTGTGTTGCATGTCCTGTAGATGCAGAGAACCCCACAAACATATATTCATTCAAATAGTTGGAAAGATCAAGTCCAGCTGAATAAAGTGGCTTGTTGGGCGCTGGGGATCCATCATCTCTAGCAAGGCTCAGCTCAATCCTTTGATTAATTTCGTCATATTCAATCCAAGCTCTGACATTGAATCCATCTCCGAAGAAAATTACTGCAACACCATCATCTATAGTCACATTTGACACTATGCTTCCCAAATTTATGCCAATATGATTGTTATTGGGATCACCGAATTCTTCTTTTTCTAAGGTGTCGAATTCTACTTCAAGAACCTTTGATCCAGGAGCATCCTGCCAGCATGTGCCAAAATGGGAGCTTTTAAAATAGCACAATCTGGAAATCCATTAATGCAGGGCAGAGTGGGAATTTTCGACAGATATGATATTTAAATTTCACTGTCAAAATATGGGAGTATGGACCTGGCACGTGACTGTTGATAGAATGACTCAATAGAATGGGGAAATAATAAGTATTTGTAAAGGATTCTTTGGACACTTGGCAGGTATAATACCAAATTCCACAACCGTTACCAACACTCTTCCTAAAGTAAGGCATTGAGTAAAGGAAGCTGAAATTGATACGGCAGGGGCAACTTAAGGGACAGAATTTTAATGCACCATAAGAAGAGATCATGGGGAGAATCGTGGGGAAAGGTCGTGGGGAAGGCTGTGCAGACTGCAGAGAGACAAATAAAAACAGAGGCATTGACACATAATGAGGGATTTCCCAAATGATGGGGTGGAGAGAGGTAGTAATAAGGAGTATTGACCGATAACGATTCGCCATTTTCTATACAGAACTTAGTTGTATTTTTTAAATAATTAAAAATTAAAATATAATGAGTATTTTTTTTTAATTAATTATTAAATAAGGTCCATGGTAAAGTTTGGGTGTTGTGTAGACGTTGCCTAAGGATTTGGGGGTATTATAGATGGGGTGCCAATCCAGCATGTATAAAGAAAGCTGTAGAAATATATGAGTGTAGCTGTATGGTGTGAGGAAAAGTTGCAGGTTATAATTTGTGGGAGAAAGTAGAGGCCCATGCAAATAACATTATTTTTGTATGGTTAATATGATGTATCGAAATAGAATTTTGTTGGAATAAATTGTTTCATGTGAATTCAAGTTTTGTATAAGAATAGAGAGTCTTTGTTCTGTTCATGTATGTTGAGTTCTTTGAGTTCGTAATTTGTGCTGAGGTTGGTTTCGTGCTGCATCAACCTTATATTAAGATCATTGGTACTGGGTATCCGATGATGCCTTCACTTTCTTGCAGCCCGGCACAGCTCAGAAACCTTATTTCATGATTTATTCATTATGGGCTCTGAACTCTGAAATCTGGGAAAAACAGTTGCTTTTAGACAGTGCTTGCAGGACCCAATTTTCTATAGGGACACTAATTCTGATTATTTAACACAGCAAGGGTGATGAGACACATGAGGACAACCACTAAACAATAATTATGAGAAGAAGTCATTCTGAGTTTGAGTATCCTCTCTCAATTTTCGTACCCCGTTCTGTTGAGATATACAATGAAATGTTGTGTTAGTTGTTTCTTATTCAGCAACATTCCCTAGATTTCCATTTCTGCCTATCAATAGTTGGTTAAATGTTCAATGTTTGTGATTATGATTCAGGGGAGTAACTGTTCCTGCTACATAGAATTCAATAATTGGAAGTAGTTGGAAAACAACAGGGAGATTGAGGTCAAAAGGACACCTCTTTTGCTGCATCAAACAATTACAAAAATTTCAGAGCCTTTGATCTCAATTGTGTTCTTCTTGCTTGAATTTATATGAATTTGAGACTGATTTTCCCTATGTTTTTCAGCGTAACTTTTCAGGCTGATCTAAACAATGAACTTGCACGGTATGCAAAAACTGGTGGATGGCTTGGTAAAACTAGATATAATATGTTGGGCACATTTTTTTTATAATGAATTAACATCTATTAATTTACCTGTACTCTTTCATCCCCCGAAATCATTTCCTCCTTTCTACATTCATCATAAGTTCTGACATTGGAGTTGTTTCCTTTTATTAATGTAATGTCTTGACTACTCTCTTGTGCTTATTTGTTCAGAGATGTTTTTTTTATCTTCAACCAACCTTCCCATAAAACTATGATTCTTTCTCTATTCTAAATCAAAATTATATATTAATATTTTATTTCTTATAGAAATTGAAGTTACAAATTGTTTGATTTATGTTTTTTCTAATTAAAAATGAATTATTCATGTATTAATTTTAATCTTGATTTTTTTTGAAAGATATGCTTATTTATCTTATACAAGCTTTAGAGTCTGTTAAAAGAATATAAATGACAAATGAAATAAATATTTTTGAATAGTAAAACTATGCATTGTCTGATGATTTTGATGTTAAAAGGTTTATTAATGTTGGGTGTGAAATGTGAAATGTGCAGGGTTCATTTGGATAGGAAGAAATAATGAAAAACAAATACCAAGGAGTGCTATTTTAAAAGATGTCCAAAAAATCTTAAGAATGGCCTTCAAGAGGTATTTATTGTTCTTTTTATTTATTTTTTAGTTTTTGTATTATTAAATTAAATTTAATTAAATCATTTTGTTAATCAAATATTTATTTTGAAAACTAATTATAGTAGTTTAATCATTGCTAATTAAACAATTGTAAATATATATTTTATATGTATGATCCATGAAATTTTAGAACAATAACTACTTTTACTTACATTTAATAGAAATATTTTAAGTTTTTTTTTGTATTTTTGAAATAATCTAATTATTTAATTTATGATGCATCATGAATCATGATTAATGACATTTATGTCATAGTGATAAATTGTATGTTTAGTGTGCTTAATCACAAATCATGATTAATTGCATTTATGTTCTAATGTTCTAAATTGTATGGGTTTCATTTTTAGTTTGGATGGTGTATTTATATTATTGAGTTGTATGAGTTTTGTTTAAAGGTTGTATCTAATTCCTACCATGTGTTCTTAATGCACTTTTTTATTTATCATGGTTGCATGACATTTACTATTCTACATGATGATTGTATAGCAATTTGTATGAAGGTTTTAATGACACATCGAATTTATTTGTATGGATTTGTTTGAATATTTTAAAGTACATGGCATTGAGTTGAATGGGTTTTGTTTGAAGGTTGCATCAAACTTTTTTGGTGTGCCTAGTGTGTTTGTCCATGCATCATGATTGATACGATTGACTCTTGTGCATGATTCTTGTATAAATTTTTATGATGGGTATTGTAATATATGTGTCATTAGGCTAATTATATGTGTTTATTTGATATGTGGTTTTTGTTTTAAAAATCAAATTAAACTCTTATGGGTTGTCTAGTGTGCTTATTCATACATCATGGTCAAGTGTGGGTAACTCTTCTGCATGGCAATTGTATGAATCTTTCCATACACGATAAAACTAAGCATCTATAATGGGTAGTTGTAGATTCACAATGATTAGTATGCTTATCCATTCATAGACAATTGTGACATTCACTCTTGTGCATTATAACTATATGGCTTTTGTGTGAAGGGTATAATAAAACATCATAAGTTGTATATATTTCTTTTTAAAAGTTCTTAGTGATATATATGTGATTGAGTTGTGTGGATTTTGTTTGAAACTTGCATGAAACTCATATGAATTGCTTAAGGTACCTATTCATGGAGTAAGTGTGATGATTACCTGTAAACAACTTAATGATCAGTTGAGCCTTATGTATTTTATATTAAATTCTCATAGCTAATTTGCATCTAACCATTATGGAATGTTTGGTGTTTTTTTGCATTACATTAACCAAGTTTCACAAATTATATCTTTTTTTTTTCCAAATGGTATGACATCAAATTTTATGACACGCCTTAGTTTGCATATATTAGGGTCAAATATTAATATGGTCAAATGACAATGATTATATTACCATTATATGTCAAAAGCTTATGCATCATGGTTGAGTGATAGTGACTCTATATGGTTTTTTGTTTAAAAGTTGAATTAAACTCATATGTCATGTCTAGTGTTCTTATTCATACATCATAGTTGATTGAGATCGTCTCTTATGTAATGTATATGATAATTGGAATGATTGAGATTGACTCTAGTTGGAATGGTTGGTGTTCTTTTGCATTACATTGACCAAGTTTCACAAATTATATATATATTTTTTCAAATGGCATGGCATGAAGTTTTATGACATGCCTTAGTGTGCATGTATTAGGGTCAAATAACAATGGTTATATTACCATTATATGTCAAAAGCTTATGCATCATTGTTGAGTGATAGTGACTCTATATGGTTTTTGTTTAACAATCAAATTACACTCATATGTTGTGTCTAGTGTGCTTATTCATACATCATAGTTGATTGAGATTGACTCTTATGTATGATAATTGCATGTAACTTATTGTCACCAACCTCAATACACAATAAAAATAAGCATTCTAATGGTTAGATGTAGATTGGATATTCACAATGGATAGTGTATTTATTCATTCATAATCGCTAGTGGCATTCACTCTTGTGCATTATGATTATATGGCTTTTGTTTGAAAGATATAATAAAATATCATTCAAATACATGCATATCTTTTAAAACTTATAGTGGTGTATATGTGATAAAGTAGTCTATTTTTTGTTTGAAGCTTGTATGAAACTCATATCATGTGCTTAGAAAGTCTATTTGATGATCCATTTTTATAAACTACCTAGTTTTAGAACCCATTTTCATGATCTAATTTTACTTCCCATTTTTATGACCTATTTTTTAATACCCATTTTTATGACCCATTTTAGTAACCCATTCTTGAAATTCTTTTTTTTATGACCCATTTTACTAACCCATTTTTAGTACCTATTTTATGACCCATTTTTATTACCCATTTTTATGGTCTATTTTGATGATCCATTTTTTTATAACCCAATTTTATTACCCGTTTTAATGACTTGTTTTTATGATCCATTTTTAATACCCATTTTATAACTTATTTTTATGACATGAACTATTTTTAATAGTCATTTTAATAACCATTTTTAGTACCCATTTTTATCACTATTTTTAGTACACTTTTTTATGACCTTTTTTAAAACCTTTTTTTAGTACCCATTTTTTGATGACCCATTTTTAGTACCCATTTTTATGACTCAATTTTATTACCCATTTTTTGATAACCTATTCTTAGTACCTATTTTTATCACCCAATTTTAGTATCCATTTTGATAACCCATTTTGATGACCCATTTTAATAATATATTTTTAGTACCCATTTTTAGAACCTATTTTTAGTACCAATTTTTATGACACATTTTCAATACTCATTTTTATAAGTCCATTTTCAGTATCCATTTTCATAATCTATTTTTATGACCTATTTTTAGTATCAATTTTTTTAATCCATTTTTATTATTTTTTAATGGCTCATTTTTTATATCCATTTTGATGACTTATTTTTAATATGCAATTTTGATGACCCATTTTTAGTATCCATTTTGATGACCTATTTTTTGTACATATTTTTATAACTTATTTTTAGTACCTATTTTATGACCCATTTTTAGTACCCATTTATATGATCCATTTTGATGATCCATTTTTAGTATCAATTTTTATAACCCATTTTTAGTACCCATTTTTATGACCCATTTTGATAACCCATTTTTAATGACCCGTTTTTGTGAACTATTTTGGTGACCCATTTTTATGAACTATTTTTTAGTTTCCATTTTTACGACCCATTTTTGTATACCCATTTTAATAAAAAAAATTTAGTACCAATTTTTATAACCCATTTTTGTAGTACACATTTTTAGCATCCATTTTTATAACTCATTTTGATGACCCAATTTTATAATACATTTTTAGTACCAATTTTTATAACCTATTTTTAATACTCATTTTTATAGTCCATTTTTAGCATTCATTTTTATGACTCATTTTTAGTATTTATTTTTATGACACACGTTTAGTACCCATTTTTTAGTATCAATTTTTGATGACTTATTTTTAATATCCATTTCGATCTATTTTTAGTATACATTTTATGACCTATTTTTAGTACACATTTTTATGACTCATAATTAGTACATACTTAAGATACCCATTTTTATGATCCATTTTGAGACCTATTTTTATGATCCATTTATATGACCCATTTTTAGTATTGATTTTTGTGACTCATTTTTAGTATCTATTTTTATAACCCATTTTTAATTACCTATTTTGGGAAACCTTCTCCATGACCCATTTTTATGAATTATCTTTTAGTACCTATTTTTATGATCCATTTGGATGACACATTTTTAATGACCCATTTTTCTAATACCCATTTTTCTAATACATTTTTAGTATCCATTTTTTATAACCTATTTTTCATGACTCATTTTGATGACCCATTTTTAGTACCTAAAATATGACCTATTTTGATGACACATTTTTAGTACCCATATTTATGGCTTATTTTTATGACCCATTTTTATGATTCATATTTAACACCCATTTTTAGTACTCATTTTTAAAATCCATTTTTTATACTTATTTTTAGAACCCATTTTTAATATTTATTTTTATAACCCGTTTTTATGATCTATTTTTATGACTTATTTTTAGTATCTATTTTTATGACCCATTTTTGGTATCTATTTTTTGATGGTCCGTTTTTAGTATCCATTTTGATGACCTATTTTTAGTATCTATTATGATGACTCATTTTTAGTATCTATTTATATGACCTATTTTTATAACTCATTTTTTGTACAAATTTTTAGTACCCATTTTTACGATCAATTTTGATGACCCATTTTTAGTATCTATTTTTTATGACCCATTTTTAGTACCCATTTTTTATGACCCATTTTTAGTACCCATTTTTATGATCCATTTTTTATGACCCATTTGTATGACCCAACTTTGTGATCCATTTTTATGAACCATTTTTTAATACCTATTTTTATGACTCTTCTATGATTATTTTTAATGACCCATTTTTAATTGTATGTTTATGACTCATTTTTAGTGCACATTTTTATGACTCACTTTTAGTATCTATTTTTATGACCCATTTTTATCATCCATTTTGAGTACCCATTTCTACAAATCATTTTTAGTATCCATTTATATGACTCATATTTAGTATCTATTTTTATAATCCATTTTGTGTTCTATTTTTATGACCCATTTTCAATACCTATTTTTTGATGCCCATTTTTACTATCCATTTTGATGAGATATTCTTAGTATTAATTTTGATGATCCATTTTTAATATCCATTTATATGACCCATTTTTAGTACCCATTTTTATATCTCAATTTTAGTCTATATTTTTAATACCCATTCTGATGACCCATTTTTAGTGACCCATTTTTAGTAGCTATTTTTAATAACCCATTTTGAGTACCCATTTTTATGAACCATTTTTTAACACCCATTTTTATGACCCATTTTGATAACCTACTTTTAATGACCCAATTTTGAGTATCCATTTTTATGACTCATTATTAGTATCTATTTTTATCACCCATTTTTATAACCCATTTTTAGCACCCATTTTTATGCCTCATGTTTCGTATCCATTTTTATGACCCATTTTTTATACCCATTTTTAAAACCCAATTTTAATACCTACTTTTATGACCTTTTTTAATACATTTTTAGTACCCATTTTGACTCATTTTTAGTACTTTTTTATGACCCATTTTCAATATTTTTTTTATTACCTATTTTTAGCACCCATTTTAATAACCCTATTCAGTGCTCATTTTTATGATCCATTTTTAATATCCATTTTGATAATCCATTTTTAGTATCACTTTTTAGTACCTCTTTTTATGACCCATTTTTAGTACTTAAATAGGTCATTAAAAAGGGTACTAAAAATAGGTCATCAAAATAGATCATGTACTTATTTATGGAGTAAGGTTGATGATTGCTTTGTAAACAATTTAATGATTAGTTGAGCCTTATGGGATTTATATGAAAATCTTATAGCTAATTTATATTTAACCATTATAGAGCATTTGGTATTCTTGCGCAATAAGGTTAATGGTACTAGCCAAGTGTCACTAATTATATTAATTTTCTAGTAAGGGTCTAATATGAGGTATGTCATCAATTATTAAGATGGGTTCTTAGTGTGCATATAAATTAGGGTCAAATAGTATCGATTATATTAACATTATACATCAAAATCCTATGCTATGCCTAATTTGTTTGTCTATGCATTATGGTTTAGAGACAATGACTCTTATGCTCAATGGTTCTAATGCAATATGATATATATGGTGTGCATTACGATTGAATGACAATTATGGTATAACATCCTACAACCATTTTTACTTATGTTAAGCTTGTATTATGTCTAGTGTTCATCAAACTCTTATGATGTGCCTTAGCATGTTTATTCATCAATAATAAAATAATAGAATGTGCATCACAAAATTTAGCACGTAAAATCCTTAATTGGTCCTTAACTAGAACTCTCTTCAAACATGCACCTCCTCCATCATGCTCCCCTTTCTCAAGTCCAGCTCAAAAAATTCCAAATATGAGGTACACACCTCTCTGCATGCATTCTACTCAACCAATAAAACATACGAGCATTCTTGAATTGAACCATGTAGTTATTTGACCAAATGAGATGTCAGTCTATTGCAACACCTTTCTTCTACAAGAACTCAAATAAAATCTCGAAACAAGGTTGCACATACTCAAAGAAGTGAGATCTATCATCACTCATATAAAAATGATACTCCTTGATTATCTTCTTGTCCCCTTTTGTACTATCAAGGGCATGTCTATATGTTATGTGAACAAAAATAGCAAATCTAAAATGAATTGTAATACTAAGTTTGTACCTCATTTTGTGGTTGTAATATATAGTTTTCTATAAAATCAACCACTAATATAATAGTGCCAATTGAGAAAGAGTACTTACACATTTTGAATTGTTGATCCAACCACTGAGACCTATGGGAATGCTTTGCATACTTGTAGAAAATATTTTCCTTAAAATCTGAAATAAAATCTTTAACACTGACTTCTCTGGAGACCAACTTGGATCTAGAACCTTCACCTCCACTCTTTAAAGTATATTTGACTATCTCATATCTCTTTTTATCAACAATATTTTTTTCAAATTCGTGTTCATTTCCCTCATGAAACAAACTTTGACAAGACACCATATTATGAGCACTTCTCATTTAAACAATTATTTCTATAGAAAAGAGAATCCATCATCTCCAGGACATAAAAATAGATCTAGCAAGTCTCTTGATGATCTCAAAAATTGCATTGCATCGCACTCCTGCAATATTTTATTAGTATACAAACTAAAACAAATATAACATAAAAATTTCATGGTACACTGAAAACTCCACATGGTATTTGCAACAACATGTATTACGATTTTTAAGAGGTAAACAATAAAATGGCTTCAAAGATTCAAAATCCCTTTGCGAGATTTGCAAAGTTGGATGTGTTTCACAAAAAATTTTGTACAAAATTGTTTGGCTTGATTCTGGGAAATGTTTAGGATGCAATACGTGGTCTTGATTACCAATTATTAACTTTAAAACATCCTTTGCATTGGGTGATACTCTAAAGTTAGTGCCAAAATTATTGAATTTCCTCCTTTACATTGTCGGTCAACTTCTTAAGCCTCCCACCAAAAGCCCATGTATCATTTTGAAGAGGATCATCGAGTCTTTCTCTTCTTGCAAGTGTTAATTGTTGGCTTGATGATGATTATAATGGATTCATCATATGTTGTCATTGATGGAACACATACACACACATATGTTTATATTGTTTATTGATATGACTGCAAAGTTATTTACCCCACAACCGGTATACTTCAGGTTTATTTCTAACCAGTACTTGGTGACAATCGGTATATGCATGGAGATAACCACTTGGTTATACATGTATCAACATCAACATGAAGATCCAGCCGAGACAATCTCAGAAGAATCAAGGACAAGTGGTTTAACTCTAATTGGTATTAAGTGTTCCAACTGGTATTCATAGATTGTGTGACGAGTTATCACCACTGGCAATTTTTGGCAGTATTTTTGTGATGAGTTATGATCACTTGATAAGATACACTGCACCTAGGAAATTGTGTTATGATTTCTTGTGGTCGACATGAAATCTAAAAGTCTATATATTGACATCACAATGAATTATTTTGTATGAGCGAAAGTGGTATGTTGTGTGCAAAAGACAAAAGTGTTAAGATGCAGAGTATGTTGAAAAAGGAGTGTTGAATACGCTTAGAAGGATCTGACCAAGCAAGTACTATGCTACTCAGATAGATCAAAAAATTCTTGTTGTCTTCTAACAATTACATTAGAATTAAAATCCCCTAACTGGGTAAGCTCTAACAAGCTTCATTGTTCAAATCCTCTAACAAGGTGATCCATTAGTTTGGATTTAGAAATCCTCTACTGAGGTTACTCCTAATAGGGTATTACCTTTTACAGGGTATAGCTTTTAATCAAGCTTTGAGATCTATAACAAGATTTGCTCCTAGCAGAGCACTTTGTAGACCTTAACCAGTAAGTTATCTATTTTTGTAAATAGTTAATTTGTGAGTTCCATCTCACAATGGTTTTTACCTATTTAGGTTTTCCACATATAAGTACTTGTGTTATGGTGGATGTTTTACTTATTGTGGATGTTGTTATATCATTTTGGATTGCATGCATTATGTTTAAAAGTTTTGTTAAGTTCATCTATCGGTCAGTGTTTGAATTAGTTTTACTTTTGGTGTCACTAATTCACCCCCCCTCTCAGTTCTTTTCAAGTCCATCAATTGGTATCAGAGCCTAACTTCTTTGAAGCCTAACTGCTTAGAAGGAAGCCTTGAAACCACCATCGAGGACATGAGCTACTTTGAGATGGCTAGAGAGCTTGAAGCTAGTATAAATGAGATTGAAACCCTAAGGGTCAAACTGAAAGCTTCACAAGTCAAAAGGAGAGAGTTAACTAAACAACTTTTGGAGATATTTGTTAAAAATTCTTCAGATGAGGCCAATATTGATGCTTTAGCTGAGGAAGTTGAAAATTTAAATGGTGAAAAGCTAAATCTAAGGAGAGATAGAAATTTTACCTACCTGTATGAGTCAGGAACTGGAAGCTAGAAGGACAACTAAAGATCTTATCAAGGGAAGAGATCAAGAGATTGCTAAGATCAAGTGAGAAAATGTCACTATGCATGAGCATTTAGATGCAGAAAGAGAAGAAAAAGGGAACTTACAGCTAGATCTTCAACTAGCATCATCTCTGAGAGAGAACCTGTCAAAGCATAATGAAGAACTCACTAGGCAGCTCATCGAAGCTAATGAGAAACTGGAAAAGTTCAATAAGAGTTCTGCCTTGCTAGATGAACAAATCCAATCACAAAGGATGAAAGGTGATACCTCTGGACTTGGTTTTAATACATCCGAGAAAGGAGAATCTTCTGATACAAAGAGCAACATTCATAAGGCCAAAAAGCCAACTGGTAAGAAGGTTTTCAAACCTGTTTGCTTTGTTTGTCTTAAACTTGGTCACACTGCAAATGTTTGTATGAACAAACCCAATGGAAATACAAGCTACAATTCTAATGCTAGGTATGTATGTAAGGAATTTGAAGGTCATCGCTTTACATAAAAAATGTATGGACATAGATCAATTGAATGTAGATATGGAGCAAATAATCCTGTACCGCACATGTATCCTAGACCAAATGGCAATTAGATGAGAAATTATGATAACCGGGTAAACATGCACTGGCAAAGACCCTACAACAATTGGCTTAGTCCATTTGAAATGGAAAAGGTAACAAATGTCATATGCACCATCTGTAACAACTTTGGTCATGTGGCTATGAATTGTAGAAGAAGAACTAGGAGAGGTAATGCAGGACCCTAGAGATCAACTAGTATGACTTGCTATCACTGTCATAAACTGGGACATATGGCAAAATTCTGCAGATCTAGGAAGAGAAAACTGGTCAACCCTTCTAAAGATCAGAAAGGCAAGCATAAGGTCAATATTAAAGAAATAAGAGAAGAAATAAATTAAAATTGGAAGAAGAAGAGTGATGATTCACCTGGAGAACAAACTATTCCTTCACCCAATGAAGAGAATCCTACACCAGTGAATTAAGCCTTTTCATATGGCTAAGGGGAGCATAACGGTAAATCCACCTCCGAACCCCTTGAAGTGAATATGTGGTAAGAGAATTTGTAAGCATGAGATTTTGATAACTTTGGTCATTTAGTTATAAACTAGTTTTTGCCTAGAGCGACGTAATTAGGGTTTGCAACCCTAACAGATGGAGCATTTATTGTAGTTGGTAAAAAGAATAAAAGCGAGTTTTCACTTTGTTATTTTTACCCTAATGCTTTCAAGAAAAGATTATTGAGCGTTGGCAGAGATAAGTAAGGATTATTAGCTGATTTCAGTTGAAGTTGCATTGTTATTTGTGTGTTCGAGCTAAGTTGAAGGTTGGAGAAGACAAAATTGGTGTGCACTTGGGCATTCAACCGGTAATCGAGGCAACATGTGTGAAATAAGGTATTTCTTGATTTTATTGCTTTGAAATCTAGTTTATCTATAATGGCATCATCTTCTAAGTTAGTAGGGAAATTGATGATCACATATGAACTTATGGAAGTTGTAAAAGCAGAAAAGGTTGTCTTATAATGCTTTGTCACAAGTTCCTAGTGGTATCATAGTAAAAGGAGATTTGTCTAGCTATATTGACTGCAAGATTGAAGACTTAGGATCATTGTCAATATATACTCAGTTGAAATCACTTTGTGATGAAAATGAGAAAATTCAAACAGAGTATATTAGGGTTTTCATAACGCGACTTAATTTCTTGAAGATTTTGAAGAAGTGCATATCTGAATTATCTTGATTCAAGTTCATGGGGAGAACATGTATTTAGAGAGGACTCGTACCATAACCAAGGAAGCCATTCAGGCTATAATTGGTTTTCACTCAACCGGTGAGGTACCTCTGTTGAGACACATTTTAAAAGATACAGTAAATATCCTAACCTGTTCAACCTCTGATGATTGTGCCTTCTTTGTTAACAATATCAAAGACCCAACGGTAAAATTAACAGGTATGGTTATAGGCTACCAGGTATTCTATTCTAGCAGAATGAATAGTGTTCCATTAATAATAGTGCATACTGCTTATAGGATGATAGCTGAAAGTGCAAATTATGACCTCTATGAGGCCATAAGGAGCCAATTGTTTTTAAATCTACAATCTATCAAGAAGGACAATTATTGATTGGGCTATTCTTTTATTTTTAGAATTTCCTACCAAGAATCGGTGATCTTGAATGGTCTAAGGATCTACCGGTATCCGCCTAGATCAAGAACAACATCAAGGTTGTAAGAAATACTTTCTCTGCTGCTATGAACAAATACTTCAATGCATTTAAGAAGAAGATGAGCATGAGAGTAATATTTCCTAAGGATGTGGTAAAACATTTTGCTAAAGACATTATTTTTATAGTTACCATTTATTTTTGCTTAATGGAGGCAATTGTGCCTAGAGAGGAAGAAATGGAGTCTATGAGTTATGAGTTAACTATGACTTATTGATTGGTTATTCCAATAACTTGTTGGCATCTCCAGTAGATAAGAAGAGGGAAAAATTGAGTTCAGTTGAAGATTAGACTGCACCAGCTAAAACCAATGTTGCTCCATCCACAAGTGGTAAAGGTAAGAAGAAAAAAGCTAAGGATGCACCTTCGGTGATGAAAATTAATAGAATGACATGAAGTGTCCAAAGCAAAAAGGAACATAAACCTAAGGTATATATGAAAAAGGAGACAAAGAAAAGAGGTTGGAAGTTAATTCTTCAAGAAGAATTTGAAGGAACCGACACTAAGGAAGAACCTAAGAAGCTGAAAGCAGCAGGAAGAATGTTGGAATTATGTGAACTGGCATGAAGACATAATGACATTGTATGTTGTCATTGATGTCAATATGTGTTATGAAGTGAATTGGCATATGTGATATGTGAGAAGAGGAAACTGGCATATGTATGAATCGGTTTATATGCCAAAGTGAAGCAATATATTTGTTCAAGGTGAATCGGCATGTCAAGGTGAACCGACATGTAGTTATGGGAACTGACACATGGAAGCATTGTATGACTACCAGCTGGTAGGTAGCTTCCACTTCAGGATTTCTGGTTGGAGTACCTCAAGTATGTGTGACTCAATCGGTGATCTTCATGCGATGAGTTAGCAGTATAATGGAGGACAAATCATGTTGCCACATAAGCTCTGTGCGCATGAAGGATCTTGCATGAAGAAGACTATTCCTATCTACCTCGGGAATGTGCAAAGTCTGTCAAACGGTGATAATGTGTGATGGGTTATCAACTGCCATGGAATCGGTGGAAAATGGACGATGGAGAATGTCTTGAGATCGATTCAAGACTGTTGCATTTAATGCAGTATGATTCAACAGCCAGGATTGAACCGCTTGAATTGCTTAACCTTACAGGTTTAGGGTTTAGGGTTTTTGCTATCGACTTGTCTGTTTCCTATAAGGTCGATGTTGTGTTTCTTTCTAGGGTTGTTGGCAAAAGTTGTGAATGTGTATCCAAGGGAAGTGATACGTAATTCTTGCCAGACCAAAGGAGAGAAGAGATACCCGCAAAGTGAATGTGTAGAAGGAGAAGAGGAGCCTAAACAGATCTGCATTAGCATTGAGTGCTATTAATAGATCATTGCAATTCTTGTTGATCTCTAACCACTTCAACAATTGTAAAATCCCCTAACAGGGTAGCCTTAACTGGCTTGATGCAAAATCCCCTAACAGGGTGGTCTTAACAGGCTTGATTCAAATCCCTTAACCGAGTAACTCGAGGTTAATGAGTTTTGAGAAGCTATAGAGCTCTGGAGATCCTTTAGCTATTGAGTTCTTGAAATCCTCTAACAAGGTGACCCTACTGGGTTTAACCCTTAACCAGGTATTATAGCTATCCCTTAACCGGGTGATCCCTAACAGGATTGGTTCCTAGCAGAACCTATTGTAATGTCTTTAACCAAACAAGGCTCCTAATAGAGCGAACTTCAAAAGAGTTCAAAAGCAACTTGTGGGTATTCATCCCCACCGTGGTTTTTCCTAGTTGGGTTTCCACGTGAAAAAATATGTGTGTCATGTGTGATGCTTTTATCTTGTGATGCTTTGTTATTACCTGTTGAGCATGTGATGGTTCTATGTTTTATGCCTATCTATAAAGCATACTGAACTAACTGTTGTGACAATCAGAGGATAGTTTACCCATTCATGCATGAGGGTGAAATGGTAGTGTTGTTTTGAGTTAAATGAAAAGCTAAGTGTTCAACCAGTCAATGCTTGTTTTAGACACTCTTGGCTTTACCGGTTGCAGTCTGTGTTGATTAAATATTCTTGTTTGCCAGTCGTTTGGAGTATTTGCTGTCAAACTAGTTTTGAACTGTATTTGTGTTTGTACTGATTCACCCCCCCCTCTCAGTACCGATTTGGTACCAGTGGTTCATCCTTGAGTCATTAATTGGTATCAGAGCACCTCTAGGTCCTTTGTGTTGTAAGCTTAACTGCTTGAGGAAAAGATCCTAGTCAAATGATGAAGAGGGAAGGTCTAAAGTTTAATAGGGAAAATTTTGGTATATGGAAAGACAGGATGAAGATATTCATCAAAAGCATGGGTGTTCAACACTGGAGTTATGTTGAAAATGTATATGTTGTTCCTACCAGTACTCTCACCAATGACCAAAAGAGAGAGATACAAGAAAATGGGCAAGTCATGGAAGCCCTCATCAGTAGTCTACCTGACATTGAATTTATTGATGTTCAGGACAAGGCAAATCCCAAAGAGGTATGGGATGCTCTTGAAAATATCTATGGTGGTGATGAGCATGTAAAACAGGCTAAGGAAGAAAGCCCGAGAGAGAAGTTTGAAGACATGCGGATGGTTGAAGGAGAGACCATTCAGTAGTATGGAATAAGAATCAAAATGATTTTTGGAGAAATCAAGAGTGCAGGTGGCAAAATAGAAGATTCCACTATGGTAAGTAAAGTCCTGAGATCCCTGTTGCCAGTCTATGCAGTAAGGGTCACTGCTATTCAGGAGCTGAGATCAATAGACAAGTCTAAGGTGTCCTTGGATTCCATTATAGCCAAGTTGACAGCCTATGAGCTGAATAGTTTTGATGGCAGTGTTCAAAAGACAGAATCAACATTTAAAGCCTTTGCTATACCATCCAGAAAAGGAAGAGAGGCTAGCACTAGTGGGGAACCTAATCAGAGCAGAGAAATGAATGATGAAGAGTTTCTGATGGAATTTGAAGCTCTTCTTGCCAGGAAATTTCCAAAAGGAACTGGTAAATACAAAGGTAAGCTCCCTTTGAAATGTTTTTCCTATAACTAGATAGGACATATTGCTATGAACTGTCCTAATAGTGACAACAAGGATAAACCAGAAAGGTTCAAGAAATTCAAAGGAGGAAACCAGAGAAACTATTTTGTGGTAGTTGATGAAGGTGTCATAGATGAGGAATTAGAAGATGAAGAGAATGAAGACATTGTGTTTGTTGCAGTAAAGGAAGATGTGGCAGACAAGAAGGCTCTTGTCTCCCGGTTTGATAATTTAAGTGAATGGATCATTGACAATGGCTGTTCTCACCATATGACTAGCGATTGGAGCAAGTTTCTATCCTTAGAGGAGTATGATGGTGGTGTGGTTCACTTTGGCAATGACGCACCATGCATGGTCAAAGATAGAGGGTCCATCTCTTTGAATGGAAAGAGTAGTGCTGACAATGTGTATTGGGTTGATGGTCTCAAACACAACCTTCTAAGTGTTGCCCAGCTAAATGACAGTGGCCTCACTCTAAAATTCAAGAATGGAGTTTGTAGAATGAAAGGAAAAGATGGTAAATTGGTGGCCACCGGCATGCAGACCAAAGGTAACTTATTTCAGTTGAATGCAAATGTAAGTACCTGTCTTATGGCTAAGCTTGATGATAGTTGGATGTGGCATAGGAGACTCTGACATATAAACTTTGATAACATTGTAAAGGTTAGTAAGATCAAGGCAGTTAGAGGGTTGTCGGTGCTAAACAAACCGGATAATACCTTGTGTAGAGAGTGTCAATTGGGGAAAATGTCTTCCTCAACTTTTAAAGGTAAATCTTTCACTGCTGACAACTTGCTTGATCTTGTACATACTGATTTGTGTGGTCCTATGAAAACTAGAAGTGTGCAGGGTGATAGGTACTTCATGATCCTCACTGATGACTACTCAAGAATGATGTGGGTCACATTCTTGAAAGACAAATCTGAAGCTTTTGGGAAATTCAAAGCTTTCAGAGCATTAGTGGAGAAGGAAAGCGGTAAAAGGATCAAGTGTCTCAGAATTGATCAAGGAGGGGAATTCACTTCCAGTGAATTCAACAAGTATTGTGAAGAATTTGGCATCAAGAGATAGTTGTCTGCCCCTTGGACTCCATAGCAGAATGGCCTAGCAGAGAGGAATAACCAGACTGTGGTTGAAGCAGCTAGAACCATGTTGATTCAAGGAAAGGTAGCTCACACCTTTTGGAGAGAAGCGGTGAGCACTACAGTCTACACTATGAACCAGGTACTCATCAAAAAGGGTAAGGACAAAACTCCTTATGAGTATTGGACCGGTAAGACACCTGTGGTTAGCTACTTTAAGGTATTTGGTAGCAAATGTTACATCAAGAGGAGTGAACATCAGGGCAAATTTGAAGCTAAATGTGATGAGGGAATATTTCTAGGATATTCCACCAAGAGTAAAGATTTCAAGTGCTACAACAATAGGACTTAGAGATTATGGAAAGTATCAATGTAAGAGTTGATGAATCCTCTGAGAAAACTGAGGAAACTAGCAGTGAGCAAGCTGTAAACGAACCGGTTGCAACCTTTTGGGAACCAGTTGTTAGCCAACCAAGTACTAGTAACAGTGTCCCTGAATTGGTGAATGCTGATACTGATGAAGATGAGGATGAAGAAGAAAAGCAAGAAGAACCAGTTAAGACTATTCCTCGGTATGTCAAGTTGAATCATAATCCTAAGCAGATCATAGGTGATATAGATGCAGGAATCCTTACAAGAAGAAAGATCAGAGAAAATTCATGTATGATCTCTGAATTTGAGCCTAAATCATTCAAAGAGGCTCATAAAGATGAAGACTGGATCAAGGCAATGGAAGAGGAACTTGATCAGATAGAGAAAAATGGTACATGGTCCTTGGTACCTAGACCTAAGCATAAAAATGTCATTGGCACCAAATGGGTGTTTAGAAATAAGTTGAATGACGATGGAACAGTGATTAGGAATAAAGCTAGATTGGTGTGCAAAGGATATGCTCAAGAAGAAGGAGAAGACTATGGAGAAACCTTTGCTCATGTAGCCAGATTGGAAGGAGTTCGTATGCTTCTTGCATATGTAGCTTTTAAAAGGTTCAAAGTATATCAAATGGATGTAAAATCTGCATTCCTAAATGGTGTACTTGAAGAGGAGGTATATATAGAGCAACCAGATGGGTTTTCCCTATTTGAAGACAGTGATATGGTGTGCAGGCTACATAAAGCTTTATATGGTCTAAAGAAAGCACCTAGGGCATGGTATGAGCGGCTACATTACCATCTTGTGAAGATTGGATTTGAGAGAACAAGTGAAGATAGCAATATCTACTTGAAGTCTAAAGGAGATCAGATCCTGATCTGTGAGGTTTTTGTTGATGACATTATCTTTGGAGGAGATGACAAGATGGGTCATGAGTTTGCTGATGAGATGAAGAAAGAGTTTGAGATGTCACTCATAGGGGAGATTAAGTTCTTCATTGGACTGCTGATCCAGCAGATGGAACATGGAATCTTTATCACTCAGTCCAAATATGTCAAAGAGGTACTAAAGACCTTTGGCATGGAAGATAGCAAACCGGTTGGTACACCGATGGTGACCGGTTGCAAATTGACAAAAGAGGATGATTCTGCACTGGTTGATGAGAAGGAATACTGGTCAGTGATTGGTAAGTTGCATTATGTAGTGCATAGCAGACCAGATATTGCACATGCAGTTGGCATTACTGCAAGGTTCCAGAAAAGTCCAAGAGAATCCCACTTGATTGCAATCAAGCAGTTTCTTAGGTATCTGAAGGGAACAGTTGACTATGGATTGTGGTACCCATACAACAATGATTTCAATATGAAAGTGTTCACAAATGTTGATTGGGCAGGTAATGTGGATGACTGGAAAAGCACAACCGGTGGTGCATTCTTTCTCAGTGGTAGACTGGTCTCATGGATGAGTAAAAAGCAGAGTTGTATCTCTCAGTCTATAGTGGAAGCGGAGTATGTTGCAACTTTCATGAACTACACTCAGACAATCTGGATGAAGCATGTACTGGAAGGCTTCAAGATCCTTGTATTTGAACCGGTAAGTATATTCTGTGATAACACAAGTGCTATCAATATATCAAAGAATCCGGTCTTACATTCTAGAACCAAGCATTTTGAGCTTAAGTATCATTTCTTGAGGGAAAAGGTTCAGAATAAAGAGATTGCACTGGAGCATGTGTCCAGTAAGGAGCAGTTGGCAGACATATTGACCAAGCCTCTCCCAAAGACTACATTTGTGCATTTAAGAGGTGAATTGGGGGTACTGCCCCTTCAGGAGGTGAACTAAAAGTAATTGTTCCACAAAAGTCAGGTATTGGAAAGACAAATTTTTGGTTGATTGATGTGTTGAAGGATGCTACTCCTCAGGGGGAGTAGCATGATGGAACAGAGATGCTTGTGCCTCCACTTTGGCATTGTTGTCAAAGGGGGAGAAGGAGTGAAGCGAAAAGATATTTGCAACAAATGGGGAGAAGATGTGAAGCGGAGCAGATATCTTTGTATATTGCCATCAATGCCAAAGGGGGAGATTGTTGGCATTATGTTATTCGGAATGAAGACATAATGACATTGTATGTTGTCATTGATGTCAATATGTGTTATGAAGTGAATCGGCATATGTGATATGTGAGAAGAGGGAACTGGCATATGTATGAACCGGTTTATATGCCAAAGTGAAGCAGTATATTTGTTCAAGATGAACCGGCATGTCAAGGTGAATCGGCATGTAGTTATGGGAACTGACACATGGAAGCATTGTATGACTACCGGTTGGTAGGTAGCTTCCACTTCAGGATTTCCGGTTGGAGTACCTCAAGTCTGTGTGACTCAATCAGTGATCTTCGTGTGATGAGTTAGTAGTATAATGGAGGACAGATCGTGTTGCCATGTAAGTTCTGTGTGCGTGAAGGATCTTGCATGAAGAAGACTATTCCTATCTACCTCGGGAATGTGTGAAGTTTGTCAAATGGTGATAACGCATGATGGGTTATTAGCTGCCATGGAATCGGTAGAAAATGGACGATGGAGAATGTCTTGAGATCGATTCAAGACTATTGCATTTAATGTAATATGATTCAACGGTCAGGATTGAACCGCTTGAATTTCTTAACCTTACAGGTTTAGGGTTTAGGGTTTTTGCTATCGACCTATTTGTTTCCTATAAGGTCAATGTTGTGTTTCTTTCTAGGGTTGTTGGCAAAAGTTGTGAATGTGTATCCAAGGGAAGTGATACATAATTCTTTCCAGACCAAAGGAGAGAAGAGATACCTACAAAGTGAATGTGCAGAAGGAGAAGAGGAGCCTAAACGGATCTGCATTAGCATTGAGTGCTATTAACAAATCATTGTAATTCCTGTTGATCTCTAACCACTTCAACAATTGTAAAATCCCCTAACGGGGTAGCCTTAACTAGCTTGATGCAAAATCTCCTAACAGGGTGGTCTTAATAGGCTTGATTCAAATCCCTTAACCGAGTAACTCGAGGTTAATGAGTTCTGAGAAGCTATAGAGCTCTGGAGATCCTTTAGCTATTGAGTTCTTGAAATCCTCTAACAAGGTGACCCTACTGGGTTTAACCCTTAACCGAGTATTATAGCTATCCCTTAACCAGGTGATCCCTAACAGGATAGGTTCCTAGTAGAACCTATTGTAATGTCTTTAACCAGACAAGGCTCCTAACAGAGCGGACTTCAAAAGAGTTCAAAAGAAACTTGTGGTTATTCATCCCCACCGTGGTTTTTCCCAATTGGGTTTCCACGTGAAAAAATATGTGTCATGTGTGATGCTTTTATCTTGTGATGCTTTGTTATTACCTGTTGAGCATGTGATGGTTCTATGTTTTATGCCTATCTATAAAGCATAGTGAACTAATTATTGTGACGATCAGAGGATAGTTTACCCATTCATGCATGAGGGTGAAATGGTGGTTTTGTTTTGAGTTAAATGAAAAGCTAAGTGTTCAACCAGTCAATGCTTGTTTTAGACACTCTTGGCTTTATCGGTTGATGTCTGTGTTGATTAAGTATTCCTGTTTGCCAATCGTTTGGAGTATTTACTGTCAAATCGGTTTTGAACTGTATTTGTGTTTGTACTAATTCAGCCCCCCCTCTCAGTACCGGTTTGGTACCAGTGGTTCATCATTGAGTCATCAAAGAATAGTCAAGAAAAATGTGCCAAAGGCAACTGTGCATATTGATATTTCGACTTACAAACTGGAGTCTGCATTTGAGAGGAAAATTAAGACATTAGGGAGGAAGAGATTTGAAAATGTCAAAGAGCATTTTGATTTTTTCACTAAAAATGAGAAGGAGCAAATCATTCAACAGGTAATCAATCATCTGTGCCATTATACTAGATTACCTCATGATATTGAAAAGGATATATCTAATTCCTTGTATACTATTCTTTTGAATAAATGGGAGGAAGTTGTAAAAATGGAAAAAGACATTATAGATGAGATATTTGTACAATATTTTCCTAAATTGTCCAAGGATGAAATAAGTGCAATAGTGGATCAGTACAACACTCAATTTTCTTTCAAAGCAAGAAGAATGAAGCTACTTACTGGGAAAAGACAAATTATTGAGACTGAGACTAATCAGATAGCCTGTCACATTCAACGGATGGAAGAGATCATATGTTCTTCTTAGAATGAGAAAGATGATGATGGTATTCCTAAAATGGATAAAGTTGTGCAAGTTGATGAAAGGAAGGATGACACTATTATCCATGATATTGATGATATTTAGGATACAATTGATCTATCTGAAGACATAATTGCACCTGATATGCAACCACCTGTGATCATTGTCTTATAGGTTACTTCAGTTGAGGAACCGACCATTCAACCAGGAGTGGATATTACACCAGTAAAGTAACAACCTATGAAACCACAATCCCCACTGGTTTCACTAGATATTTAGAAGGAATCTAATGTAAACATTGGTACTTAATTAGTCATCTGAGCAAGAAAAGGAGAAAGGACAAGAAAAAGAAATTGTTAAGATAACATCTTTCAAACTGGCAAAACCATTAGTCTTACATCAGAATGATGAAGATGACTCATTAGGCATTTCAGGGCCTATAAATGTTGATAACATGAGTGCATCTGAAATGATGAAGATTGCAAATGTCATGCAATCTAGAGTGCACAAGAAGAGACTTAAGGAACAAAGGATAGAAGAAGAAACTATTCATAAAGCAGTAGATATTCTGACAAACCTGCTACTAAAAACTGCTACAGGGCACCTAACAATGCCCATTAGAAAACTTGGTCAACTAGTTGTTGATGCATTTGACCTAATTACATCACTTGAAGAAGCAACCCAAACATATGCTGATAAGAGTTACATGAAGAAGCATGGAGAGAATATTATGAAGGAAATTGATACTGGAAAACTGGCTCTATCACTTAATAAAGAATTATTAAGGCAAGCTATTGAAACAAGTGGGAACTTTCTTGCCTCTACTTCTAATATTTCATTCTTTTTTGCTGATATCAATAGCGGGCATACTGAAATTGAGCAGGAGCCAGAAAAGATATGCAATGCATATATGCCACTTCAAGACTCTATTTTTTCTTTTAGCAAATCTGTGGATGATTTGCACAACAAGTTAGACTCCTATGATCTTGAGAAATCCAAAAGACTCTAGTCTCTAAAGGAATTGAAGAGTCAACTCACAACATAAGTGGACATCCTACAGAGAGCCTACACGCATGGAAAAGCTATTTTAGCTACCCCAGAAACTTGTTCACTGGATTCCATGGAGGAATTTCATACTCAGATCATGTGTACAGATCATGTGTACACTTGAGTTCACTAAGAATTTGTTGAAAACATGGGAACATGCTTTATCACAGTTGAAGTGGAATTTTAATGCAATTTTTATGAGGATTGCTAATGCATGAATCTCGATTTAGTTTTTCAAGTTGTTGTATATGATGAACACTTTGATACAAATTTTCTCTCTCTATATATATATTTGCTTTTTCAATTTGGCATTGTTGTCAAAGGGGGAGTAGAAATATGTATGTGTGTTTTGAAAATTTTGTACGATGCATGTAGTAAGGGGGAGTATGTGTATAAATTTTTGTAGTAAGCACACTTAGCGATATTGTTGTAAAATTTTCTAAGTGTTCCCATCAATGCCAAAGGGGGAGATTGTTGGCTTGATGATGATTGTAATGGATTCATCATATGTTGTCATTGATGAAACACATACACACACATATGTTTATATTGTCTACCGGTATGACTTCAAAACTGTTTACCCCACAACCGGTATACTTCAGGTTTATTTTTAACCGGTACTTGGTGACAACCGATATATACATGGAGATAACCACTTGGTTATACATGTCTCAGCATCAACATGAAGATCCAGTAGAGACTGTCTCATAAGCATCAAGGACAAGTGGTTTAACTCTAACCAGTATTAAGTGTTCCAACCGATATTTGTAGATTGTGATGAGTTATCACCACCGACAATTTTTGCTGGTATTTTTGTGATGAGGTATGATCACTTGACCAGATACACTACACCTAGGAAATTGTGTTATGATTTCTTGTGGCCGACATGAAATCTAAATGTTTAAATATTGAATCACAATGAATTATTTTGTATGAGCGAAAGTGGTATGTTGTGTGCAAAAGACAAAAGTGTTAAGTTGTAGAGTATGTTGAAAAAGAAGTGTTGAATACACTTAGAAGGATCTGATCAAGCAAGTACTGTGCTATTTAGATAGATAAAATAAATCCTATTGTCTTCTAACAATTACAGTGAAATTAAAATCCCCTAACCGGGTAAGCTCTAACAAGCTTCATTGTTTAATTCCTCTAACAAGGTGATCCATTAGTTTGGATTTAGAAGTCCTCTACCGAGGTTACTCCTAACAAGGTACTACCTTTTATAGGGTATAGTTTTTAATCAAGCTTTGGGATCTTTAACAAGATTCACTCCTAGCAGAGCACTTTGTAGACCTTAATCGATCAATTATCTATTTCTATAGATAGTTAACTTGTGAGTTCCATCTCACTGTGGTTTTTACCTATTTGGGTTTTCCATGTATAAATACTTGTGTTATGGTGGATGTTTTACTTATTGTGGATATTATATCATTTTGGATTGCATGCATTTTGTTTAAAAGTTTTGTTAAGTTCATCTATCGGTCAGTGTTTGAAGTAGTTTTACTTTTGGTGTCATTGATTCACCCCCCCTCTCAGTGCTTTTCAAGTCCACCAATATCCAAAGTTTTATGATTTATGTTCAAATCAACACAAGTTTTTCTCATAAAGCGAGCCTTTCTCAAATGATGACTTACTAAGGAGGTTGAAATTGTTGGCCATTTAGTGGAATTGATTATGTGTTGCATTGATGTTTTTTCATTGATGTCAACACTAGCTGTTTGGATGCTTTACCGACACCCTTATGGTCCCGATAGGTTGAGTGGTTTTTGGTTAACTTGGATTTGACATGATCTGGTTAACTTTGGTATAATCTGGTGATGGAATTGGCTTGTTCATAATGCTTATACTCATATTTGGTCAGTTGGTTTCAGTCTGGTGATTGGATGATATCCTACTTTTACAAAAGATTAGTTTTTGGTTTTGACAAGGGTTTCACCGATAGATCTTTTGGTGGAGACCTTCGATGCATTGCATAATTGGTGTTGGTGTAGCTTCTGATGGAGTTTCAGGATGTTGTTGATAATCGCGTTCTAGACTTGGCATTTGGAGATCATTTCTAAAGCGTATGGACCTATACTTGGTCCCAGTTGATCTAGGTTATAGATTAGCATTAATGTAACATATGGACAATAATTATTGCTCTATTTTCGGGATGTCTTTTGTTTTAGTCTAAGGGCGACATGGTTTGTAATGATGTAATTGGTTTATTTTTTGGTAGTTGACCTAATTGTTTATGGTCAAGGGTTTGTATAAATAAGATGTAAGATCTCATTGTAGATCATCATGGTTATTGTAAGAGGTCATGGTTAAGGAATGTAATGTGTGAATATTGTAATATCATTCAGACAGAGTAATTGGTTGATCAATGGAGATCAAATTGGGTTTGTAAGAGGATTTAGTCCTCCGGTATTGAGCTTAACCAAAACTGTACTCAGGCATAGGAGATGCTATCTTTTGTAGTTCAACACTTCTCCGGATTGTAGTATGGATTTGTATGTAGTCAGTGAGACTCCTTTTATGATGAGCAGTGTTCTCTAGGTTGTTGGCCTTCCTGCAAGTGTAGGCCTCTTCATTGTAAATTCATATACTTAATGCAGAAGTATTATCTGATTGTGGGTAGGCTTCCTACTGTGGTTTTTACCTTTATCGGGTTTTCCATGTACAAATCTTGGTGTTGTGTGGATGGCTTTTATTTTGTGATTATTGTCTATGCTTAATTGGATTAACTGGTATTCCGATATTATTGTTTTGAATTAATAATGCTTTCGGTAATCTATGACAACTGATTAACCCCCCCTCTCAGTTGATCTGAACTGTCTAACAATTGGCATCAGAGCTTTGGTCCTCTCTATAGATAGCTTAACAGCTTGAGGAAGATCCTATGGTTACTAATAGTTCAAGTTCATCCAGTTCTTCTGGAGCTATTTTTTGAAGGGATATACCAAGGCTTGAAGGAACAAATTATACAGTATAGAAGATTTAGATGGAGACTCATCTGAGATATCTTGGCAAGGAGATTTGGGAGATCACACAGAATGGTGTCACACCCTTTAATCTGGGATCTGGCAATCCTCCTCCAAAAAACCTAGACAAGGAGCTTGAAAATGATTGTAGAGAAAGAGAAGCCCTCTTGTGTGCACTTTCTAATCAACAAATTATGGTATTAATAGACAAATCATCTGGAAAGGCTATATGGGATAAATTACAAACACTTAATGAAGGTGATCCTATAGTGAAGATTGCTAAACTTAAATATGGTTATCGAGTGAGATATGAAAATTTGAAAATGGAAGAAGATGAAAGGATTAATGCATTCATGGAAAGAGTAAATGAGATTGTTATGAGAATTCAATGTTGTGGTGGAAGTGTGAGTGAAGATGAGATTGTTTCTAAAGTCCCGAGAGCCCTACCACTGACTTTTGTGCAGGGCACCTCTAACTTTTCACAGTGTTTTCATGGCTTAAAGGTGTCTAGTGATTGTCTTGTGTTTACTTGTGTTGCAATAATGGGTTGGATCTCAAAGATTTCCCTAGATGTAATAAAATGCCTTTGTGCGGTCAATAACCTCTTAGGTGCACATACAAGCCTAGAGGTCTATTAGGCCATGCGGGGGCTTGAATTATGTATTTTTGTGTTTTATGATCCTATAATGTTCTCTTGGGTGTTTTGAAGGCTAATGATGATCTTAGATGTGTTTGACAAGGTTTAGGTGTTTAGGGATTAAAAGTTGCAAAAGTTGCACAATTATTGTCATTGTTGTCAAAGCAACTTTTCAAAAGTTGCCAATTGGAATGTAACTTCTCTCCAATGGTCATAACCATTTCAAAGTTGGTTTTTGTCATTGAGAGGAGCCCATATATTCTTGTACAACTGAAGTGAAAGGTTGTTGACAATGGTTGATGATTTGGAGAAGTTTGGTAGAGTGTGTGAAATAAAACAAATCTGATTTTGCCAAAATTGTGTTACATTCCCCTACTGTCCTTACAGAGAATTGAATGGTTTTGTGAAATTTTGGCTTGGTAAGGTAGATCACTGAGTTACCTTTCAAATGAACCTGGTCTAACCCCTTGAAGTGGTGTTTGAAGGAAGGTATTGACAATTTACCCTCTATAGGTTCGAAACCCTTAATTTCCCTAGGGTGTCGTACAGATGATACCCTAACTTGCAATCTAGTCATTGGTTTTCAATGGCCATTGGTAGGATGTAATCTAGGAGGGTGTATATGATATTCTAAAGGGGCAAGTTCAGAGGAGTTGGTTTGGTATTTTTACCACCAAGCCCTAGTCTAAACTTTGTGAGGGTTTAGATTAGAACATGCAAAGATTGATTGATTGAAAGATGTATAACATTAGGGATATGAGTTAGATGATTGAATTGGTGAATTTATACATTGGAAAATCCCTCTAAAATCATTGGATATTCCTTGTGATCCCATTCCCATACACTTCCTTTGTAACCTAGGCCTAATTTGATCAACTAGGTCTGTGACCCAAGTAGGTGTCTAGGAGTGTTGGAGTAGGTTGGAGGTCTAGATCTTTGGAGTTTGACACCCTTGTGAAACAAGAAAGTTGTGAAAGGTCTTTTTAGGACCTAAGGACATTGTAAAGGTGTATACCAACCCTTGTGAGGGGTAAGAGTTAAAATTTGGAGTTTGGTGTGAGTTGAGGCCTTCAAAGGCTTGAGCTTGAGAGAGTGAAAGGTGAGTGTGTGTGTGGGGTTTGCCACCCTACTGCTGAAGACGTCTACATCAAGCTTAAAAAATGAAGGCTACTACTATTAATGAGTTGAGAACAATGGCTAATACATTTGTCAATAAAGATACTTTGGTTGGGAAACTATCTGCTTTTGAGCTTGAGGAATTTGGACCTTTTGGAGCTATGAAAACTGAACCTCCTTTTCATGCATCTACATCTACAACTGATAAGAAAGATTGGAGAGTTTTATATGCAAAATAATTAGAAGATATGAAGAGAGAAGATGAAGAGTTAGATCAACTTGACGAACTATTATGTATAAGAGCACCAAAAGGACTGGTAGGAGGTAAGTATGAAGGAAAAACACATTTTAAATTTTTTGCATGTAATAAGATTGATCGTTTTGCATCTAGATGTCCTGAAAGGAATTTAAGATTTGAAGAAAGAGTTAAGAGATCATTTAAGCCTAATCAGAACAAATTTAGATTCAAGAAAAATAAATTATGCTACATAGCGGATGAGGAAGGCATTACTGATTCAGATGATGAACTGGTAGAAGACTCTGCTAGTGGATCCAACAATGGGAAAGAATGGGTATTCCTGGCTATCAAGGAAGATGATTCGGCACTGGAAGAGAATGTACCTGAGGAGAAGGAACTTGCTGCTAAAATTAAGGATAAGGATGAATGGGTAATTGACAGTGGTTGTTTACATCATATGATTGAAGATAAATGAAATTTTCTGTCTTTGCAAGAAATTGATGGTGGATTAGTTAGATTTGGAGATGACAAGGCATGTATGATTAAGGCAAAAGAAACTATATCATTGGATGATAAGAACAATACTGACAATGTTTATTATGTTGCAGGTTTGAAGCATAATCTTTTGAGTGTAGGACAATTGGTAGATAAGGGATTTCAATTACAATTCAAGGATGGAAAATGCAAAATCATTAACAGATATGGCTTGGAGATTGGAACTAGTATGCAGACAAAAGGTAACATATTTCATTTGAACTCCGGTGAGAAGACATGTTTGATTACACAGATTGATGAAAGTTGGTTATGGCATAAAAGGCTATGTCATGCAAATTTTGATTGCATTGTGAAGATCGGTTCAACTAAGGCTGTTAGAGATATACCTAAGATTATGAAGCCCCATAATCCGGTATGTAAAGAATGTCAAATGGGTAAACAGGTCAGAACCTCTTTTAGGAGTATAAATGATAAATCAAATGATGTTTTTGATCTTATTCACACTGATTTGTGTGGCCCTGCTAGAGTTAAAAGTTTTCATGGTGGTAGATATTTCATGCTAATCGTTGATGATTATTCTAGAATGATGTGGGTTATTTTTTGAGAGAAAAATCTAAAGCATTTGAAAAATTTAAAATCTTTAAGGCTAAAGTGGAAACTGAGACACGATTGATGATTAAATGTTTGAGATCAGATCATGGTGGAGAATTCACATCCGGTAAGTTTAATAACTTTTGTGACAAGCATGGTATTAGAAGACAATTTTCTACTCCTAGGACACCTCAACAGAATGGAGTTGTGGAAAGGAAAAACATAGCTATCTTGGATGTTGCTAGAATAATGATGATGGAAGCAAATCTACCTCATATCTACTAGAGAGAAGTAGTTAGTACAATGGTTTATACATTTAACATAGTACATACCAAAGGAGAAATTGGTAAGACACCTTATGAATTATGATTTGGCAATACACCTATAGTTAAGTATTTTAGAATCTTTGGTAGTAAATGTTATATCAGGAGAGATGATACTGTTGGGAAATTTGATCCTAGAAGCAATGAAGGAATATTTCTTGGTTATTTTAGTAAAAGTAAATCATATAGATGTTATAACAAGAGATTGCAGAAAATAGTGGAGAGAGCTAATGTCAAAGTAGATGAGCTGAGAAAAAGTCAAATCAGAATTTATAAGAAGGAACCGGTAGTGGAAATGATTATATCTGAATCGGTAGCACCTTTATTGGAACAAAGAGTTAAACCAGTTACTCCAACAACATCAGAAAATTCTACAGTAACTGAAGAACAGGGAAGAGGAACAAAGAGTCAGAAGGCTCCTAGGTATGTGAGATTGAATCATTCTGAAGATCAAGTCATTGGGGATAAGAGAAATGGAGTGATGACAAGAAGAATACTGGCAACTAATGAGGTATGTTTAATTTCACAAGTTGAACTGGTATTAGTAATTGAGGCATGTAAAGATGAATTTTGGTTAAAAGCTATGGAAGAAGAATTAGATCAGATTAAGAAAAATAACACATGGACTTTGGTTCCTCGACCTAAAAATAAAAAAATGTTATTATAACTAAATGGGTTTTTAGGAATAAATTGAATGAGGATGGTAAAGTTATAAGGAATAAGGATAGATTGGTTTGTAAAGGATATTCTCAGAAAGGAGGAATTGATTATGGAGAAAATTTTGCACATGTAGCTAGGATTGAAGCCGTAAGATTATTTCTTGTCTATGCTGCTTATAAAAACTATAAGGTTTATCAGATGGACGTTAAACATGCATTCTTGAATGGGGATCTTAATGAGGAAGTTTATATTGAGCAATGTGATGGTGTTTCACTATTAGATGATACTGATATGATTTGCAGGTTAAGGAAAGCTTTATATGGATTGAAACAAGCACCTAGAGCTTGGTATGCAAGGTTGGATACATATCTTTTGAAGCTTGGTTTTACTAAGGGTAGTGCTGATAGTAATTTATATTATAAAATCACTGATGATGATATACTGATTGTTGAAGTATTTGTTGATGACATTATTTTTGGAGGTGAAGATAAATTATGCATAGAATTTTCTAAGAACATGGAGAAAGAATTTGAGATGTCTATGATTGGTGAGATGAAATTTTTCTTAGGTTTGCAGACTACTCAGGTTGACAAAGGTATTTTTATCAGTCAAACTAAATATGCTAAGGAATTGTTGAAGAAATTTGGTATGGAAGATTCTAAACCAGTAAGTACACCTATGGTTACAAGTGAGAAATTGACAAGGCAAAATGTTTATACACTAATAAATCCTACAAGATAAAAATCTATGATTGGAGGTCTACTTTATTTAACTCAGACTAAACCTAACATTATGAATGTTGTTTGTATTGTTCCAAGATTTTAGAATGATCCTAGAGAAAATCATGAGATGGAAGTGAAAAGGATTTTTAGATACTTGCAAGGTACATTAGAATATGGTTTGTGGTATCCTAAGGATGACAACTTCACTTTATGTATATATACAAATGCTGACTGGGCTGGAGATGTTAATGGCCGTAAAAGTACTTCTGGTGGACCTTTCTTTCTTGGAAAGAAGTTGGTTTCATGGATCAGCAAGAAATAGTCATGTACTTCTTTATCTACTATTGAAGCTGAGTATGTTGCTACTGCTACTAATTGTACACAATTTTTATGGATGAAGCAAATATTGAAGGATACAAAGGTGGATTGTGATGCACTGGTAGTTATTCACTGTGATAACTCCACTGCTATTGATATATCAAAGAATCCAGTATTTCACTCTAAGACAAATCACATATCTATCAAGTATAACTTTTTGAAGGAGAAGGTGGAAGCAAATGAAGTTAAACTGGTTTATATGAACACTAAAGAACAAATTGCAGATATTTTCACTAAACCTTTATCCAAGGAAAATTTTGAGTACCTGAGAGATAGATTGGGGGTTTCTACGCCTCTGACAAAAAACTTGATTGATGTGATTTTGGCATCAGTCTGGTATGCATTATTAGAGACACTATTCATTCTGGCACTGATGTGTGATGCCACTGCTCAGGGGGAGTAGTCAGCTTTGAGATTCAGAGGCTTATGTTTTTTCTTTGATATTTTTTTGAGATTTCTGGCATTGATGTCAAAGGGGGAGAGATATTGATGTGAAAAAGACAAAGAAAGAAAAAGGAAAAATCATAGGGGGAGAGATAGCGATGTGAAATAGAAAGTCAGAACTTTACATAGATATTATTCATAGGGGGAGAGACATTGATATTCAGAGCTATATGTAGGATATTGTTGGTTGTCTTCCATAGGGGGAGACTTGTTTGGCATTTCTTGGTACTTAGATATTTTTCACATCTAGTGTTGCCATCAATGCCAAAGGGAGAGATTGTTGGCCAATTGGTGGAATTGATTATGTGTTGCATTGATGTTTTGTCATTGATGTCAACACTAGTTGTTTGGATGCTTTACCGACACCCTTCTGGTCACGGTAGATTCAGTGGTTTTTGGTTAACTTGGATCCAACATGATCTGGTTAAGTCCGGTATAACCTGGTGATGAAATTGGCTTGTTCATAATGCTTATACTCATATTTGGTCAGTTGGTTCCGATCTGGTGATTGGATCCTATCCTGCTTTCCCAGAAGATTGGTTTCTGGTTCCGGCAAGGGTTTCACCGGTAGGTCTTTTGGTGGAGATATTTGATGCATTGCATAATTGGTGTTGGTACAGCTTCTGATGGAATTTCAAGATGTTGTTGTTCAAGACTTGGCATTTGGAGATCATTGCTAAAGTGTATGGACCTATACTTGGTCCCAGTTGATCTAGGTTACGGACCAGAATTAATGTAACGTGTGGACACAAATTATTGTTGTATTTTTTAGATGTCTTTTATTTTAGTCTAAGGATGACATGGTTTGTAATGATGTAATTGGTTTATTATCTGGTAGCCAACCTGATTGTTTATGGTCGAGGGTTTGTATAAATAAGATGTAAGATCTCATTGTAGATCATCATGGTTATTGTAAGAGGTCATGGTCAAGGAATGCAATGTGTGAATATTGTAATATCATTCAGATAGAGGAATTGGTCGATCAATGGAGATTGAATTGGGTTTGTAAGAGGATATAGTCCTTTGGTATTGAGCTTAACCAAAATTGTACTCAGGCATAGAAGATGCTATCTTTTGCAGTTCAACACTTCTCCAGATTGTAGTCTAGATTTGTATGTAGTCAGTGAGACTCCTTTTGTGATGATAAATGTGCTCTAGGCTATTGGCCTTCCTACAAGTGCAGGCCCCTTCATTGTAAATTCACATACTTATTGTAGAATTATTATCTGATTGTGGGTAGGCTTCTTACCATGGTTTTTCCCTTTACCGGGTTTTCCACATACAAATGTTGGTGTTGTGTGGATGGCTTTTATTCTGTGATTATTGTCTATGATTAATTGGATTAATTTATATTCTGGTATTGTTGTTTGGAATTAATAATGCTTTCAGTAATCTATGACAATTGACTCAACCCCCCCCCCCCCCCCCTCAGTTGTCTTTCGGTTATTTGAACTGTCTAATAGTAATTAGTCTTCAAGAGACTCTCGTATCTTTTTTATTTGTATTCTTTCCAATAGAATTGAGAGAATTTAAATCATTTTTGATAATAATATAATTTTTCTCCATCTTCTTGTTCATACAAATCTTCAATTTGGCTAGCAAAGGTCTTATCTTTTGCATCTTTAGCAATTGAACAAAAAGTTCGCATTGCTCAATCAATGTGTTATTGCTAAAATATTGGTTGAAAAGTTATGTAACTCACAATAAAATGGTTCATGTTGATCTTTCCCATGAGTGGGTCTTCATTTCTCATGTAATTCAGTGTTACATAATGTTCACTTGGTTCCAAAATTCCACCTTCAATGTCAATTCCCAAAGTTTCACCTTGAATGTCGATTCCAATATTTTCACCTTCTATGTCAATTCCAACATTTTTAGCTTCAATGTCAATATGTGGGAAGAGTGAGAGAGAGAAGGGGGGAGATAAGGATGGAAGGGGAAAATGATAGAGAGAGAGAGAGGGTGAGAGAGAGAGAGAGAGAGAGAGAGAGAGAGAGAGAGAGAGAGAGAGAGAGAGAGAGAGAGAGAGAGAGAGAGAATGAGAGAGAGAAGAGGAAAGGGATAAGGAGAAGGAGAGGGAGAGGGAGAGAAGGGGGAAGGGATAGGGAGAGGAGAGGAGGAGGGAGAGGGAGAGTGAGAGAGAGATAAGGGGAAAGAGATAGGGAGAGGGAGTGTGAGAGTGAGAGAGAAAGATAAGGGGAAAGGGAGAGGGAGAGGGGGAGGGAGAGTGGGAGAGAAGGGGGAAAGGGAGATGGAGAGGGGGAGGGAAAGAAAGGAGAGAGAGAGAGAAGGGGAAATGGAGAGGGATAGGAGAGGAAGAGAGAGTGAGGGTAAGAGAGAGAAGGGGGGAGGGAGAGGGGGAAGGGGAGTGAGAATGAGAGAGAGAAGGGGAAAGGGAGAGGGTAAGGGAGAGGGAGAGTGAGAGAGAGAAGGGGGGAGATAGGGAGAGAGAAGGGAAAAGGGAGAGGGAGAGAAATATCCCTTTACCTCTCTCCATCTCCCTCTCTTCCTCGACCTCACCCCTTCTCTATCTATATCCCTACCCCTAATTACTCTCTCTTTCTCTCTTGATACTTCAATCTTCTCCACTCTCCCCCTTCCTCTAATTACTCCATAGATTCCTTTTCCCTTATCTCTCTCTACTTCAATCTCCTCCTCTCTCCCCCTTCCCCTAATTACTCCTTAGATACCTTCACCCCCCTCTCTATCTCTCCCTCCTTTATTTTTCTCTCTCTCCCTCTCCCTCTCCCTCTCTCTCTCTCCCTATCATAAACAAGGTATTGGAAATCCTTCTCTCTCTCTCATCCTAAACAAGGTGTTGGATATACTTCTCTCTCTCTCTCTCTCTCTCTCTCTCTCTCTACTCTCACTTTCCCCAAGTCTCTCTCTCTATATACCTTTCCCCTTCTCTCCTATCTCTCCCTCTCCCTTTTCCCTTCTCTCCCTATCTCTCCCTCTCCCTTTCCCCTTCTCTCCCTATCTAGATCACTTTTCCCCTATCCCTTGCCAATTCCCCCCTCTCTCTCTCTACTTTAATCTCCTCCTCTCTTCCCCTCTCCCTAATTACTCCCTAGATCCCTTTTGTGCCCCCCTCTCTCCCTATCCTAAACAAGGTATTAGATTTCTCTCTCTCTCTCTAACAAGGTATCAGATATTAGATATTATTTGATATCTGATATCTTTTATTATTAATATATTAATTAAAATATTAGTAATGTATATTATTATTATTATTATTATTATTATTATTATTATTATTATTTTAAAAAGGTGGTAGTGCCACTTAATATATTTTATTTATATATATTTAAAAGAAATCCGATTCAAAGAGCTCCCGGAGAAAAGAACCAGAAAATAAAAACTCCGATCCTTGCTCGATAATATATAGAAAGGTTGTGAAGCTTATATCCCTGATATGCCAAAAGGATACAATATATCTCATAATGTCTAGGATACCAAATGCCACAAATCATCCTTGAGTATCAAATTCTTCCTAGAGTATGTTCAGTGAGATGAAGTTTGAACCAAAACATCACAAAAGTTGTACACATTTACATAGTAGCCCACAGACTGCCTAACTTAAGCATTTATACTGCTTGAAGTCCACACTCTTCATAGATGCCCAAATCGACATCCATTCACATCATTTAGATACAACAAATCCTTGGAACCTAGCAATTACAATACCTCCCATACAAACTTTCTATCATTATGAAAAGAACAACTGCACAACCATGTGCAATATTATCATATACACATATCCTCCAAAATTAGTTTTCTAAGAGTTGGAAAAGAATTGAGATCACAATTCAGAGCTATCATATTAAGCTCCACCTTGGAACTTCCCATATTTGTCAAATGATCTGCAACCTAGTTCCCTTCTCTATACACATGTGAAATGGTAAAGTTTACAAATGTATCAATAAGAGCCCATGCTTGCTCAAGCAAATATCTTATCTGCCAATTGTCAATATTTCTCTTCATGCAAGCATTGATAATAATAGTTGAGTCACCTTTGATGTGAATATAAGAAATGTTCAAATTTTTAACTAGTAGAATGCCTTCAAGCAAAGTATATGCCTCTGTGAATTTGTTAGTACTCGGTGGAATGGAAACATATTTTAAAGAAAAAGTGCACCCTGTGTGGTCCCTTATGCATACTCCTACTCCTGCATCACCCGAGTTCCCTTTAGAGGAGCCATCAAAATTTAATTTTACTAATTCTCACTCTCAGAAAGAAAGGTGATATAGGAATAGAAATGCCCTTCCAATAATTAATAACTTGGCCATCCCAAGAATTAAATTGCCTATTTGGATTCAAATGATTTGAAACATGAGTATTAACCAGTTCTGACACTGATCTTTCAATGTAATTGAGAACATCAGAAAGAGAACATGTCTGCTTTCTAAAAATACACTTATTTCTTTCCCACCAAAGTGACCATACTACTGTGGATGGGATCACTTTCCAAATGCATGCAAAAAGAGAGGATGAGTATAAGACTGGCAAGGACTGGAACAAATCCCACACATTATTTGGAACACGGATGCTAAAGGAAAGTTTAGCAATCACAAACATCCAACAATAATGAGAAAAATCACATTGGAGGAGAAGATGGTCTAACGTTTCATTATGTTCACCACAAAGTACATAGGCAAATGGAGGTGCAATATTTAATTTATCAAGTCTCTCACTAGTAATTATTCTCTTGTGTAAATCAAGACAAGCAAACATCACTACCTTGGGAAGAATAATGTTGTTCCAACATAAGTTATAAGCTCTTTGTGAATAGAATAATGTATATTATTAATATATCAATAATATATATTATTAATTATATTTATAATAAAAATTGAATATCGTATTCATATCTAATATCTGATTTGTATTGAATATCCAATTCGTATCAGATATCCGATATTTCTAATGAAAATTAGAAGCCTTGTGTTTTCCTTGGGATTGAAAATTTGTTTGTTGTTGAAATTGTTGAAACGAAAAGGGTTTTTTAAGGATAGTCTCAACTTTCCAACAATATAATTTTTGTCTTGTTTTGACTTTAATAAATTATTATTATTCATTTTTGAATTGATTTCTGACTAAAGTCCTGATTGATAGGTTGATTAAAAAACAACTTTTTGAATATGAAACACTTGTCACATTCTATGCTTCACATACTATACTTGATTAAAAAAAAATGATTTTCATAAATTTTTTACCAAGCTAAGATGGTCAGACATACAAATTTTTTATATTTTTAAAAAGTAGTAAAAAATTCATAATTAATTATTTACATAAAAAGCATACAAAAATATAGGTGTCACATCTGGACACGAGTCTTCTACTTATACTTGAAATCTTATAAAAAAATATTATGATTTGATTGTGGTTAGGATGGTTAGATAGATACCTCCATATCTTTTTTCTAAAATTTTAGTACTATTGCATTGAAATTTTAAATTTTCATCAAATAGATTTTTTTTTCCAAAAAACAATTGGTAGCTTAGATACTACATTCAATTTGCTACATATTATATTTTTACATATTTTAAAATAATGTTCATAACTTATTCAATATTTTACGTCAATTTGCGTAACTCTATTTTTTTATGAATTTTTATTGCCACTTAAGGGCCTATTTGGCCCACCATAATCTTGAACATACCCTTATAACAAATGAACATAAGAAGATGTCATGTTATAAGACTAAGTCCTCTTGTGGGTGTACACTAATGTTGTCTCTTATACATCTCAACCTAATAAGATTCTAAACCATAAGAAATAGTGTCACCATTGTATAACATGAAATAATTGCATCTAATACTGGGTTCATTTTAAAACACCAAACTAAGTGTTCCTATGATAACCTTTCAATAATAACATGTTATCATTTTCCTAACCATTAACATCACTAGGTTAAACTCATCAATTACATTAATTTATTACATCAATCCTCCATAAGGAGTGTTCCAAATATCAGTTCACTTTCATTTTCAAAAGCATCTATAGTTATAGTTCAATTACAAGATCTCCAATAAATACATATCAAGATAAAGTTCATCTATGAACTATCGTAAACTAAGATATGGAAGTGTTAAAACAAAGATAATGATAAATCCATCCATTCACACATGAGAAAGTTCTCCAAATTCCCAATGGGTGAAAAAGTAATGCCACTTAACCATGTGGTACCCTTGGGTCCAGCCCCCATACTCAAACATAAACACAAGGCCCCAAACAACAATCAATATGGTAAGGGATGATAGGAAAACTTACAAGAACTGAGACTACAATCAAGATAATAGTCCACAACAAGAATAAGACACCAAATAAGGATATGTACCAAAACACTCTAAGAACCATCAGAGGCTCAAACTCACAATGCTATCAAAATAGGCTATTAGGACATAAGAAGGGAAGAGTGTTATCACATAGCCTCAACATGGGTTACCCTTGTAGTCTCTCTTGACCTAGACCCCCATTTGATAACTCATGTGGAATTGAACATCCCTTTCATGAAGACAAGGAAGCCAATCTTTCCAGATCAACACCACTTTGGGTGCCCAGGCCTTTTCACCCATCCTTTGTCTATGCAAGCACACAAGGCCATGGGTGAGGATCATAAACTATCTTGTTAACGTGTTTACTATAATTTATCTTAAGTTATCACTTATTAAGGAAACACTCCAATGAGTTACCCTGGTAGCCACTTTAGGGCCTTGAGACCCATTGTGAGCCACTCTCCCTAAATGCATCTACTCTTCCTAACCCCTAAGGGTCATTAAAAGATGAGACAAATCCAAACAATAAGAACTTCTCACATATCATATATGAATTAGGGTCTAAAAATAAAATCAGATTTTCAATTCAATCTTTCCTATCTTTATCCAAAAAAACACATCAATGAGAGGATTCAAAGTGTAACACCCCTGCTATGAGGCCCAAAGGACAAAAGAGTAATAATAACACAAGATAATACAAGATAAGATGCAAGGAACATATCAATCATATAAGTGTCCTCAAGGCCTCACAACGACATAACACAAATATCATTATCAAATGTAAATAAAGGAATGAGATACTTTTACATATAATATTACATAGTCCTGCTCAAGGAACAAGGTTTGGAATACCACAAACTTTGACTGATGGGGCTCTTCGATGCTCTTCTTTGCTAGAATGGTGGGTGGAGGAGTTTGGTGTAGAGGAAGGAGTGGAGGCCATGGCAGAAATGGAGGTGTTTTGGGTGTCTGGGAAGATCTGGGACCCTGGTGGATCTCTTGTTGAGAGGCTCTTCTGTTGTTTTATGTTTTCTCTTTTCCTCTGTGCTGAGGATTTTTTGCAGTTCTGGCCTTTGGTGCTCTGGTTTTTCGAAGGAGCTTCTTTTGTTGGCTCTTCTTTGTTGGGAAACTCTCATATTGAGGTGGAGAGTTGTCTTTGGTGTGAACCTTTGAGAGGGGTTTCTTAGCTCTTGTTCTTTTCCCCTCCTTGTCTGTTAGAGGTGACCATATTTTCTATGGAGGTGGAAATTTGGTGGAGGGGAAATGATTGGTTTCTGTTTGCTACTGGAGAGCATTGGTTGTTGTCTCTCTACATCATTCTTCATCCTATAGAGGTGGAGTTATTTCCTATTGAGGTGGAGAGATGGAATGTTGGGGATTTTTGACTTTTGGTGCTCCTCTTGCTTCTAGCTATGGCTAGCTATTTCTTCTCTCAAAGGTGTCTCCTTGGGTGGGTCTGGAAGTTCTTTTTCCTAGACTCCTAGCTTGTCTCCTAGACTGGTTCCTTTTTTTTGTTTCTTGGTTTGGCCTTCTTCCTTCTAGTTTTTGGGGTCTTTGTTCCTCCTTTTTCTAGTTGTGGGTTCCTGGTTTATCCCACAGGCAAGACGATTGCTAATAGTTTTAAAGGTCCAGTCTATCTTTCTATTGTCTTTGGTCTGGGGAAAATCTTGTGTTTCATGTTCTGAGCTCTTCTTTTAAGGTTGAGGGTGCCTAGCAAAACCCCTGGTTACTGGTTTTGGATTCAATTTTAAAACCAGCTTGAAGGTTGAGGGAGCCTCTCAAAATCCCCACTAGCCAGATTCAAATTGTATGAATATCCGCTATAATCTGGTGTTGTTAATGAAGGTTAGGGGTACCTTTCAAAACCCTGAAAGTTGGCTAAGGGTGCTTGTTATACCCTTGATAATTACTATTCTATGCTATAGTTTGGATTTGTAGCTTTGTTTGGTGTGGCATGACTATGCTGGATGTTGCTGGTGTTAGTCATCTTTGCTAGATTTTGGCTGCGGTTTTTCATTGTTTATTTCTTTTAGTAGTCTACTTTATTGAGTTCCATATCCTGATAAAATCTATTGGGTTTTGGGTCCCTCCAAAACCTATTGTTTGGTGTTTCGGGTCCCCTCAAAACCTGTTTTTCCCCTAATCAAAAACATGGTTTGGATTACATAGCCATGAATATACAAATGATCACAATTTACATTACAAGGTATCCTTATGGATACAATCTTCTAATACAAAGATGCCTAAACCTCAATAACTGGAGAGCAAGGTAGATCTTTAGTCTTCTTCTCAAACCATCATGCACATGAAGCAACTCATACCTAAACCCAATGGGTGAGAAAAGCACTCCACCCAGCCATGTGGTACCTTTAGGTCCATCCCTTGTGCTAGGAGGTATCAGTCAGACTCCAGAGACAAGAAGGAAGGTACAAGAGAACAAGGCCATCTCGAGACTCACAAGAATACATTCACAAATAGTCACAAACAAGAACAAGAACTCACAAGAACAATAAGAAGGTTCCAGAGGCCTTAGCTAACATAGAGAATCAATCAAGAACCACTAGGTAAGATCAACCGTGAGGAATGTCATCACTAGGTTGTCATGAGTTACCCTGGTAGGTCTTCACTAGGTTAGGCAACCCCATCCCGGGTTACCTTGGTAACCTCTCCTGACCCTGACCCGCATACAACCCTAGCAGATCATACCAACCTTAGGTGGAGACAAGATTGGTGGACATCATTCCAGGCCTTCTCATCTTACCCTGAACCTAAATGAGCGTATAGGAGTAAGAGAGGAATCCAAAAATTTATCTTATTTAGTGTGAACTAACTACCCATCCCCAATTTATTATGTTATGTTTTCAATTGATTACAAACTTTCATTGAGTTACCCTAGCGACCACTTTGGGTCTCGACCCCCAATGAAAGCCACTCTCCCATGAATGCACCTAGGAAACAAAACCAAGATCCAATAGTAGATCAGAGGAAGGAAAAACACTAAAATACCATAGCAAGGCATGACCCTCTTGCTAGAAAAGAATTAAACTCAACGAGGATTCAAGAAAGACCAGGGATCACCATCTAGCTTCCAAATTACCATTCAAACTAGAAATTTATTCCAAGGAAGAAAACATGACTATACCATGAGCAGTCCACCAAAACCATCCCAAGACCTCTAGAATTTAAAAAAACAAACATAAACAACATGTTCATAACATCAATGCCATGGTCTCAAAAGACAAATATAAGGGAATACTATACTACTATAATACCAAGGAATTTAAAATAATAAGATAGCTTCTATAATTCAAATTTTACACCAAGATTTCAATAACCATAATCAACCATTAATATATTATCTATACCTATTGAAAGATCAACACTAACTTTTCACTAATCTATCTTTTTTCATTATCAAAATACAATTACTACTATTCCACAATTAAGATTGGGTTAATCACATTAAATAAGAATAAAGAACTCAATAATAACATATACATATCTATATAATATAAACAATCACATTACAAACATAACGGAACTGAATTTAAACATCATTGCTAAAACTGCTAAATCCCAAAATCTGAGAATATTATAATAACCCAGGTGAATTCGATAAAGAGGAAATGATTTATATGCACTCACTGGAAATTTTTTTTTTTGTTTTGCTGAGACATTAATCATGGCAAAGGAAAAAGTCATGGGCCTTTACCCATGACTATGGGTGTTATTACCCACAGTCGCGGGTAGAACCTATGGTTGTGGGTGTTACCACCCATAGTCATGGGTAGCTCCCATGATTGTGGGAGTAATTGCCCACAGACTATAGGCAGCCCCCATGGTTGTGGGAACTTACCTTCCCACAGCTTCGTGGGTAGCCCCCATGCACAAACCCAAAAATAAACAATGAAATTATTAAATAAAAACACATGCAAAGATTCCTTATGCTACGATTAATAGAAAGAATTAAAATACATACACACATACACACACACATACACAGACATACATACATACATATATATATATGGGTATTTGTAGGATCATGGTGTGCCTAAATAGGTAGAAGATTTATAATATAAGTATTAGACTCATGCTCGGATGTGACATATTTTTTTATAATTTTTTATAAAGTAAATAATTGTTTATGATTTTTTTACTATAGCTTTTCAGAAATTCAGAAACTCCTACGTCTGACCACCTTAACATGGTCAAAACCTTATGAAATTCAATTTTTTAAAATTTTTTCCCTATAGTAGACGAAGCATAGGATGTGATGCATGTTTTAGATTCAAAAAATGTTATATTGTTTGAAAGTTATGAGTGTTTTTTCAATTAGTCTATCAATCAGGATGTTTGTCAGAATTCAATTAGAAAATAAATATTGTTTATTAAAGTCGAAATAAGACAAGCCTTCTATTGTTGGAAAGCTAAGAACATCCTTAAAAATCCCTTTTTGTTTTATCAATTTTGGCTATTAAAAAAGTCATCAACTACTAGTGTAAAGTTTGGAAAATCAAGGAATACTGAAAAACACATTTTTTCAGTTGAATTTCTAGGCTTGTCACTTCCAAGCCAAATCCAAAGCAAACTTGAGCCAAAATATCAAATTTGAAATTTGTACAACAGAAATCGGATATCCGATTTTAATAAGTAAATTCAATGACTAAATTTACAGATAATTAATCTATTGTTTATTAATATATTAATATATAATATATTAATTTATAAATATATTAGTATATGATATTAGGGAGAGAGAGAGAGAGAGAGAGAGAGAGAGAGAGAGAGAGAGAGAGAGAGAGGGAGAGGGAGAGGGAGGGAGGGAGGGAGAGAGAGAGAGAGAGAGAGAGAGAGAGAGAGAGAGAGAGAGAGAGAGAGAAGGGATAGAGAGAATTAGGGGGAAGGGAGAGAGAGAGATAGAGAGAGGGAGGGGGAAGGGGTCATATTGTGTCCTATGACCTCTTAGGACACCATATGACCCCTTAGGTGTCAAATTTTGTAAGCAATATTGGCATTTTTTATTATATTGTAATAATGGTTCATCTTGCCACCTTATGACACACTATGACCTTTTAGGAAACCATATGGCATCGTTAGGGGTCATATGGTGTCGTAAGGGGTCATGAGATACCATATGACCCCTAAGGACAACATATGACTCATTATGACACCATATTAGGTCGCTATGGGTCCTATGGTGTCCTAAGGGGTCATATTGTGTCCTATGACCCCTTAGGACACAATATGACCCCTTACGATACCAAATTGTATCATTATGGGTCATATTGTGTCCTAAGGGGTCATATTGTGTCATATGACCCCTTAAGATACCATTTTGACCCCTTATGATACAATATGTCCCTTTATGACACTATACGATGTCATTATGGATCATATGACCCCTTATGACACCTTATGATGTTGTTAGGGGTTAGATAGCATCCTAAGGGGTCATGGGATACCATATGACCCCTTAGGACAACATATGACTTCTTATGATACCATATTGGGTTGTTATGGGTCCTATGGTGTCCTAAGGGGTCATATTGTATCCCATGACCCCTTACGACACCAAATTATGTCTTTATAAGTCATATTGTGTCATAAGGGGTCATATTGTGTCATATGACCCTTTAAGACACCATATGACCTCTTAAGACACAATATGACCCTTTACGACACTATACGGTGTCTTTATGGGTCATATTGTGTCCTACAAAGTCATATTGGGTCCTATGTCCCCTTAAAACAACATATGACCCCTTACGACATTAAATTGTGTCGTTATGGGTCATATTGTGTCCTAAGGGGTTATATTGTGTCATATGACCCCTTAAGACACCATATGACCCCTTAGGACACAATATGACCCCTTATGACACCATATTGGGTTGTTATGGGTCTTAAGGGGTCATATGACCCCTCTCCCTAATCTCTCTCTCCCCTTCTCCCCCAATCTCTCTCTCCCCCTCTCCCCTAATCTCTCTCTCCCCCTCTCCCCTAGTCTCCCCCTCTCTTCCTCTCCCCTAATCTCTCTCTCCCCCTCTCCCCTAGTCTCTCTCTCTCTCTCTCTCTCTCTCTCTCTCCCCCTAATGTCTATCTCTCTCTATCCCCTAATCTCTTTCTCCCCCTACCCCCTCCCCCCTCTTTCCCCTAATCTCTCTCTCCCCCTCCCCTAATCTCTTTCTCTCTCTAAAATATGAGTACTCAAATAAAAAATCTGATTTCTGCCACTACCATTAATGTGGTAATAGTAAAAAAGTGGTGGCTGATGAATAAATGATGAACAGTTAGTACCAAATTGAGGTGAATCAGTATAGGCAAAAAAAAACTTTTCTTGATTGAACCGGTTTGACTGTAAACAGTGCACTTGATTGGAAAACACTAACACCGGTCTAAACTATATTACTACTGGTAAAACAGAGTGAGAATGTGAAAGACATAAACTGGCAACCCTTAGCTTTCCATAAAATCTAATACCTCATTTCCACTTCACCCTTATGCATAAACAAGTAATCTATCATCAAAAATATAATGACTACTAGTTCAACATGTTTTACTGGTTTGACATAAGACACTAAACCATCACATGAAAGGCATCACACATGACACATTGATTTTTCATGTGGAAACCCAACTGGGAAAAACCATGATGGGGATGAATACCCACAAGCTATTCTTGAACTCTTTTGAAGTCTGCTCTATTAGGAGCCTAGTCCGGTTAGAGACTTTTACAATAGGTTTTGCTAGGAACCGATCCTGCTAGGGATCACCTAGTTAAAGGTTAGAACCCTATTAAAGGTTACCTTGCAAGAGGATTTGAAGAACTCATTGAATTAAGTCACCCTGTTAAAGGATTTACACAAAATCCTATTAATGCTACCCAGTTAAGGGATTTCCCAACTGCTGAAATGGTTAGAAGTCAACAGGTAATACACTGATTTGATAACAACACTCAATGCCAAGGCAGATCCACTTTAGCTCCTTTTCTTTGGTAATCAGACTCTGTAGGCATCAACACACTTCTCCAGTCTGGAAAGAATCAAGTATCACTCACTGGGATACACACATACCATTTGCCAACAACTTCAAAAGGAAAAACATCATCGACCTTATAGGAAACAGATAGGTTGGTAGCATAAACCCTAAACCCTAAATATTTAGGTTTTACAATATAGTTTGTTCAATCCTGATCATTAATCACACTGCATCCAATACAACAGTTTTGAATAGATATCAAGACGTTCTCCAACATTCTTTCTTTGCCGCTTCAGGAAGCTGATAACTCATCATGCACTGTCCACCGTTTACAGAGACTTTGCACATTCCCAAGGTAGATAGGATAAATCTTCATGCAAGATCCTCAAGGAAATCCTTTACACACACAAGGCTGACGTGGCAATGCTATCAAGTCTTCATTACAATGCTAACTCATTTGAAGATGTCATCGATTGAATCACACAATCTTGGAATGCATCAACCGGAAACCCTGAAGCTGAGACTACCAATCGGTAGTCATGCCAAATGAAACCCCAATACAAAACTTCCATTTACCGGTTCACCTTGAACAAACATACCGCTTCACTTTTTCATAAATACCAGTTTACATCATCATACCAGTTCTCTTGTCAGTTCACTTACTACAACATACCAGTTCATACTTTAGCATATTGACATCAATGACAACATTCAATATCATCATGTCATCATGCTCCACACATATGCCAATAATCTCCCCCTTTGACATTGATGGCAATATACAAAGATATCTTTCTTCTTCTGCTTCACATCTTCTCCCCAATACTGTAGATATCTTCTCCGCTTCACATCTTCTCCCCCTTTGACAAGAATGCCAAAGTGGAGGCATACACAACTATGTTCCACTATGTTGCTCCCCCTAAGGAGTAGCATCCTTCAACATACCAATCCTAAAAAAGATATATCATTGTAAGACCTGATTGATGTGGAGCACACACCTTTAGTTCACCTCTTGAAGGGGAAGCACCCCTAATTCACCTCTCAAATAGGTAAAGGTAGCCTTTGGTAGAGGCTTGGTGAATATGTCTACTAACTACTCCTTATTGGAAACATGCTCTAGTACAACCTCTTTGTTTTGAACCTTCTCCCTCAAGAAATGATACTTGAGCTCGAAGTGCTTGGTTCTAGCATGTAAAACCGGATTCTTGGAGATGTTAATTGCACTTGTGTTGTCACAAAATATACTTACCGGTTCAGATACAGGAAATTTGAAGCCATTTAATACATGCTTCATCCAAATTGTCTGGGTCCAGTTCATAAATGCTGCAACATACTCCGCTTCTGCTGTAGACTGAGAGATACAATTCTGCTTCTTACTAATCCATGAGACTAGTCTACCACCAAAAAAGAATGCACCACCAGTTGTGCTCTTCCGATCGTCCACATTACCAGCCCAATCAGCATCTGTAAACACTTTTAGGTTGAAATCATTACCATATGGATACCATAATCCATAGTCAATAGTTCCCTTCAGATATCTAAGAATCCGCTTGACTGCTACCAAGTGGGATTCTCTTGGGCTTTTCTGGAACTGTGCAGTAATGCCCACTGCATGTGCAGTGTCCAGTCTGCTATGTACTACATAGTGTAATTTACCAATCATTGATCGGTATACTTTCTCATTTACCAACACCGATTCATCCTCTTTTGATAATTTACAACCGGTTACCATCGGTGTACCAACTGGTTTGCTATCTTCCATGCCAAAGGTCTTCAACACCTCTTTGATATACTTGGATTGAGTGATAAAGATTCCATCTTTCATTTTTTGAATCTGTAGTCCAATGAAGAACTTAATCTCCCCTATAAGTGACATCTCAAATTCCTTTTCATCTCATCTACAAAATCATGACTCATCTTGTCATCTCCTCCAAAAATTATGTCATCAACAAATACCTCATAGATTAGAATCTGATCTCCTTCTGACTTCAGATAGATATTGCTATCTTCACTTGTTCTCCCAAATCCAATCTTCACAAGATGGGAGTGCAAGCATTCATATCATGCTCTAGGTGCCTGCTTTAGTCCATACAAGGCTTTATGTAGCCTACACACCATGTCACTCTCTTCTGATAGGGAAAACCCATTTGGTTGCTCTATATACACCTCCTCTTCTAGTATTCCATTTAGGAATGTAGATTTTACATCCATTTAGTATACTTTGAATACTTTGAAGGCTGCATATGCAAGAAGCATACAAACTCCTTCCAATCTAGCTATTGGAGCAAAGGTTTCTCCATAGTCTTCTCCTTCTTCTTGAGCATATCCTTTACACACCAGTCTGGCTTTGTTTCTAACCATTGAGCCATCTTCATTCAGCTTATTTCTGAAAACCCATTTGGTGCCTATGACATTTTTATACTCAGGTCTGGGTACCAAAGACCATGTACCATTCTTTTCTATCTAGTCAAGTTCCTCTTCCATTTCCTTGATCCAGTCTTCATCTTTATGTGCCTCTTTGAATGTTTTAGGGTCAAATTCAGATCATGCAAGAGTTTTCTCTAACCTTTCTTCTTTTAAGAATTCCTATATACTTGTCTCCTGTGATCTTCTTTGGATCATGATTCAGCTTTACATACCTAGGAATGATCTTAGTTGTTTCCTCTTGTTTTTCTTCTTCATCCTCATCTTCTTCAGCATTAGCATCTATCGGTATAGGAGCACTGTTACTAGTGCTGGGCTGTTTTGCAACTGGTTCCTAGAAGGTTACTACCGGTTCATCTCCTACTTGCTTACTTCTAGTTTCCTCAAGTTTCTGAAAGGTATCATCAACTCTAACATTGATGCTTTCAACAATTCTCTGAGTCCTATTGTTGAAACATTTGAGAGCTTTGCTCTTTGTGGAATATCCTAGGAATATTCCCTCATCACATTTTGCATCTAACTTGCTCTGATGTTCACTCCTCTTGATATAACATTTGCTACCAAACACTCTAAAGTATCTTACCACTGGTGTCTTATCGGTCCAATACTCATAAGGTCTTTTATCCTTACCCTTTTTGATGAGTACTCGGTTCATTGTGTAGACTGCAGTGCTCACCACTTCTCTCAGAAAGGTGTGAGCAACTTTTCCTTGGATCAATATTGTTCTGGCTACTTCAACTATAGTCTAGTTGTTTCTCTCTGCTAGGCCATTCTACTATGGAGTTCGGGGGGCAGACAGTTGCCTCTTGATGATGTTCTCGTCAAAGTACTTGTTGAATTCACCAGAAGTGAATTCTCATCCTTGATTAGTTCTTAGGCACTTAATCCTCTTACCACTTTCTTTTTCAACTAGTTCTCGAAAGGCTTTGAACTTTCCAAAGGCTTCAGACTTGTCCTTCAAGAATGTGACCCACATCATTCTTGAGCAATCATTAGTAAGAATCATAAAATACCTATCTCCCTGCACACTCCTAGTTTTCATAGGACCACACAAATTAGTATGCACAAGATCAAGTAAATTGTCTACAGTGAAAGATTTACATTTGAAGGTTGAGGAAGACATTTTCCCCAGTTGACACTCTTTGCACAAAGGATTTTTCAGTTTGCTCAGCATAGGCAATCCTCTAACTACCTTGATCTTACTGGCCTTCACAATACTATCAAAGTTTACATGGTAGAGTCTCCTATGCCATATCCAACTATCATCAAACTTATCCATTAGACATGTACTGATATTTGCATTCAGCTGAAATAGGTTGCCTTTGGTCTACATACCGGTGGCCATCAGTTCACCACTCTTACCTTTTATTTTACACACTCCATTTATGAATTCCAGAGTGAGTCCATTATCATTCAGCTAGGCAACACTCAAAAGGTTGTGTCTAAGACCTTCTACCCAATACAAATTGTTAGCACTGCTTTTTCCATTAAGAGAGATGGACCCTCTATCTTTTACCATACATGGTGCATCATTACCAAAACAAACCACACCACCATCAAACTCTTCCAGAGATAGAAACTTACTCTGGTCACCAGTCATATGGTGAGAACAATCACTATCAATAATCCACTCATTGGAATTATCAAAGTGGGAGACAAGAGCCTTCTTGTCTGACACATCTTCCTTAACTAGTACAAACACAATGTCTTCACTATCTTCATCTTCTGATTCCTCATCAGTGACACCTTCATCAACTACTACAAAACAATTTTGTCCTGTTTCCTCCTTTGAACTTGTTGAACTTCTCCGGTTTGTCATTGTTATCACCATTAGGACAGTTTACAACAATGTGTCCTATCCTATTGCAAGAAAAACATTTCAAAGGGAGCTTACCTCTGTATTTACCAGTTCCCTTAGGAAGTCTCTTGGCAAGAAGAGCTTCAAATTCCACCAGGATCTTCTCATCATCCATTTCTCTGCTATGTCTTGGTTCACCACTGGTACTAGCTTCTTTGGCCTTTCTAGATGGTGTAGCAGATGCTCTAAAGGCTAATTCAGTCTTTTGAATACTGCCATCATAATTATTTAGCTCATAAGTTGTCAACTTAGCAATGATGGAGTCTAGGGATACCTTTGTCTTGTCTATAGACCTCAACTCCTAAATAGCAGCAACCCTTATTGCATAGACTGGTAATAAGGATCTCAAAACTTTTCTAACAACAGTGGAATCATCTATTATACCACCTGCACTCTTGATGTCTCCAACAACAGTTTGATTCTTATTCCATATTGTTGAATGGTCTCTCCTTCAACCATCAACATGTCTTCAAACTTTCCCCTAAGGCTCTCTTCCTTAGCTTGTTTCACATGCTCATCACCGCCATAGATATTCTCAAGAGCATCCCATACTTCTTTGGGATTGTCTTTATCCTGAACATCAATAAACTCAATGTCAGATAGATTGTTGATTAGGGCTTCCATGACTTGCCCATTCTCCTGAATCTCTCTCTTTTGATCATTGGTGAGAGTACTGGTAGGGATAACATAAGCATTCTCAACATAGCTCCAGTGTTGAGCACCCATGCTTTTGATGTATATCTTCATTTTGTCCTTCCATATTTTAAAGTTGTCTCTATCCATCATTAGAGTAGGATCTTTTCCTCAAGCAGTTAAGCTTATAACACAGAGGACCTGGAGGATGCTCTAATACCAATTGATGAATAAATGATGAACATTTAGTACCAAACCGATACTGAGACAGGGGGTGAATTAGTGCAGGCCAAAAAAAAATTTCTTGAACCGGTTTGACTGTAAATAGTGCACTTGACTGGCAAGCACTAACACCGATCTAAACCATATTACTACTGGTAAAACACAATGAGAATGTGAAAGACATAAACCAGTAACCCTTAGCTTTCCATACAATCTAATACCTCATTTCCACTTCACCCTTATGCATAAAAAAGTAATCTATCATCAAAAATATAATGACCGCTAGTTCAACAAGTTTTACCAGTTTGACATAAAACACTAAACCATCACATGAAAGGCATCACACATGACACACTGATTTTTCACATGGAAACCCAACTAGGAAAAACCACGATGGGGATGAATACCCAGAAGTTGTTCTTGAACTCTTTTAAAGTCCACTTTGTTAGGAGCCTAGTCTAGTTAGAGACTTTTACAATAGGTTATGCTAGGAACCGATCCTACTAGGGATCACTCGGTTAAGGGATGGCTAAATACCTGGTTAAAGGTTAGAACCTTGTTAAAGGTTACCTTGCAAGAGGATTTGAAGAACTCATTGAATTGAGTCACCCTGTTAAAGGATTTACACAAAAGCCTATTAAAGCTACCCAGTTAAGGGATTTCCCAACTACTGAAATGGTTAGAAGTCAATAGGTAATACACTGATCTGATAACAACACTCAATGCCAAGGCATATCCACTTTAGCTCCTTTTCTTCTACAATCACACTTTGCATGCATCAACACACTTCTCCGGTCTGGCAAGAATAAGGTATCACTCACTGGGATACACACATACCATTTACCAACAAATTCAAAAGGGAAAACATCATCGACCTTATAGGAAACAGATAGGTCGGTAGCATAAACTGTAAACCCAAACATTTAGGTTTTACAATCTAGTCAGTTCAATCCTGACCGTTAATCACACTACATCAAATACAACAGTTTTGAACAGATCTCAAGACGTTCTCCAACATTCATTCTTTTTCGCTTCAGGAAACTGATAACTCATCATGTGCTCTCCATCGTTTACAGAGACTTCACACATTCTCGAGGTAGATAGGATCAATCTTCATGCAAGATCCTCAAGGAAATCCTTCACGTGCACAAGGTTGACATGGCAACGTTATCAGGTCTTCATTACAATGCTAACTCATCACAATATGTCATTGGTTGAATCACACAATCTTGGAATGCATCAACTAGAAACCATGAAGCTGAGACTACCAACTGGTAGTCATGCCAAATGAAACCCCAATACAAAATTTCCATTTACCGGTTCACCTTAAACAAACATACCGCTTCACTTTTTCACAAATACTGGTTTACATCATAATACCGGTTCTCTTGCCAGTTCGCTTACTACAACATACCAGTTCATACTTCAACATATTGACATCAATGAGAACATTCAATATCATCATGTCATCATGCTCCGCACATATGCCAACAGCGGAAACATGAATTATTTTTGGGACCCCAAATTTATGCATTTAAATCGAATATCTGATTATATCGGATATCTGATTTCTATAAATAAAAAAGAGCCTTGTGGGCCATTTTGTGGATTCCAATGGCCCACATTCTTCACATTTTGATTTATGTCAACAATCACAGGTTTTCAGACAGGTTGAGACAAATATGTGCTTTTGAGAGATTCTTAAAGTCAAATCTTACATTGTGAATCATTTAGGAGCATCTTTGTAGAGGTAATTGGGGAGTATTAGTCATCAGAAGTCTAAATGCAAAAGAAAGCTTTCAAATGACCAAATTGAAGTGTATAGAAAAAGAGATAGAGAAGTTCATAGGAGGAGGAGGCAAGGTATGTTAAATATTGCTAATGTTACTGCAAGTGAAGAGGAAATTGAATTTGAAAATGAAAATGTAGATTTTGAAGTGAAAATGTTGAACATGTTGAAAATGTTGAAAGTGATAATGAAAATGCTCAACATGATGTGAGAATGGAAAGTGAAAATTTGGGAGTTGACAATGAAGGGTCCATAATTTTGGTGTAAATATTAAATTTTTCGACATTGGAGGTGAAAATGTAGAAAATTTTGACATAGGAGGTGAACTTATTGAAAATTTTGACATTGGAGGTGAAAATGTAGAAAAACTTTGACATTGAAGGTGGAATTGCTCAACCAAGTGAACAATATGTAACATCTAATTACTTTAGAAATGAAGACCCTCTCATGGATGAAAGACAAATTCCAAATCCAAGACCTTCAAGAACCCCAAAAAATGGTTACTTGAAATTGATGAGAACATTATTGCGAATCTTGAAGGCAAGAGGTCAACAAGAACCGTTCGATTGTGGGCTACACAACTTTTCAACCAAAATTTTAGCAATAAGACATTGACTGAGCAATGTCAAATTTTTGTTCAATTGATAAAGATGAGACCATTGCTAAACAAATTGAAGATTCGTATGAACAAGAAGATGGAGAGAAATTTTATTATTGCCAAAAATCTATTTGATGCTCACAATTCTATTGGAAATAATACCAAGGAAAGAGATTAGAGAGACAATCGAAGAGCGATTACAACCTCCTTAGTAAGCCATCAATTGAGGAAGGCTTTCCAAATGAGATATACTTGTGTTGATTTGAATATAAACCATAAAACTTTGGATAGAGCACTTGCACAAAGACAAAGACTTGACGATCTACTTCAACATGATACATGGGCTTTTGGTGGGAGGCTTCCACGTATTGATATTAGTTGACTGACAATGTGAAGGAGGAGATTCAACAATTTTGGCACTCTAATTATAGAGTATCACCCAATGTAAAATATTTTTTTAAATTAAGAATCGACAACTGAGACCGCACACCACATCCCATTTCTTGGAATCAAACCAAACAATATTGTACAATTTTTTTTGTGAAGTACATCCAACTTTGCAAATATCACAAAGGGACTTTGAATCTTTGAAGCCATTTTATTATGTACCTCTTAAGATTCGTAATAACTGTTGTTGCAAGTACCATGTGGAGTTTTCAATGTACCATGAACTTTTATGCCATATTCGTTCTATGATGCATACTAATGAGATGTTGTAGGAGTGTGGTGCAATGCTATTTCTGAGATCATCAAGAGACTTGCAAGATCTATTTTTATGCCCTAGAGATGATGACTACTATTTCTATAGAAATGATTGTTTGAATGAGAAGTGCTCACAATGTGGTGAGTTGTCAAATTTTTTTTCATGTTTTCATGAGGGCAACGAACACGAGTTTGGAAAGAATTATGTTGAGAAAAAAAGATATGATAAATTGAAATATACTTTGAAGAGTAGAGGTGAAGGTTCTAGATGCAAATTAGTCTCAAGAGAAGTGAGTGTTGCTGATTTTATTTTGGATTTTAAGGAAAATATTTTCTACAAGTATGCAAGGCACACCCATAGGTCTCAGTGGTTGGATCAACAGTTCAGGATGTGTAAGAACTCTTTCTTGATTGGCACTATATTATTGGTGGTTGATTTTGCAAAGAACTATACATTGCAACCACAAAATGAGGTACAGTCTCAATACAACAATTCAATCTAGATTGCTATTTTTGTTCATATTACATATAGACTGATAGACTTATAAAGCACTAAGAGCGGGGGGGGGGGTGAATTAGTGATAGAAAAAACAATAACACTTTAAACCCAAACCAGTAAAAACAATTAACTAGTTTACTTAAGACTTTGCATACAATCCAAAGTATTACAAAAGTATTCACAACAAGTAAAACATTCATCATAACACAAGTGTTTATACATGGAAAACCCAACTAGGGAAAACCACGGTGAGATGAGACTCACAAGTTAACTATTTGCAGAAATAGGTAACTGACCGGTTAAGGTCTACAAAGTGCTCTATTAGGTGAGAATCCTATTAAAGATCCCAAAGCCTTATTAGGAGATATGCCTGGTTAAAGGTAACCTCAGTGAATGATTTAGATCCAAGTTAATTAATCACCAAGTTAGAGGATTTCTACAATGAAGCTTGTTAGAGCTTACCTAGTTAGGGGATTTAATTGCTATAGTGATTAGAAAACAACAGGTGCTATGATCTAGGAATAGCACATCTTGCTTGTATAGATCCTTTTCTATTCACTCAATACTGCATCACCGACATACTCTGCAACTCCTCCAATAAATCGCATCAACTCTAACTAATAACATCACTTGTAGCTTGCATATCAAAATAACTCATCACAATGTCTTTTTATAGACATTAGATTTCATGTCGGCTCAAGAACCTCAACACAATTTACTAGGTTTAATGAATTTGGACAATCTTCCATAACACATCACAAATCACCGCCAAAAATATCGACTAGAGATAACTCTACATGATCGGTGATAACTCATCACACAATCTGTGAAACCGGTTGGAACACTGATACTGGTTTAGTGTTAACCGCTTTCAACTCACATACCGATTGTATCCATTCGCCTCCTTGCCTCTCTCTACTATATGTTGAAAATAGTGATAGTGGAATTATCCAAAACCAATTGTCTTTACTGCATATACCGGTTGTCTACACATTTATCAGTTTAGACACCTTCATACCAGTTAGGTTTCTCTATACATATGATATTGGTTTGCAATATGAAGACTTAGGAGTAGTGCCGGTTTGACTTAACTAAGATGACTATGATAATATCAACATATGTGTGTGTATGTGCCATCAATGACAACACATAAATTTATCCAATACAAAAATCATCATCAAGCCAACATAGACATGCTCCTGAAAGTACAGAAGAGGATAGGAAGATAATTAGGGAGTATCATTTTTATATGAGTGATGATAGATCACACTCCTCCCAGTATGTGCAACATTCTTTCAAGATTTTTTTTGAGTTCTTGCATGAGAAAGATATTGCAATTGATCAACATCTCATATAGTCAGATAACTACACGGGCAATTCAAGAATGCACGTATGTTTTATTGGTTGAGTATAATGCATGTAGAGAGGCGTATACCTAATATTTGGTTTTTTTTTAAGGTAAGGCATGGGAAGGGGGAGTATGATGGAGTAGGTGCATGTTTGAAGAGAGTTGTATTTAAGGAGCAATTAAGGATTTCATGTACAAATTTCTCTGATGCACATTCTATTGTTGATTGGTGCAGTTCAACATTTTCACATGGAGGTACTCTTGATTCAGTAGTGACCAGATTCTTTTGGTTGGTTGAGGAAGGCACAGTGGGAGACAGATTGGATTTTCAAACAATTAAAGGTTCTTCAAAGATGCATTCATTTCTCTTCTTAGATGCAAGTACATGGACCATTTGGACATGAGCGTTGGCTTTTTTTTGTCAGAGTTGTGTTTGGTGTGATTGGGATTAGTGCAAGTCAAGTGATTGGGTTGCTACGTGGGTTCCATAATATCTAACTCTTTTATCTCAAACAATATCCTTGTCAAATGATGACATGGAAAGTTCACTTGAGTATGACCGTCTATCAAATCTTGTACAACCATGACATATTTTTGTAGTTGTTGCACCATAAGGGAATGAAGAGAGATCATAATATTGGTTGGTATGATGTGTACAGGAAAAACAGAAGCTAACACAACCAGTGATAGATGATGATGGGTTCACATATCCTATAGGTTTAGTTGTTGTTGTGGGAAGTTGGTTGTGAACATTCATGATTAGAAAGAATGGCATACCTACATTTGAAGACTATGAGAGACACAAAACCATTCTCATGTATTCACACCTTATTATAGCTACAAATGTCAAGTTGTTGAAACATCAAGCAAAACCAAAGACCAAAGAGCTATAGACAGTGACTACTGTTGATGAAGCAATACTGGATACTCTTAAGTAAAGAGATGACCCTTCAAACACACTTGAGTAGTAGGTCTTTAATGGTGTCTTATTTTTTTTATCATGCATTTCATTTCAAACATTTATCATAAAACCTTAATGTTCAAGTTTGTTACCTGTATATTAAGGATGCATTCAAAATGCATGTCTATTGAAGAACCTTTTTTTTTGCAACATGGTTTTTGCATGCACATAGCAGGTACATTCGATATAATTCGAAGGGACGTATTTGACAACATGACTTGTTATCATGCATTTGATGAGCATTATAATTTTTTATAATAGACAACACTATTTGACAATTTTCAATGATATAATTATCACAAAACCTTTATGCTCATGCGGGTGTTTTTTATGATATACAACACTATCACATTATGATTTTTGTGTAAACATAGTGGGTTCACTCGATATAATTTGAAGGGACGTATTTTAATTGTATATAATCCCACCTTTTCATTTATTATAATGCATTTAAGTTGAAGTGATTATCATAAAGCCTTTATTTTTATGCATGTATTTTATATGTAGACTGACAATTCTTAAAAATACAGGTTCATGCTAGATCATTCGTCATTGACTAGTTTACTCTTGGTGATGGTACATATTACTTGGGGTTATCAATATTTAGCTATTTTTTGAGTTTTCTTTTCAATAACTACAAAAATTTACAGCCAAACACAACACCATATGCTCTGTGTGCTTTAATGAGATTAAATTTTGTGTGTAAACACTAGGTCCCTCACTTTGTCAATATGATTAAATTTTGTAAACTTTCACACACTATATCAAGTGAATGTATTTCCATTTATAAATGACAATATCTACCATTTTCTTCAACCATGTAAAGAAATGCAATGAGAAGGGCTTTAATCAACATGCGTCTTTCTTCAAAGTTGTGCTTGTAGATTTTGCAAAGAAACTAGTAAGTTTCATAATTATACAATATTGTGTGTCTTAAAAATGTTTCAAATGATCTATTTATAATTTGACAAAATAATTTTTATTAAGTGTTATAATTTGTTTCTTGTAGCACATTCATTCCGCATAAAAAGGTTGCTTATTTTGGTCTTCATTTATATGCAGACATTGCTCTATGTAAAATTTTCTCTTAGGACATGAGGATTGCCGATGCACATGAAGTGGGATGTTGTATTTGTATATTGATTTGAATTGATGTAACTTTGTTATGATGATATACAATGTCCATGAGTAAACTAGTTTAGTTATATTGATGATATACACTATATCTATACATGAGTACATTGGTGTAGTTGTATTGATAATAATGGAAAATCATGTTTGCATATTCATTCATGGATGCCACATGCAAGTGTAATGGTAATTATGTGTATGAAATACATGGAAATATTGATGATCATTATGTGTCTACAGTGTAATGCTTGTTTATCTATATTTTTTCATTGAATGAGTTTGATGATTTTTTCATCTACTAAAAAAATGTTGCCCTAATAAAACCATAGGGAATCTTGAAAAAATGAGATAGGATTTTGTAGGGACCCCTCTCTTGGCCCTGTAGGTTCAACTTGATCATTCACAGGTGTCATGGATACTGAGTTAGGGCCCATCAAAGTTTGAAATTTTTTAGCACTTAGGGCGCTCAAGGGATGACGCCGGTAGGGTATAACCCCGAGCATTCAACCAAGTGGGGGGACAAAATAGAAGAATGCACATGGTAAGAATGCTTAACTGGACATGTTAGAACTGACAGTTTGTGATCACGACGAGCATAACAAGAAATTGGCAACGTGACAACATTTGGTTGAATGAGACTGACTATTTTTTTGCCAACTGAAAAAATGGTTCCCTAATAAACCGTAGGGAATATTGAAAAAATGAGATAGGCTTTTGTAGGGAACCCTCTCATAGCCTCGTAGGTTCAAACAAATCATTCACAGGTGCCACAGATTCTGAGTTAGGGCCCATCAAATTTTGATAATTTTTAGCACTTAGGGCGCTCAAGGGATGACGCTGGTAGGGTATGACCTCGAGCATTCGACTGAGTGGGGGGGGGGGGATAAGAGCATGCATAGGGTAATAATGCCTAACTAGACATGTCAAAACTGACGGTTCGATATCACAATGAGCAAAATGAGAAATTCGCCATGCGAAAACATTTGATTGAATGAGACTAGTGATGTTTTCACCAACTGAAAAAATGTTGCCGTAATAAAACCGTAGTGAATCTTGAAAAACCAAGATAGAATTTTGTAGGGACTCCTCTCATGGCCCCATAGGTTCAAACAGATTGTGTGTAGGTGCCATAGATTTTGAGTTAGGGCCCATCAAAGTTGGACAATTTTTAGCACTTAGTGCGCTCAAGGGATGACGTTGGTAGGGTATGACCTCGTGCGCTCGACTGAGTGGGGGGGGGGGGAATAGGAGCATGCATAGGGTAAGAATTATTAACTATACATGTCAGAAATGATGGTTCATGATCACGACGAGTAGAATGAGAAATTGGCCATGCAACAACATTTGATTAAATGAGACTGACGATTTTATCACCAACTAAAAAAATGTTGCCCTAATAAAACCATAGGGAATATTGAAAAACCGAGATAGAATTTTGTAGAGACTCCTCTTGTGGCCACGCAGGTTCAAACGAACCATTCACAAGTGCCATGTATTTCAAGTTAGGGCCCGTCAAAGTTTGATAATTTTTAGCACTTAGGGCAGTCAAGGGATGACACTGGTGGGTATGACCCCAAGCGTTCAACTGAGTGGGGGGGGAGAATAGGATCATGCATAGGGTAAGAATTACTAACTGGACATGTCAAAACCAATGGTGCATGATCACGACGAGTAGAATGAGAAATTGGCCACGCGACAACATTTGATTGAATGAGACTAATGGTTTTTTTGCCAACTGAAAAAATGCTGCCTTAATAAAATTGTAGGGAATCTTGAAAAACCAAGATAGTTTTTTGTAGGGAACCCTCTCATGGCCCTATAGGTTTAAACAAATTGTTCGCAAGTCCCACAGATTTTGAGTTAGGGTGTATCAAAGTTTGACAATTTTAGCACTTAGGGAACTCAAGGGACGATGTTGGTAGGGTATGACCCCGAGCATTCAACCGAATAGGGGGGTAAAATAGGAGCATGCATAGGGTAATAATGCCTAACTAGACATGTCAAAAATGATGGTTCGTGATCATGATGAGCAAAACGAGAAATTGGCCATGTGACAATATTTGATTGAATGAGACTGGCGATTTTTTTGCCAACTGAAAAAATGTTGCCCTAATAAAACCGTAGGGAATCTTGAAAAACCAAGATATAATTTTATAGGGACCCCTCTCATGTTCAATCTAATTCAATCAAATATTGTCATGTGGCCAATTTCTTGTTTTGCTCATCGTGATCACGAATAGTCAATTTTGACATGTTCAGTTAGGAATTCTTACCCTATGCATGCTCCTATTCCCTCCCCCCCCACTCAGTCGAATGCTCGGGGTCATACCCTACCAGTGTCGTCCCTTGAGCGGCCTAAGTGCTAAAAAATGTCCAACTTTGACAGGCCCTAATTCAAAATCTATGGCACTTGCAAATGATCTGTTTGAACCTATGAGGATTTTTTTGCCAACTGAAAAAATGTCGCCCTAATAAAACCACAGGGAATATTGAAAAAACGACATGAATCATTTCAACACATGAATCCCCCATTGACAACTTTTTACAACTTTTGAGCAATCTTGAGAAATTTTGCCAATATGAGTAACCTATGACTAGACATAACAAATAGTGGTCTAGATGACCTTATAACATAAAAAATGATTATATTTCACTTTATTTACATTGAGAATCCATAAAAACACTTGTCTTCCAAATGCAACCTCATGGAGGCGTGATGAGCAAGGAGGTCATTAAATTTGGTGAAGTTGCCAAAGGCAACAAAATTTAACACTTATGATTTAGATGAAATGAATTATATATAATCTAAAGATTATACAAGCAACACTTACGATGAAATGAAATGAATTGCATTGTTCATTAAATAACCATTATTAACCATTGTTAATTATTATTGAAGATTTAAGTTTAAAATGATAACACCATGCACACATGAGAAATAATTTATATAATCAAATATAAACTTCTGTATATATAAAAATGTCAAATGATTACAAGTGTATGTCCATACACAAATATGACATAAACGCCAACTCAAACAAAATGTATGTCTATATACGTGAATGTATGTTCATATACAAAATATACATGTCAACTAGACATGTAAGCATCCCAAAACTATCTATAACATCCTAAGCTACTGATGGATCATTATAATCAATCCTGTTCGCCACACTACTAGGTTCTAAAGGATCCTGCAGAAAAAACAAACAAACCACAATTAAGATTAGTTATATTATATAACTCACATTCAAAAATTTAACATACAAATGAACTAAAATTGAACTATTCTTATTTACCTCATCTCCACATTTTCTCTTCAGCTTTGAAGGACTCTTAATGTATGTCTTTGGTAGAGGAGGTATGTTTTCAATATTTTCATACACAACCTACATATGTTCACAAACATGACATTGATACAAGTTAGCATATAATTGTCACTGCTAAACACAAAATAAAATAAATCTTCTTCTTCTTCTTCTTCTTCTTCTTCATTCATTCAATCATATTTGCATTCAAATACCTTTCCCTTGTCTCTAGTTGCACTACCAGATCCTGAATCGTACAGCCTTGCACTCGTGCTACTTGTGCCCTACAAGACTAAAATAAGATATACATGCAATTTACTACATAATCTAATTAATGCAAATATAAATGATGAGCATGTATGTATAATAAAATACAAATGACCAGGTGCAATAATATATGTACCGTAAAGCTATCAAGGCCAAATGAAATGGCCATCAAGGTGCCCTCCTGGATCTGTGTCAACTCCTCTAATGGCATCAACTATTAAATAGACCATGCAAATAAACATTAGTACTTAATATTATCTAGATTATAAATATTCATTTAAAATATAGAATGAACTGTGAAAATACAAATATTACCACTACATCATCAACGTATGATGAAGGTGCCTCCTCGCCTCTAGCATGCAAGGACTCTCTAGGGTATCCTCCAATCCCTGTCATAACATCTTGTGCATCATGCATCTCATGCACCTCATAATTTATAGTGTGCACAAGAGTATCAACAGGCTGTCCAACTAGACCCAAGCATAGGTGCCCACACGTGACATAACTATTGGGCATACAAATGTGTGGAGATGAGGAGGATGTGTTAGTGCCATTGGATGCACCACTACCATCAAAAGAAGGTTCAGCTACTGCCCCAGCCTGAGAAACGAAAAGGCTACTCAAAGAGTGAATAGCCGATATGGTCTGTGACGTTGCCTCACAGATGACATCTGGATGTTGCATTGGAGGTGGGGGATCAACAGGAGGAGGGGGACATATGGGCCTTGGACTACTTTGACTGCCCCAGATCTATTTTGGGGCATACCTAAACCCACACCTTGGAAAGGTTGGATGTCAAAGTAGTTCAAATGTTTTTTTAAAACAAACTCAGACTATAATTTTTTCATGAAGTAGAAGGGGGCATCAAGATTGTTGTTGGGTGGTTTATCAAAACCCATCCACCAATGATCCCCAAATTTTTTCAAAATATCATCATTTGTGCACCATTTAATAATTTTTTTTTTGTTTTTTGGGGGTTTATAGGTTGATCAGTGTGGGGATTCACAAACAATGCAACGATATTGGCTTTGGATATCTCAAGATCCTTGATCTCCTTATAGGAAAAGCCATCCACATATTGTTCCCTCATAGAATCTCGCCACACAAGAGTAGCATTGTGCTCCTCAGTGACAATTTCTATACTCTTTATGATGGATGTGAGGGGATCAAACATTAGGTTCAGGCGAGGGATCCTATGATAGACATCTGCAATCGCCCTCAATTGGTTCAAATTTTGTGCAATTAAATCCTGAATTGAGGGGGGGTTTGGCAAAGGAGGGTTTGTGAAAGAGGGTTTGGTTGTTGCAGTTGTGGTTGATCAATATTTTCACTGTTATTCCCCATTTTTAACCTAATTGAATGTAAACAATTCAATTTAGTTAACAAGTTTGAACAATTTTGTATTTGATTTTTAAAACCCTAGTTTTCATGAAAAAAACATATTTTGAATGCAAAACAAATAAACATTAAAAAAATACAAAAATTTGAATGAAAATGATGAAAAACAATAAAAATCCTACCTTTTATTGGATTTTTCTACAAATTTGGGTCACAAAATCTGATATCGGGTCCAACTGAATAGTGGATTTGCTTGAATTCACATAGCTCATGGGTAAAAAATAACCCACAGGCTATCACAGTCTTCTTTTATTGTCTCAGAGAAATTGGATATCCGATTTTTATAGTTAAATTATTTTAAAATAACAATATATTATATAATATATTATTATATTATATTATGTATTATATAATATATAATATAATATTATATTATATATATAATAATATGTATTTTATAATATATTATATTATATTATATTATATATATTATATTATATTATATATATTATATTATATTATATTATATATATAATATATAATATAATATAGCAATATATTATATATTAAATATTACATATTATATAATATATAATTTATTTTTAATTTAAAATTACCTAAAAAAATTGGATATCCAATATTATCAGATATCTGATTTGCCTAGGTGTTTACCATGCCAAGGTGTACTGACACCCAGGCCAAGCAAAAAGTCAACACGTATTTTTCGTGTTTTTAGGCAAGTGGAAAAGGCTATTTTTTGACATCGCCACTTTTTGGTCCCACATGATCCTGCACTAACCCAATTATTATATATTTTCATACCATTTTTATGTGAAGATGCCACACACTTAATAAATATTTCTATTAAAATGTTACTCCATTATGAAAGGAATGCCCAATCAACTTATTTTTAGTTCCTTCCAAGGCAACATTCATTCAATTATATTATTTTATTAGTTTTGTTGGCATATGTGCAGAGCATGATGACATGATGATATTGTATGTTGTCATTGATGTCAATATGCTGAAGTATGAAGCGGTATATTGTAGTAAGCTAACTAGCAAAGAGAACCGGTATGACGATGTAAACCGGTATATGTGAAAAAAGTGAAGCGGTATGTTTGTTGAAGGAGAACCGATATGTTGGAATGAGAACCGGTATATGGAAGTTTTGTATCAGGGTTTCATTTGGCATGACTACTGGTTGGTAGTCTCAACTTCAGGGTTTTCGGTTGATGCATTGCTTGTGTGATCCAACCGATGACATCTTGTGATGAGTTAGCATTGTAATGAAGACCAGATAGTGTTTCCACATTAGCCTTGTGCGTGTGAAGGATTTCCTTGAGGATCTTGCATGGAGATTGATCCTATCTACCTCGGGAATGTGCGAAGTCTCTATAAATGGTGGAGAGCACGTGATGGATTATCAGCTTCTTGAAGTGGCAAAGAATGGACATTGGAGAATGTCTTGAGATCTATTCAAGACTATTGTATTCAATGCAGTGTGATTAATGGTCAAGATTGAACTGATTAAACCTAAATGTTTAGGGTTTAGGGTTTATGCTATCAACCTATCTATTTCCTATAAGGTCGATGATGTTTTTCATTTTGAGTTGGTTGGAAAATGTTATGTGTGTATCCAAGTGAAGAGATACTTGATTCTTGCCAGACCAGAGAAGTGTATTGATACCTATAGAGTGTGATTGTAGAAGAAAAGGAGCTAAAGTGGATCTACCTTGGCATTGAGTGCTGTTATCAGATCAGTGTATTACCTATTGACATCTAACCATTTCAGCAGTTGGAAAATCCCTTAATTGCTTTAATAGGCTTTTGTGTAAATCCTTTAACAGGGTGACTCAATTCAATGAGTTCTTCAAATCCTCTTGCGAGGTAACCTTTAACAGGGTTCTAACCTTTAACTTGGTATTTAGCCATCCCTTAATCGGGTGATCCCTAACAGGATCAGTTCCTAGCAGAACCTATTGTAAAAGTCTTTAACCGGGTTAGGCTCCTAACAAAGCAGACTTCAAAAGAGTTCAAAGAACAACTTGTGGGTATTCATCCCCACCGTGATTTTTCCTAGTTGGGTTTCCACGTGAAAAATTAGTGTGTCATGTGTGATGCTTTAATATTTTTTGTTAAGTGGTAAAGCATGTTGAACGTGAAGTCATTATATTTATGATGATATATTACCTATTTATGCATAAGGGTGAAGTGGAAATGAGATATTAGATTGTATAGAGATCTAAGTGTTTACCGGTTTATGCTATTCATACTCTCACTGTGTGTAATCAGTAGTGCCCTGATTTAGACTGGTGTTACGGTTTACCAGTTAAGTGCAGTCTTTGCAGTCAAACTGGTTGAAGGAAAAATTTTTTTGATACTGATTCACCCCCCCTCTCAGTACTGGTTTGGTACTTACTATTCATCATTATTCATCATTTGGTATCAGAGCGTCTTCTAGGTCCTCTGTGTTGTAAGCTTAACCGCTTGAGGAAAAGATCCTACTCTAATGATGAAGAGGGAAGGTCCAAAGTTCAACAGAGATAACTTTAAGATATGGAAGGACATAATGAAGATCTATATTAGAAGCATGGGTACTCAACACTGGAGCTATGTTGAGAATGCTTATGTTATTCCTACCGGTACTCTCACCGATGACCAAAAAAGAGAGATTCAGGAGAATGGGCAAGTCATGGAAGCCCTAATCAGCAATCTATTTGACATTGAGTTTATTGATGTTCAGGCTAAAGATAATCCCAAAGAAGTATGGGATGCTCTTGAGAATATCTATGGCAGTGATGAGCATGTGAAACAAGCTAAGGAAGAGAAACTTAGGGGAAAGTTTTAAGACATGCAAATGGTTTAAGGAGAGACCATTCAACAATATGGAATAAGAATCAAAACTATTGTAGGAGACTTCAAGAGTGCAGGTGATAAAATAGATGATTCCACTATTGTTAGCAAAGTCTTGAGATCCTTATTACCAGTCTATACAATAAGGGTTGCTTCTATTTAGGAGTTGAGGTCTATAGACAAGACACAGGCATCCCTAGACTCCATCATTGCTAAGTTGACAACTTATGAGCTAAATAATTATGATGGCAGTATTTAGAAGACTGAATCAGCCTTTAGAGCATCTACAACACCATTTGGAAAGGGTAAAGAAGCTAGTACCAGTTGTGAACCAAGACAAAGCAGAGAAATGGATTATGAGGAGATCCTGATGGAATTTGAAGCTCTTCTTGCCAAGAGACTTCCTAAGGGAACTAGTAAATATAGAGGTAAGCTCCCTTTGAAATTCTTTTCTTGCAATAGGATAGGACACATTGCTATAAACTATCCTAATGGTGATAATAAGGACAAATCAGAGAAGTTCAAGAAGTTTAAATGAGGAAACAGGAGAAACTATTTTGTAGCAGTTGATGAAGGTGTCACTGATGAGGAATCAAAAGATGAAGAAAGTGAAGATATTGTGTTTGTAGTAGTTAAGGAAGATGTGTCAGACAAGAAGGCTCTTGTCTCCCGCTTTAATAATTCCAATGAGTGGATTATTGATAGTGGTTTTTCTCACCACATGACTGCTGACCGGAGTAAGTTTCTATCTCTAGAAGAGTATGATGGTGGTGTAGTCCGATTTGGTAATGATGCACCATGTATGGTAAAAGGAAGAGGGTCCATCTCTCTAAATGGAAAAAGTAGTGCTGATAATGTGTATTGGGTAGAAAGTCTCAGACATAACCTTTTGAGTGTTGCCCAGCTGAATGATAATGGAATCACTCTGGAATTCAAAGATGGAGTGTGCAAAATAAAAGGAAAGAGTGGTGAACTAATGGCCACCGATATCTAGACTAGAGGTAACTTATTTCAGCTAAATGCAAATATTAGTACATGTCTAATGGCTAAGTTTGATGATAGTTTGATATGGCATAGGAGACTCTACCATGTAAACTTTGATAATATTGTGAAGGCTAGTAAGATCAAGGTAGTTAGAGGATTGCATGTGCTTAGAAAATTGGAGAATCCTTTGTGCAGAGAGTGTCAACTGGGGAAAATGTCTTTCTCAACCTTCAAAGGTAAATCTTTCATTGCAGATAATTTACTTGATCTTGTGCATACTGATTTGTGTGGTCCTATGAAAATTAGGAGTGTGTAGGGAGATAGGTATTTTATGATTCTTACTGATGATTGCTCAAGAATGATGTGGGTCACATTATTGAAAGACAAGTCTGAAGCTTTTAGAAAATTCAAAACCTTTAGAGCACTGGTTGAAAAAGAAAGTGGTAAGAGGATTAAGTGCCTAAGAACTGATCAAGGAGGAGAATTCACTTCTAGTGAATTCAACAAGTACTATGAAGAGAACCAACTCAAGAGGCAACTGTTTGCCCATCGGACTCCACAACAGAATGACCTAGCAAAGAGGAACAATCGGACTGTAGTTGAACCAACCAAAACCATGTTGATCTAAGGGAAGGTTGCTCACACTTTCTGGAGAGAAGCGGTGAGCACTGTTGTCTACACAATGAACTAGGTACTCATCAAGAAAGATAAGGATAAAATTTCTTATGTGTATTGGACTGGTAAGACACCAGTGGTAAGCTACTTTAGAGTGTTTGGTAGCAAATGTTATATCAAGAGGAGTGAACATCAGAGCAAGTTTGATGCAAAATGTGATGAGGGAATATTCTTAGGGTATTCCACAAAGAGCAAAGATCTCAAATGTTTCAACAATAGGACTCAAAGAATTGTTGAAAGTATCAATGTTAGAGTTGATGAAACCTCTGAGAAACCTGAGGAAACCGACACTGAACAAGTAGGAGATGAACCGATAATAACCTTTTGGGAACTGGATACAAAACAACCTAGTACCAGTAACAGTGCTCCTACACCGGTAGATGCTGATGCTGATGAAGATGAGGATGAAGAAGAAAAGCAAGAGGAAACAACTAAGATCATTCATAGGTATGTAAAGTTGAATCATGATCCAAAGCAGATCATAGGAGACAAGGATGCAAGAATTCTTACAAGAAGAAAGGTCAAAGAATTTTTTTGCATTATCTCTGAATTTGAGCCTAAAACATTTAAAGAGGCACATAACGATGAAGACTGGATCAAGGAAATGGAAGAGGAACTTGACTAGATAGAAAAGAATGGTACATGGTCTTTGGTACCCAGACCTGAGCATAAAAATGTCATAGGCACCAAATGGGTTTTCAGAAATAAGCTGAATGAAGATGGCATAGTGGTAAGAAACAAAGTCAGACTTGTGTGTAAAGGATATGCTAAAGAAGAAGGAGAAGACTATGGAGAAACCTTTGCTCCAGTAGCTAGATTGGAAGGAGTTCGTATGCTTCTTCCATATGCAACTTTCAAGTGATTCAAATTATATCAAATGGATGTAAAATATGCATTCCTAAATGGAATACTTGAAGAGGAGGTGTATATAGAGCAACCAGATGGGTTTACCCTATCAGAAGATAGTGACATGGTGTGTAGGCTACATAAAGCCTTATATGGATTGAAGCAGGCACCTAGAGCATGGTATGAACGCTTGCACTCCCATCTTGTGAAGATTGGATTTGAAAGAACAAGTGAAGATAATAATATCTATTTGAAGTTAGAAGGAGATCGGATTCTGATCAGTGAAGTATTTGTTGATGACATAATTTTTGATGGAGATGATAAGATGAGTCATGATTTTGCGGATGAGATGAAGAAGGAATTTGAGATGTCACTTATAGGGGAGATTAAGTTCTTCATTGGACTACAGATTCAACAAATGAAAGATGGTATCTTTATCACTCAGTCCAAGTATGTCAAAGAGGTTTTGAAGACCTTTGGCATGGAAGATAGAAAACTGGTTGGTACACCGATGGTGACCAGCTATAAATTTTCAAAAGAAGATGACTCAGTGTTGGTGAATGAGAAGGAATACCGATCAATGATTGGTAAGTTGCACTATGTAGTACATAGTAGACTGGACATTGCACATGCAATAGGCATTACTACACGATTCCATAATAGTCCAAGAGAATCCCACTTGATAGCAGTCAAGCAGATTCTTAGATATCTGAAGGGAACTATTGACTATGGATTGTGGTATCCATACAATAATGATTTCAACCTCAGAGTGTTTACAGATGCTGATTGGGCTAGTAATGTGGATGACTGGAAGAACACAACCGGTGGTGCATTCTTTCTTGGTGGTAGACTAGTCTCAGGGATGAGTAAGAAGCAGAGTTGTATCTCTTAGTCTATAGTGGAAGCGGAATATGTCACAACATTTATGAACTGCACCTAGACAATCTGGATGAAGCATGTATTAAGTGGCTTCAAATTTCCTGTATCTGAACTGGTAAGTATATTTTGTGACAACACAAGTGCAATTAATATTTCCAAGAATCTGGTTTTACATGCTAGAACCAAGCACTTTGAGCTCAAGTATCATTTCTTGAGGGAGAAGGTTCAGAACAAAGAGGTTGTATTGGAACATGTTTCTAACAAGGAGTAGTTAGCAGACATATTCACCAAGCCTCTACCAAAGGCTACCTTTACCTATTTGAGAGGTGAATTAGGGGTGCTACCCCTTCAAGAGGTGAACTAAAGGTGTGTGCTCCACATCAGTCAAGTTCTGCATTGATAAATCTTTTTCAGGATTGGTGTGTTGAAGGATGCTACTCCTTAGGGGGAGCAGCATAATGGAACATAGATGTTTGTGCCTCCACTTTGGCATTGTTGTTAAAGGGGTAGAAGATGTGAAGCAGAGAAGATTTATGCAGTATTGGGGAGAAGAAGATGCGAAGCAGATAGATATATTTGTATATTGCCATCAATGCCAAAGGGGGAGATTGTTGGCATATGTGCAGAGCATGATGATATGATGATATTGTATGTTGTCATTGATGTCAATATGCTAAAGTATGAACTGGTATATTGTAGTAAGCTAACTGGCAAAGAGAACCGATATGATGATGTAAACTGGTATATGTGAAAAAAGTGAAGCTGTATGTTTGTTCAAGGAGAACTGGTATGTTGGAATGAGAACTGGTATATGGAAGTTTTGTATCGGGGTTTCATTTGGCATGACTACCGGTTGGTAGTCTCAACTTCAAGGTTTCCAATTGATGCATTGCCTGTGTGATCCAACCGATGACATCTTGTGATGATTTAGCATTGTAATGAAGACCAGATAGTGTTGCAACTTTAGCCTTGTGTGCATGAAGGATTTCCTTGAGGATTTTGAATGGAGATTGATCCTATCTACCTCAGGAATGTACGAAGTCTCTGTAAACGGTGGAGAGCGCATGATTGGTTATCAGCTTCCTGAAGCGATAAAGTATGAACATTGGAGAATGTCTTGAGATCTATTCAAGACTGTTGTATTCAATGCAATGTGATTAATGGTCAGGATTGAACCGATTAAAACTAAATGTTTAGGGTTTAGGGTTTATGCTACCGACCTATCTGTTTCCTATAAGGTCGATGATGTTTTTCATTTTGAGTTGGTTGGCAAAATGTTATGTGTGTATCCAAGTGAAGAGATACTAGATTCTTGCCAGACCGGAGAAGTGTATTGATATCTGCAGAGTGTGATTGTAGAAGAAAAGGAGCTAAAGTTGATCTTCCTTGGCATTGAGTGTTGTTACAAGATCAGTGTATTACCTGTTGACTTCTAACCATTTCAATAGTTGGAAAATCCCTTAACCAGGTAACTTTAACAGGCTTTTGTGTAAATCCTTTAACAGGGTGACTCAATTCAATGAGTTCTTCAAATCCTCTTGTGAGGTAACCTTTAACCAGGTATTTAGCCATCCCTTAACTGGGTGATCCCTAGCAGGATCGGTTCCTAGCAGAACCTATTGTAAAAGTCTTTAACCGGACTAGGCTCCTAACAGAGCGGACTTCAAAAGAGTTCAAAGAACAACTTGTGGGTATTCATCCCCACCGTGGTTTTTTCTAGTTGGGTTTCCATGTGAAAAATCAGTGTGTCATGTGTGATTCTTTTCATGTGATGCTTTAATATTTCCTATTAAGTGGTAAAGCATGTTAAACCAACAGTCATTATATTTCTAATGATATATTACCTGTTTATGCATAAGGGTGAAGTGGAAATGAAATATTAGATTGTGTAGAGATCTAAGTGGTTACCAGTTTATGCTATTCATACTCTCACTGTGTGTAACCAATAGTGCCTTGATTTAGACCGGTGTTACAGTTTACCAGTTAAGTGCAGTCTTTGTAGTAAAACTATTTGAAGGAAATTTTTTGTCAGTATTGATTCATCCCCCCCTCTCAGTACCGGTTTGGTACTTACTGTTCATCATTATTCATCAAGTTTAACGAAAGATTGCATAGAATTGGAAATTTTGAACAAAAAACTTAGTATAAATTCAATTTCTATTTTGAATTATTATAAAAATGACAAATACTTTATTTCTTTTGATAACAATAAGTGCAAAATTTAGTTTTGTATGAAAAAAAATCTCCTAGCCCAAGTGCAACTTTTCTTGTGATTGGTGGTTCAAAATCAATGTCTTACTCAGGATAATTTATGCAAGCACGGGTTATAGGGTCCCTCAATGTGTGTTTTGTGTTGCAATTGTGATGAGAGTGTTTCTCATTTTTTCTTCCAATGTTCCTTCTCTACAGAGATAAGACACTTTTGGTGGGGTCTTTGGAATCAGGGTTTCTAGCATGTCTCTTCTTTGGCTAATTTTTTCGCTCGCTGGTGCAAGGCCCCAGTTAAGACTTATTTTCTTCAAGTTTTTTGGGCTTTTGGTCCTACCTTCATTATTTGGCATATTTGGTTGGAGAGAAATCACAAGATTTTTCAAGATGTCAATATGGCTGTCCAAAATGTATGGTAGAAAATTCTTCGTTCTCTTGGTGAAATTGTTTTGGCAAGGTGTGACTTGAGTAAAAAGGTGGATCCAAGAGATGATGTTTTTTGTAATTGTATATGGTGAAAATGGATAAAAATAATAACAATATTGAAAGGCTAAATGAATTCAACCACAAAACCCTAGCCTAACAACAACAGAGATCCACCATAACATATGAAGATTACCTAAGACAATGCAAATCAAATGAAATCACAAAGATTATACCATCACATGTCCAATAGGGTTTGGATCTCCATTCTTCCTATCTCCATTGATCTTGCTTGATATATTTGCTCTCAGATTTTATGTGCACAAGAGCTCAACAAAGAACGAAATGTGGTTGCAAGTAGGATCGTAGTGTAGTCAATTGATCAAGTAGTTCATTAGGGTTTGATAATGAAGGAAACATCTCCTTATATAGAAGACACTATATGAAATGGAGGGATAAGATTGAGAGGTGTAAAAGGAGGTCGGCTATGATTAGAGGGTAGGTAAAAGAAATAATAAAATAATGAAAGGGGTAGGTATTGTATGAATTAAGAGATGAATGACATGTGTCATGTGTAGAAAAGGTTAATGAATTAATTAATTAAATAAAGATTTATTTAATTAATAGAAGAAGTGGGATAGTTAAATAAATAAAATATTTATTTCATTTAGAAAAAAGATAATTTAAAGAAATAAATGTATTTATTTAAATGAGAAATAAGGCTAGAAGAGGATAAATGAATTAATTAAATAAATAGATTTATTTATTTAATAGAAGAATTAAGCTTAGATAATTAAAAAAATAAAATATTTATTTAATTAGACTGGACAATTTTGGGTGTCTACATTTTGCCCCTCTTTGAGACAATGGGACTTGTCGCATTGTTTCAAAGAAGATAAGATGAATTGATACAAAGTCGCCCAAAGATGGGAATGATATGCCCCCTCAAGAGATTGAATGAAAATGTGTGAAAAGATTGCAGACAATCTCTTGATAAGAAAGATAGGATAGAATGGACTGACCGGATAAAGTGATAGAGTCATGGGATAATGAAGACTGACTTGAGAAATGAGGGCAAGGGCAGTCTATAAGATAGACCACGGGGGAAAATACATCCTCATTGTCATCCACATATCCATGAGAGCAGAGTGCAAAGCGAAAATAGAGTAGCAATGGCTTTTGTTCACAGATTCGACCACATTCGCCGATTCCAAAGACCAGCAGAGGCAGGAGAGCCGGTAAGTACCACAAAACCTCCTCGTACTTTGATGCATTTATTGTTGTCATTAATGCATGCTAGGTAATGTAATAAATGTGCATGGAATAGGGTCCAAAAAAATGTCAAAAACGTGTAGGCGCGTTTATACCAAGAAGGCACATATATGTCACCCAGGTGTGTCTGTGAAGAGCATAGGCACATCTGTGTCTTTCAGGCGTGTCTATGTAAAACAAGCGCGTTTATGCAATCTTTAAGCACGTTTATGTCAGGAAAGCACGTTTGTGTCAAAAAAATGTGAATTTGTGTCTTCTAGGTCAAATCGACAGTTCTGTGATGAACATACGCTGTCGATTGGATAAGTTGCTGAGAGGATACACTCAAGCAGGTCCTCTAGGGAAGACTAGGATAGAAAATAGGGCAAGGATTGACAATTCTATGATAGAACATATGTTGCCAATTAGGAAACTACTCAAGAGGATTCACTCAAGTAGAGGCCCTAGGATAAGATAGATCAAGGCACTTTGTGATGAACAGTGAGTACCAAGATATAGTACTTTGTGATGAACAAGGAGTACTAAAATACGAGCAGTACTTTGTGATGAATAGTGAGTGTCACTAGAATAGATAGCAACACTTTGTGATGAACAGGGAGTGTCACTAGGATAGAATGCCATATGCACTTAGATAAAAAGTAGCATTTTGTGATGAACAGTGAATGTCACTATGACTGACATGATTGATTTGCTTGACTGCAGGAGTATTTGCCTATGTTGGAGTCACGAGAGAGATTCCCGTCGACTCAGAGGTTGCGACCTGAGCTGACATTTGAGGACCGAGCTACGATCAAGGCTATGGGTTTGAGACATATTCTGTATGTGCTTGAGTTTTGGGCGAACATGGGACTGCTGACTGCACTAGCGGAGAGATGGCATTCTGAGACTTGTACATTCCATTTGCCGACGGGTGAGATGACAGTCACCCTGGAGGATGTATACAGGATCCTGAGGATACCGATTGATGGGGAATTGATTCCCTATGATCAAGACGGAGACAGGGAGGCCTTGAGACGAGTGTTCCGGGACCCAGAACTGGAGATGAGGGCTGGACATGTGGCTTGGGACACCATTACTACTATAGGGTTAGCACTGCTAGCAGTGATAGGAGGAGTGATCAGTGGGTTCTTGTGTCCTAATAGAGTGACACGAGGGTTGGCTATGGGCTGGGGAGGTGCATTGGAGACACTGGTGACACAGCACACTAGATATGTCTAGGGACCGCATGTGCTAGCACACCTGTATTATGAGCTGCATCAGTTTGTGTACCACGGGTCAGTGGGATTGGGCTGTGGGGTCACTTTGTTACAAGTGTGGGCCTATGAGCATCTAACAGTGATGAGATCGATAAATTTCAGGGGTAGAGGTCATGGACGTAGTTTTGTTCACTTGTATGATATGATCACCTCATAGCCACAGATTGGCAGGTTAGAGCACTAGCAGTGGGTGATGGATGACATTGATATGGTCATATGGAGGCCATACCTGGGATGCAAGCAGTGGGAGGATGATGCAGTAGAGCTACCTTACACCTTTCAGTGTAGGTATCTGATTGGGTAGATGCCCTATGTATTGGAGAGGCAGCTAGTAGATAGGGTGGGCAGGCAGTTCGGCAGGATCCAGCGGATGCCACAGGGTTTAGGCATGTATGCACAGACTATCAAAGATCAGGCACAGTTTGGGCCCCTATTATCATATGATCAGGCTATTATGCAGCTAGTAGAGATGATGCCCCTACCCTGGGACATGTGGCCACAGATCGAGGATGCTGACATGGATGCCGAGTACATAGCATACTGGGCTGAGCATCCATTCCCATGCCTGATGGATCCAGGGAAGCTACTAGATGGAGATGGTGGTGGGGATGGGGATGATGATAGAGATGATGGTGGCAGAGGCCAACAAAGGAGGAGGGGGGTAGTTGGAGAGAGGAGGGTTGCATGGCGGAGGGAGGGCGGAGAGGAGAGGCAAGCTCGGGTGGTGAGGGGTCGCGGTGGATTACCGCTACAGGTGCCAACAGCACAGGGTCCTAGACAGGTGCAGGTACAGGGACACATACAGGGATAGGCACTGGTACAGGTACTAGTATAGGCACAGGCACAGGGGCAGGCACCTGTACAAGGAGAGCCACAGGGGGCCGAGGCAGAGGAGGATGAGCTAACTGAGCTGAGGGAGATCTGCCAGGGATAGGTAGATGAGATCCAAGACTTGGAGAGGGAGAGGGATAGGCTCAGGAGCTGGCTCAGAGATACTGAGCGGGAGCGGGATCAGGCCATTCAGCGCTACATAGAGGTTGAGACCACACTGAGGGCTGGGAGGCAGGCAATAGAGGACACAGGGGCTGGATATGCCTATGTTCTGTGGGTAGGAGAGGAGATTGCCTACTGGTGAGATCTCTATTATGGTGCAGTGCCAGCGGATTAGCGGGCGAGGAGCTTCCATAGACCGTCGCAAATAGCGACAGCTACGGGAGGGAGTCGGAGGAGACAAACATCTAGTGGTGGGGTCATGGGTCCTCCATCACCACCAGATAGAGGGGACAGGAGGGATGATCCTGGGGTGGGTCCTTCAGGGGCTCAGATTCTGTCGAGGCCAGGCGGCTTCGAGGGAGGGAGTTCATCATAGCCGTAGAGGGCTCCCTATGTATCAGTATTGTATCATTTTTGTATGATGATGTAGACACCTGCGGGTGATTGTAGCCATATGATTTTGACATCATTGTATCATGACACTGTTGATTATATATATGAGATGATTCATCTTTGTGGCAGCTATATGCATGTGTACCTATGTGATGAGATGTTCTTATGTGATGCTTATGATATGGATGCAAATATGTATATGATGCAATGCAAAATATTTTTGTTCTTTTATGTTTTATATGTGTATGCATGATGTAAATGTGAATGTATGTAATACAGATGGATATGACAATGCAAATAACTATTTACATGATGAGAATACAAAATGTTCTAACATGTGTTGTGTGCAGGATGTGATGCAATTGTGATATCTATATGTATGTATGAAATGCTTATATGTGGTAATGCATGTGCAACTACATGAAATGCAAATGTTTTTGATGTGTCATTATACTCAGTCATGTCATAGCAGGCTACACGGACTTGAAAAGGACGATGGAAGTCAATCAAGAAAGGGGGATGGAAGATAGAAGATATGAAAGTGAAAGAGCTTCTTGTGCATTATCATCATTGAGCTTTATTATGGCAAGTAGGTTATGACAATCGAGGCATATGTTCGACCCAGAAAGTCATTGTACCTGTTTGCATGGAGATAAGATAGTCACAAACAAGGAATGCCCCAGTTCATACTAGACTCACAGTGTCCTTATATCCTTGGACAAGTCATAGCATTACTAAAAGACAATCCACAGACAACAAATACAAATAGGTGACGATACCCCATCCTCGCCTTTCTAGTCAAAGACATCCTAGAGATAGAATCTCTAGTCAAAGACATCTCAGAAAAGCTAAAAGACATGTCACCAAAAGATAAAATCAAAAGAAAACCAAGACTCAACACCAACATCCACTGTAGTCCTCAAGTTTAGTGTCTCTTATCACTTGTATAAGTCTTATTTGATTGTGGTCACAATGTTTACTTTCACAAAAATTGAACCATATTTTGTCTGAGTCTATTGAAAGATTTGATTTGTTGAAGCCCATTGTTGCTGCTGTCTCATCTGAAACTGACTGAATCCATGAAACTGATACTTTATTGCGGAGAAGATGAAACTTTATTGCGGATTGGCGATGCAGATGCTGCTTTATTGCGGATTGTGCGTGGATAGACTGAAGGAAGCTGGAAGAAACTGTACTCCTCGAAACATGTGATATTCTCAGTTCCACACCCATCACTAGACGTAGGATTTGCCTTAGCCATAGATAGGATCTGATTTATTATGGATGGAAAGGGAGGTGAAAAGGGAGGTTTATTATGAATGGCTAACCAATCTTAGGTAGATCAATAACAAGCCATGATGGGAATGGATAAGTTTATTATGAACGAATAGGTTGTGAGTGTGTGCAAAGTGAAAGGATGAAAGTGAATCCTGAAGGAGGGAGGAGCAATGTCTCTACACATGGCACTGGTGACCCAGTTTTCACCATGGTAATTGCCCAGGGCGCCATTGAAGTGGTTTTCACCGTTGGATGAAATTATTTCTCTTTACTTTTTTCAATTTTTCAATTTTTTTTGTGTCACAAGGCTCCTGTTTGCCAGGTTTTCACCAAGTAACGATTTTTTTTGTTTTATAATTTCTTTTGTATTTTTGAATTTTTTTTATTTTTTTAATTTTTTTTAATTTTTTGAAATTTTTGATTTTTTTTTTTTTGAATTAGGATATTCCAAAGAGCTATGTGTAGAACTTGCGAAGGTGCATGCTGTTGATAGGATCCTCCAAAGGTTCACCTTCTGTAGTTGAGAGCTAATATGCCCCAGATCCATATGGTGCTATAATGATGTAAGGACCAAGCCAATTTGGTTCGAATTTGCCCTTCTTCTCTCTGTCTTGCTGATTTTTGGGGTTTTCTCTAAGAACTAAGTCACCTACCTCAAATGTGTGAGGCTTTACCTTATGAATGCAACTGTGTTTTTCCTTGACTGAATAATGTGTAGCTCGAGTGACTGTCTTCCTTGATAAAGGAACTAAGGTAGAATTAGTAGAGTATGGACAACATAGGCCCGTATGCGTGTCACCTAAAGAAGTTTGGGCATCCCTGATAACAAAGTCTCTTGAGGAAGCTCCATTAAAGGTCCATGATGTATCACCAAAATGGAATGGATGTATGGAACAAGTGGATGAGGGATGAAGGCTTATGATTGTGAAAAGAAGTGAAAGTAGGATAGCATGATGGAAACTTAGGATCAGCAAGTATGCCTTTTGACTTGAAATTTTAGAACTTTTGCCCCTAGTTATTTTGATATTAGGGGAGATCAACTCTTTCTCTTTTTCTTTCATAGGATTTTTATCCTTGACTTTGATTTTTGCAGAGTCCAATAGCTTTTGATTTTGATTTGAACTAAAGGACTTCTCTTTATTTTTGACTTTTAGATTTTTCTTTTCAAAGCTTGATTTTTGATCCCTAATGAGTAAGGGCTTTTGTGATTCTTGTTGATCCAAGTCTAGGAGAGGAGTGGAAATGGAATAAGTGGATGAAAAGGTAGAGCTATGTGAGTTCTCAAGAGGGTTGGCGATACACTCAATAGATTCTTTGCTGGAACCACTCTTAGGACTATTGATATCAAGAGTTGCTTGCACCACTAGAGGAGATTTGCATTCAGACTTAGTAGCCACAACACTAGGTGGTTCACACCCAATTCCTTGGTATTGGAAGTTGCTTGTAGACTATTCCTATTGACTGAATACCTTAGGAGATAGTGGGAGTTGATCAACATGAAAGATATACTCACCACATCCTAGATCTTTAAACTTGAACTTTTCTTTGATCTCTGCTTGTTTTGATGTAGAAGCTTTCAAGGATTCTGGATCCACATATGCTGATGAAGGAATAGGCTCTCGATTGGCTGGAATGATGGTCTCAATTTTTGATCTCAGGTTATTGCAGTATATGAATGGATTAGGATCACCATTAACTGTTACCTCCACTCCATTATGAGGAAACTTAATGCATTGGTGATATGTAGATGGGACTGCCCTCATTTCATGAATCCAAGGACGTCTTAGCAATATGTTGTATGTGAGATTGAGATCAAGGACTTGACAACCTACATCCTTCGTAACTGGTCCAACTCTAAGAGGTAAGGTGACTATGCCCTTGGATGAACGCTCTTCATCATCATATGCCTTGATGGTGATTTTGTTTGTAGAATTCACAGCTTTATCCGAATATCCCAATTGTTTAATTGTGCTTAATGTACAAATGTTTAGACCAGCTCCTCCATCTATCAGGACTCATTTTATTCAATGTTTGTGTATGAAGGCTTCAATGTGTAGTGGTGCATTATGTGGCTGACTTACGGAGGCGTCGTCGGCTTCTGTGAATGTGGAATGGAAAGGTATCCCACCATGGCTTGAAATTGGTCCATGTTAAGATTAGTAGGAACAATAGTGTCTCTCAAGATTTTGTTAAGAATAGCCTTATGTGTGGGGGATATGCATAAGAGCTCAAGGATGGAGATGAGCACGAGTGTCTTCCCTAACTATTCTACAAGGTCGCACTTAGGTTTGGTGGATGAAGAAGTGGTGTTTTTAGTTGAAGCACCTTGCAAAGTGATTTTACCTTGATGAGTTGTAACATGACATTCAGAGGTAGGTTTGAAAGAAGATCCAACACCTTTTAGGACAATCTTGGGTCTCTGGGTAGAATTCTCAGGGTTTTTGTCCTTGATGATAATGGTAGAGACGTAATTGTCCATCAAAATGTGATTGATAGTTGAATCATAGTTATAGGATGCTTTGGTAGAGTTGGTTTGGTCATCTGTGGCTTTAGCTTTTCCCTTGTCATGCTTTGGGAATGGTTCCTTAAACATTTCATGTTCTTGATTGGATGAGTGTCCCTCAATCCCAATGTCACCTCTATCAATGAGATCTTGTATGATGTTCTTCAGTCGATGACAATTTACTGTCTTATGACCCTTTCTCTTATGAAATTCACAATACTCATCATCATTCCACCAATTTGGTTTAACCTTTTTCTCATATGGAGGAAAATCTGGAACTGTGATTACCTTGTTTGCCACTAGCTTTTTTAAAACTGACTCAAGTGTTCTCCCAATGGGGTGTACTTCCTTCATGATCTGGAAGTTGTTTGAGTATTCACTTGATTGTTTGTAGAACTTGATCCCGAAAAGATGACTTTGGGTCGCACTATGTTGGCGTCAACAACACCATCATTGACTGTGTTCTTGTTTTTATTCCAAAATCTTGGCTTGTCTTTTCCTTTAAAGTCATCTTTGTTTTCCTTGAATATCTTAATAACTCCTTGTTCAATTAGGACCTTCTTTATTGCTAAGCCTTTTTCAATGACGTCCTTGAAGGTGGACAAACAAGCTTTCCTTAGATCATAGCCAATGTCTTTGTTAACATTTTGTGTGAACATCTCTACCATTTGTTTTTGTGGAATTTCACAAGAGCATCTGCTAGCTAGATTCCTCCATATTTGTAAAAATGATGCAAAAGACTCTCCCTCTTTTTGCTTGGTGTTGCACAAAGTAGTGACTGATATGTCTGTCTCTATATTGTAGGAGAAATGTTGAATAAATGCCTCTGCTAAGTCACCCCATGACTTAATACCAGGTGGGAGTTGGGAGAACCATTCCATAGCTTGATCACCTAGGCTTTGTGGGAATAATCTCATCAAATATGTCTCTTCTGCTACTACCTCAATGCAAGCTATGAAAAACTATCTTATGTGTGCCTTAGGATCCCCTTTTCCTCTATACTTATCAAATTTATGCATCACAAAGTGTGTAGGAAAAGGAGGCATTGGAATGCTCTTGTCAAATGGATAAGGACATATGTCTCTCATTGTGTATATTGGTTTTGGTGTATTTATGTCCTCCATTTTCTTTTGTAAGTCCCTGATTTGTTGCTCCAAATTGCTCTTAGGTGGAGATCAACTTCTTGGGCCATATCCCATGTTTGAGGCACCAATTGGAGGAGGAGCATGTTGCATATATGGATGATATTGATCATACACATGTTCATATGGAGGAGGTCTATAATGATGCTGCATATATGGACCACTTGGTATAGATTCATGTTGAGGAACACCATATCTATTTTGTGCATGTATACCATACTCTACAGGCATATCATGTTCTAATGTAATGCCCCCAAATTTGACACGGGGTTTCCTTGTGTCCAAATTTTGAGCATGCCTTTGATTATCCAATTGCTTTGATGGTTGATCCTTAGCTTGGGTATGTGATTGAGCATATTTCTCTGCATAAGACTTCCATAATGGTCTGTGAAGGTGAGTATAATATGCTTGACCATGTGTATGTGGGACCTCTGGTTTTTGAAGCAAAGATGATGGTGATTCAGGTACCATATATGGTCCTCTATTTCCTCCACTATTAGGCCTCCTTTGATCCATGTTGGAGTGAGTTTGTTGCAAAGGTCGATTTTCCATTATTTGAGACATGTCAAAATCATGAGGTATCTTGGCTCCACTTTGTGCCATCATTTGTAAGAAGTATTGTCTATCCCTCCTTATTATTTCCTCAATCAATCGATTGAAACGGGGATCCATAATGGATTCTTCCACATCTGCTAAATGTACTAAAAAGTTGTCCATATCATCATTGTGTGTATCATTGTTGTTTGTAGTGTCCTTGTTCTCAACATTTGGAATGTTTCTATAGGCATCCATGTCAGGTAATGTGTTATGATCAGTATTGAAAAAGACATCATTGTCATACTCATAGACACTCATGTTTGCGGACTCTTGAGCCTCTTTAGTTTCTCTCCTAGATTTTTGAAGACGGGTTTCAACCATGAACTAGGTATTGACCAAGATGTGTGAGACTAGATGAAAAATGGAAAAAGTATGGAAGACCAAGAGTTGAATGGAATGTAAATGAATCTGAGGTGTACTTGCAATGTCCAAAGTGTAAGACCAAGTATGTATGTAGTAGAGTAGGTGTGACTTCCAAAGAGAGGATAGTTTCTCTTGATGAGGTAAGTTGACCTTGACTTTAAGTAAGACCAAATAAGACCCAAAGGTGATAGACCTTGATGAGGGACCACTTAGCAAAGTGTTGTTGTATGTAGTATGTTGACAAAGTATGGTGAGGACAAGCAAGTGACCTTTTGACTCAAGTTTAGACAATTGTGAATGTAATGTAAGATGTAAAGCAATGATGGACTGTGTGAGACCTAAAGACAGGTTGAAAGCTAAATGAAACATGGAGGAATAACCTAGGAAGCTCAAGAATTCTGAAACTGACTGTGTTTGTTTGCTCGACTGTAACAGTTTTTTTTGTTTCAATTCTGATCATAGACGCGCCTGTATACTTCACAGACATGATTTCCTGACATAGACGTTGTTCTGTTTAACACAGACGTGCTTCTAAGATATTTGCAAAGTACAATGTTGATTCTGAGAACACAGACGCGTTTCTGACCTTCACAGATGCGGTTATTAAGCACAGATGCTATTATGTCAGACACAGACGCGTTTCTGAGATTTTTGCAAAGTGCAATGTTGATTCTGGAAACACAGAAGCGTTTCTGCCCTTCACAGACGCAGTTATACAACACAAACGCTATTATGTTAGACACAGACATGTTTCTGCAAAATTTGTGCAATTTTTTCCAATCTGTGAAGTCGTTTTGTTGTGACCAAATCTGGCTGTTTGACTGTTTTTCGTGACAAGAGGACACAGTGTTGATGAAGACCTAATGTTTGCAAGTGTCTAGACTCAAAATGATTCCAAAAAAAAAAAAAGTGTGTTGTTTGATGTAAAAATGTTTTGCATACACTTGAAGACACAAAAGACACAATGTTTTGCTGTTTGGTCTTGAATGTTTTGAATGTTTTAAAATAAGTCAAGCACAATTCTTATGGCTGGCCAAGACAATAGTTGTTGATCCCACATGGGGTTTTACCCCCGAGGCTATGCTATTCAGAGCGAATACTTAGATGCTTGACCTCACTGGCTCCACCCTCGGCACTCACTTCTCGGGTCAGCCAAGCATCAGTCCCCACGAAAACTCCCCGTGGTGAACTTTGCATCTCTACTAAGAACCATATGTATGTGGGCCACTACCAGAGGTTCGACCTCCTGCCCCAACAACTAGAAGGATTTGGGCTTCTAAAACAAAAAGGTTCTAGTAAGGGCATCCACTCGTGTGGCCATACATGCAGCACTTCAGCTCTGTAAATATAGAAGGCTCCCAGATGGTAGGGGTTACACCCTACAACTGATCAAATAAATTTGATCAAACGGGTTTATGGGGAGACATAGTGTCGGTATGAACTAATCAACACACGTTATCCATAGTTTTCACCATGAATACAGTTGTTTATAGTGGTTCGGAAGAGGTGGGTTTTCCTCACTACCACTTGGGTCTTTCTCTTCTCACTAGTAGTCCTAATGACCACACGGGAAGATAGGCCCTCTAAAGATTAAACAAAAAGAGCCTATTGCTCAAGACACAAAAGACAATGATTTAATTTTAGTGCACCAATTGAAGTGTTTGCTAGTCTATGAAAACAAGGCACACAATAAAAATCCAAAAATCCTTGCCAAGGACCTGCAACAAAGAGTTGTTAGTAGTTTGGATTGTTTCAAATAATCACCCCTTCCTGCAAGCACACAAGTTAGGTAAATTTTAAACCCAAAAGACTTTGTGAAAATAGGGGCCTTCAACCAAACGATTTTGCTTTCAAGACAAGTTGCACCAATTTTGTTAGCTAGATCTGAAAATGTTAGCTCAAAATAAACCAGATTTGAAACCTTAAATGCAAAACCCAAAACCGAATCAATAAACCCAAAATTTGAAACCGGTGAACACAGACGCGGCTTCATGATGAAGACGCAGTTCTGTGCAACATAGACGCGGCTACAGACCGCAAACGCGACTTCTGGACACAGATGCGGCTAAAAACACCGTAGACGCGACTTAGGAACATAAATGTGATTTCTGGAACCTGCAAAATAAAATACTGTCAATAACACAGATGCGATTTCAGATGTCGCAGACGTGCCAGAAAGTCAAAAACGTGATCCGAAAGTACGCAGACGCGAAAATATCAAAATGCTGCCGAAAATGTCAGATTTGCAACTTCAAAACACAAAATCTGCAACAAGGATGTTAAATGCAAAAAAAAGGGACAAGAGTCCCATCGGGTGTGCCAAAATGTATATGGTGAAAATGGATAACAATAATAACAATATTGAAAGGCTAAATAAATTCAACCACAAAACCCTAGCCCAACAACAACAAAGATCCACCATAACATATGAAGATTACCTAAGACAATGCAAATCAAATGAAATCACAAAGATTATACCATCACATGTCCAATAAGGTTTGGATCTCCATTCTTCCTATCTCCATTGATCTTGCTTGATATATTTGCTCTCAGATTTTATGTGCACAAGAGCTCAACAAAGAATGGAATGTGGTTGCAAGTAGGATCGTAGTGTAGTCAATTGATCAAGTAGTTCATTAGGGTTTGATAATGAAGGAAACATCTCCTTATATAGAAGACACTATATGAAATGGAGGGATAAGATTGAGAGGTGTAAAAGGAGGTTGGCTATGATTAGAGGGTAGGTAAAAGAAATAATAAAATAATGAAAGGGGTAGGTATTGTATGAATTAAGAGATGAATGACCTGTGTCATGTGTAGAAAAGGTTAATGAATTAATTAAATAAATAAAGATTTATTTAATTAATAGAAGAAGTGGGATAATTAAATAAATAAAATATTTATTTAATTTAGAAAAAAGATAATTTAAATAAATAAATGTATTTATTTAAATGAGAAATAAGGCTAGAAGAGGATAAATGAATTAATTAAATAAATAAAGATTTATTTAATTAATAGAAGAATTAAGCTTAGATAATTAAATAAATAAAATATTTATTTAATTAGACTGGACAATTTTGGGTGTCTATAGTAATCACCTCAATCTTCCTCCTGAAGGATATTTTTCAAGGTTTGTTGGATAGTTCATGCGAAATAGATGTCAAAATCCTCTTCAAAAGATGAATAGGGAGGGTCATTTGTGCCCTCCTACTCAGGGAGTTCTGAAAATCAACACTGATCGTTCTTCTTGTGGAAATCTTGGTCATGCTGGTATTGGTGGAGTTGGATGTGATAGCTCTGGTATTGTTAATTTTTTATTTTTTGTTTATATGGCATACATTCTCACAATTTGATGAATGTTCTTTCCACTCTTTATGTTGACATAGAGCGTAGTTATGATCTTGGGCGAAGAAAGATCATTTGTAAATATGATTATTAGGTGGTCATGACTTTGTTGAATAGGCAGAGGTTAGATGATGTATGTTGGCATTTAGCTTTGGTTATTAAATAGATTCTTCATCTGTATGTTTCCTTGGAATCTGTGACTTTCAGTCAGATCCCTAGAGAATGGAATGGAGTTACAGACTGTTTGGCCAAATGGGCCTCTGATCAAATGTATAATTGCAACAATGTGGATAGTGGTCAATTACCCTAAGATCTGTGTTAAAAGTTGGACCACTTGGTCGAAATTGACATGGTTGTTTAGTGCGTGTGCTTTGTTTTTCTTTTGTCTTTGAATACATTTTTACCGCCCCTTTTTTCGTTAAATATTTAAATGTTAGTGAAATGACAAGGGAGGTATCCTTCTTATACAAACAAGGCAATGGCATTAACAAACCGTATCATTGACTTGTGATTACTTCTTTTTAGCTTTCAAAACTTTCAGCTTGACAAGGAAAAAATAAAATTAAGACATTATTTAGTACATCTACGCAAAAAGTACAATAAATGTACTTTGGCAACTTCCCAAGAGGGTCTATCTTTTTTAGGTATAATTATTACAATCCCCTAGCTAATTCCTAGTAATTTGGCTATCTTAGAACTTACTATATGATTTTGCATAAAATATAAATAATAAATTTTAAATGAAAAATTATGATAATCATATGTATTAGAAATTAAAATTTTTAAAAAAGTCAATATAAATTATTATATAAATATAATTTTGTTAAAACATTAATCTTAAAATTTACAATTATTTAATAAGGACTTTTATTTATTTAAGAAGAAATTTATTTAAAAAATCTTTTAAACTAAGATTTTTTAGATTTCTTTTAATTATAACATTGTATTTATAAATAATTTATTATAATTTAAAAATATATATTATTTTTATTTTAAAGATTTGAATAATTGTTATATTATAGAATAAATAACATATAATTATTTTTTGATCAATAAAAAATCAAGGTCGTATAGGATGTTATACTAATTATAAAAAATTATTACAGTGATTTACAAATAGGTTGGATACTATTCCGGGCCATAACCATAGTGACCAAACCAAGAGATTCCAACCAAAAAAGTAATGTCATGTATTTTCATCAAATATAGTACTACCCATACTAGACCAAGGCAATCACTACAAAATAGTGTGTTCAATCTAATACAAAGAGAACACTGCAGAAAATAGAGCAAGAAAAAAACAAATAGGAGAACCGAGTAGCCAAAGCAATCAAGCACCTTCAATTTTGAAACCTTAATCACTGGAAGCAGGTGTGTCTGATGGACCAATTCTAACTAAGTGCAAACCCTGGTGGGAACCATGATGACCTCTATTGCAATTGCAGTGGTCTCCACATCTTCAGCCTCCAGTTCCAGTTCAACATCGCTCAAATCTTCACTACCTAGACCATCGATCCCTTCCTCATGCTTTATTTTGACCACCCAATCAGCCTCTTCATCCACCTCATCTTCAATAACATCAACAAGGAGTCCATCTAGGGTGAAACCCATGATCCTTTTAATAAAATCTAGACAAATTTGATAGTGAAATACTGCTTGCGATAGGGAATGGTATGATTATTATCCAAATTCGGAAGCACCTGATCAATGTCTCCCAAGAAGGCTTTATTAAAAACCCTCCTACACAGTTCTTAGTATCCACAAAACAATAGCGAGGAAAAAAGAAGGTATATATGTATTGACTCTACACAAGTTAGTCGTACATTTTATACTGTAGATTTTGCAAACAACAGCTACAATTGACTAACATGTCACTAACACAATGTAAGATGTGACATTTTTAGAGTCAGAATAGCTGCGTCCTTGACTCTATACATGTGGTTTGTGTTGATGAACTCTTCCCCCAAAATATGCTTGACAACATGGAAGAATAAATGGTATGTGTGATTCAAAACTTTGGCTAAACATCTATTGGTCACTGGACCAAGGAAGAACATTTGCTTCTTCACAAAGATGAGCCTAATTGGAGAATCCATAAGGACAAAGGTTGATGATGCAAAATGAAAGAGATTTCACAACTTATAATGCCTCAAATATTGTCAAGAGGTTGATTTATAAAAAGAAAAAACCTTTTGCACCACTCTTTTTAATGTAATAGAAATTAAATGCATCATAATGACTTGGAACTAGGCCGTATTTTCTACCAGTTTGAAGTGCTCCCAATTTAGCAAATCAATTTTTTTTTGTTGAGATATGACCTTAATCCTACATGAGACAATCTGTAAAACCCGATCGCCAATCTATTCATTAATGAGTATTAGCTACCTTGGAACTATTAAAGATTGAAATTTTTCATGAATATGTTTGTTGTGGTGGTTGTGACATGTCCCATATGGAGAATAGGTGGTCATCTTAGCAACCTTTAACCATGTATTCAAGGCACCCATCTCAGTTCCTTTGATGATAAGAAGAAAGAGATCAAATATAAATCTCATACCAACAAGACTTGGGTCAATTCCGCAATCCCAGCAAATGGTTTGATTAGTCAAGATATGTGAAATATTCCACAATGTTGATTCCCTGACTATTAAATATATGTTATCATGTTGACCACCAACACCACTATTGATTAGTCAGTATGGTCCAATTTGCAAAAAAGTAGTCCATTGGATATCACATTTGCCAACTTGTCCATGGCCTTGTTTCCTTCACTATAAATATGATTGATGTTAAAATCTTCAAAGAACTCCAAAATCTCCAGTCATTTCCAGCAAGGATCGTAGTCTCCAATTTGGAGTGGCTTTGGTTTTGATCGCATTAACTACTATAGTTAAATCCCCCTTCAATTTCAATCTTATCTATCTCCAGATCATTACATTGTAGCAGACCTTCTATCAGTGCACTGAATTCTATGATATATAAATAATTTTAATCATATTATTATTTAACTGTAAAGCGGAAAAATCGAACCCTAGTTGCTCTCCCCTCTTCCAACTCCAAGGAGAGAGAAGGGAGGTGACTAGGGTTGACGGTTTTCACTTAGGAGATACTTTACATTCAAAAGAGGGGTTGAAACCCACAAGATCCAATCCCACACAATGCAATATTGGATTCTAAATGAGTTTCAAGGGTTAAGACAGCAAGGCTACCCTCTTTTGTAAAGAATGTGGATAGAATGATTAAGCTAGGAATGCATAGAAAGTGAGAAAGATTCACTTATAAACTGAGATAGGGATATAGGATGAAGCTGCGGACCTGGAATTAGCAGTAAAATGTCAGTACGGTGCTGTCCTGCAAATTTGAGCAAAAGTTGACAGGACGATGGCACCTGGCATGCACACGGTCCTCCGAAAAATCCGCGAAACGAAGGGGGATCTATTCGTCTCTGCACAAGGATTCCAGATCTTCAATTTCAGCCGCGTACCTGCAACCTACACACAGAAAAGTGAAGACAATTGGGGGGTTAGGGATCAGGGGTTTGCCCTTAGGTCAAACCCCAGTTTTGGAATTAACCAAGAAATGAGAAATGTTGTAAATGTAAATGTTTGTAATGTAAAACAAGTACTAGTACCTTGTTGTAAGGATGTTTGTATCCTTATATGCGAAGGTATAGATGTTGTTGTATGTTGTATGTAGTATGTAGTATGTGATCTCCTCTTCAATGGTTGAATCCTTGTCTTGAATGCAACACTTAGCCTTGAATGGAGACTTAGAATGATCAATTGCTTGAAGGAATGCTTGAATGCTTGAATGTTTGAATGTTTGAATGTTTGAGTATCGTTTCCACGCCTTTTCCATCCATCCATATGGGAGAGGAAAATGTAGTTTATATACTTGTCAATTAGGGCTGATAGACTGATTTTCTCGACCTTAGGCCGACCAGGAAATGATATTTTCCAATTTGCAAACAAAAAGACCCGAAACCCCATAGGAGACCGGGCCCAAAATAGGGCCAGGGACCAGGGTGCTAGGCGCCCTGGTCCTGAAGGATGAGGGCACTGGGCGCTCTGGTCCCACCTCCCGGGACAGTAGGGTGCAAAGGAGGATCAGGCCAGGGTGCAAGAAAATGCAGTTTTTGGTGTCGTGGACAAGTTTCAGGGTCTCGATTCAGGTTCCGTGTTGCGTCGCCATCGTGAAGACCGAAATGCAGTCGAAATTGCAAGTGTCACAATTTTAGGACGCTACATTTAGCCCCCACTTTAGCGGGAGTATAAGCGTATGCTCATACTTCCGGTAAAGTACAAGGAAACAACATTGAAAGACTTTCACCACGTCAAGGAGGCAAGACACACCAAGCCCCTAGTGGACTAAGGATCTTACGACTTCGATTGACAAAGTAAAAGGGAAGATCACGAGGGAGAACCATGACTGTCAGTAGTAAGGTTCCCTCACTATGAGTCATGCAAGGGAAATACCAAAAATTTTCAAGGCAAAGCTAAGTTCACCAAGAAATTTTCAAGTATCCTGAAGGGATAGACAGGGTGTATGCCCCCCTACATTAAAGCGATCGCACACGCCTCAACGGGGGTGATTTCTTTAACGTAGTGATACACATAAGAAATGAGAAGGAAAGGATCACGTTATCACAAAGATTTAGCCCCCAAGTGTGAGATAAACCCAAGGATAATAGACACAAAACACAAAGCACAAGGTGACTTCGCTTTCCTCAGGGTCAGTATGCTATATGATAATTCATGTATATCATATGTATGTATGCATAATTTTTCTTCATTCCCCAATCAAGGAAGGTCACCTAGAAGAAGGGAACACATGTGTCTTTTGAGTCAACATGAGAGAGACCAAAAGAGATCTCAATGCTTTGCATCGTCCTCAAGTAGACAACACTAAGGACAACAAATAGAAGAATGAGAATAACACATAGAAGAAGTAACAAAAGAGAGGAGGAGAGAATCTGCTATGCTAATGAAAGTAGTCTAGCATGTCATCTACCCCCCGATCTTGCTAATCAATGTTTCAGGAAGGTAGGGAACACGCTAGAGGAGGAACATCCAACACAGCAGATGGAGCTATCACAAGATCCAAACAAGGGCTATGTTCATGTTCCAAGCCACGTTGTTCTTGTCTAGGAGCTAGGATAAGTGCTTTAGAAAATTCGTTAGATAAATGGTTATCAATATCAACAAGTTCATATTCACTATCAGAAGCAAGAGGAGTAACATTTTCATCATGAAGGACATTTTCATCTATGTCATCATCAAGATTTATAAAAATAGGATCTTTAACTCGCACAGGATCAAGACCATCATGCATCTTATGTTTAGGAGATTTTGGCTCAATTTCTGGCTGAGGAGAAAATGGGATAATGCTTGTTGAAGGTGTTTTTGGAGATTGCAAAGTTTGAGAAGCAGCTGCTTGAGCTCTAAGACGACGCTTTTGTCGGCGTTCACGTGCAGAACGATTTCGTCTAGTCTTAGTAGGAAGTGGAGAAGATTGAGGAGGAGGAATGTTCTCATCCTTATCACTTGGATGTTTAGGTTGTGGTCTCTTAGGCTAGATAATAGGAGAAGAAGAAGGTCTCTTCTCTCTATAAAAGGAAGGAGGAGGAACTACTCCATATAAAGGAGGAATATTTGGTTTAGGAAGGAGACAAAGTCCATCATGACGAGGAGGTATAGGTCTACCTTTAGAAAGTTTGTTAGACATAGACATAGTTACATCCATAGGGATGGGTTGGGAATCTTCTTGAGGAAAGACATTAGTTTTATCTTTCAAAGGAAGAACTTCCTTCGCAAGAACAATAGGAATGTCAAGTTTGGGTGTTCTAGGTTCACTTAGAGATAGAATCATATCTGTTTTCCACTTTTGATAAGATTTGAAAAGATGATCACTTCGCGGAGGAAGAGATTGGAATTGTTTAGGCCAAAAATGATCAATAGGGATGCTAGAAGTTCTTTCAGCTGGTTTAAAGAGACTATGATTGACAGTAACAGCTTCACCATTATGGGGAAATTTCAAACACTTGTGAATAGGAGAAGCAATAGCTTTCATGGAAGATAGCCAAGGATAGCCAAGCTTCACATGAAATTGTTCAGATGAAGGAATAATAGCAAAGTTCACATCAAGGGATTTGTTATGAACTTCAATAGGTAATGTAATAGAACCAATTGTAGGAGAAGAAAATGCATCAAATAATTTCACAATCACATCTGTTTTGTCATATATCACTTGATTCAATTGAAAAGTAAAAATAAATTCTTCGGTAATAACATTAACCATGCACGAAGGATCAATAAGCACTCCACAGCAAGGTGTATTCTTGACTTTCGCAACTATGTATAAAGGACCATCAGGTGCCCTGATAGTTTCACTAGAATCAAATGTGATGGAAGGTTCTTTAGGGTTTTCTTGCTGCTCTACAAAGTTAATCACATTCGGAGTTATAGACACAAGACCATCAGATGAGAGAGAGGAATCATTAGTCTCAATCGCATTAGAGGTATGAGAAGGTAATGGATCAGTAAAAATCTGAAGATTTTGGTTAGGAGGAGCTACAGATGTGTTGCCTTTATCATTCACTCCGGAAACAGAGATAGTATTATTATCAATCAAATCTTGAATTTTACCCTTCAAAGCAAAACATTTTTCAGTATCATGCCCAGGTTGACGATGAAATTGACAAAAATATTTGTTATCAAAATAGGGTGAAGTAATCTTTGTAGGATCAATTTGCCTTATAGGAGGAAGAATAAGCACATTTTGTTCCAATAACTTATTCATAATACTATGCAATGATTCATTCAAAGGAGTATACTTTCTTTCTTTCTTGAAAAACTTAGAAATAGGAGGCACACCTGATGCTGCATTCACATTGTTGTTGATGATGTTTTCATTGAATTTGATGGAATCTCTATTCGGTTTAAACTTTCCAAATGGTTGTTGACTGCTATCACCCTTATCACTCGGAGCCATAGGATGTGATTGTTCCATTTGACTCACAGTCAGTTGATAATTGTGAAGAGTTGCACACAACTGTTGGAAAGAAGTAAACTCAGAAAACAGAAGTTTGTCTCGAATATCTTTTTGTAAATTAGAAATAAATATTCTTTGAATATCATTGTCAGGCACTGGAAAAGAAATTTGAGCATACAAATGCTTATATCTACCAATGAAATCAGTCACTTTTTCTTTAACACCTTGTTTACAATGCATTAAATCAATCAAAGTAACTTTAGGACTTATATTGTTTTGAAATTGTTGAATGAAAGCATTTGCAAGTTGTTCGAAAGAAGTAATAGAATAAGAAGGCAATGAGCAATACCATTGTAGGGCTTTATCTCTTAATGTTCTAGTAAACAGTTTTGCAAGCAACCTTTGGTCATAAGCAAAATCAGTACAAATTGTTTGAAAAGTCTTAACATGTGTTAGAGGATCACCTTTACCATTATAAAGCTCCAAATGTGGGATTTCAACATGTTTAGGAGGGATAGCTCAAACAATGTCAAGAGAAAGTGGGCTCGCAACATCAAATGTGGGCACACTAAACTTAGATTGATTCATAGAGGCAATTTGTTGCTGTAAAGAAGAGACAGTTTGTGCAAGATTGTTAATGGTTGCTTTAGTCGAAGAATTCATATTAGATGTATTAGATTGAGATGGAGGTGTTATGTTATTGAAAGAAGGTAAAGAGTAAGGTGGTGGGACACTATGATAATTAGTCATAGGAGATGATTGGACAGGACGAACACTACAAGGAGGAATGGAATGGTTGAATGAATTGCCCCCTTGCATCGTGTTCATTTGTGGAGATGTAATAGGAACACTCATTGAAGGAATGAATGAAGAAGTCGGATTGAATGAAGGAAGAGGGTTAATTGAAGAAGAAGGATTGCCCCCATGACTAGTGATCACAGGGGGAATGTCTTGTATAGAAGTAGTCATTATGTTTGATGTAAAGGTAGGTATGCTAGCAATAGATGTTGTCAAAGGAATAAAATGATTGACTTGAGTAGGAGGTTGTGTATAACCCAAAGTTTCGGCACAACTCTTCATAGGCATCACATTCGAATCCACAATGTGTGCAATACCACGCAAAATATCAATTCCATTCTTATCACTTTGAAGCATATGTTTTAGACCCTCAATTAAAGGAAGAGCTTGACTATCAGGGTATTCTTGAGACATCCATTGTCGAAAATCGTCAAATTGATTATCCAATTTCGAAAGTTGTTCTACAGAAACCTCATGGAGAGCTTCTTCATCATTAGGAGGATTAGAGGAATTACCCATGTCCTCGTTAAAAAGGCTATTCAAATTAGGTTCCATCTCCTCGGTAATTAAACCTCGGAAAGACTTAATTCTACGGCTTCGTCTAACGGGAATAGTGTAAGTAGGGCTTATTGTTGTAAAACTCATGCACTAGAAAGGGAGAGAAGATTTTGAATTTAGAGGTAGCAAATTTCAGTAAAATCAGCCAATCTCCTAGATTTAAGCTGTTAAATGCAATCACGACAATCTCCCGAAATTTTGGAAAAAATGTCCGGGACCGTGGCGCTCGGAGTGCACACAGTCCTTGCAACTTTTTTCGAAATTTGCAGGGATGAAATTTATGATGATTTTAAAGCTAATCTGAAAAAATTGAGTGATTTTACGATCTGTAGATAGGCCAAATTAAAGTTGCAATCTCAAAGTTGAACCCTACCAAGATTGTCGAAAAATGCAAAATTTGAATTTTGAAAAAGAGAGGGAAACTGAAATTTTGAATTTTATGATTTAAGAGGGAATACGAAAAGCAATGCAAGTTTTGAATTTTAAAAGTTGACTCAATTTCATGCAAAATTCAATTTTGAAAGCGGAAATCAAAGTTGGTGTAATTAAGCACTTAATTTCAAAAGTCACAAATTGCAAGAATTTGAATAAAGTACTGAAATTTTGAATGAATGCAAACACACTTTTCAGATTTAGGACAGTAAGAACACAATTTTGACACAAAATTTTAATTTCAATGATTTTTGAATGATTAGAAGCCTTAATCCAAGCAATTACAAGACCAACTTTGACCTTAATTTTGAAAGTGTTATAATTGATAAAATCAGCCAAAATTCTGGATTTTAGCAGAAAAATACAGTAAGATCTAACTCCCGAAATTTCAGAAAAAATGTTGGGGACGATGGCACTCGGAGTGCACACGGTCCTCGCAACTTTTTTCCAAATTTTCAGGGATGAAAGATTTTATGATTTTGTTGCGGAATCCAAAGTTACAGCCGATTTGGAGATGTTTTGATCAGTGAAATTGTCGGACAAAGGTTGAATCAAGAGGGTTTCAAAAATTAGGGTTTTGACAATTAACCACTTAATTTTCAAAATTAAAGCACAAATATGAATTGATAATTTGTAATAGAAGGGCAGATTTGAAACAAGCATTAACAATTAAACATTTCACAAGTTCAATTACTAAAAAGAAAATTTAGGGTTTTTATGCAATTAACCTCTAAAATTTTGGAAAAAAAAAAAACATGGAAATGCAATCAATGAAGCCAATTTTCAGATCTAAGCATAAATAATCAGAAAGGATGTTCACGTTGGGTTCACCAAAATGTAAAGCGGAAAAATCGAACCCTAGTTGCTCTCCCCTCTTCCAACTCCAAGGAGAGAGAAGGGAGGTGACTAGGGTTGACGGTTTTCACTTAGGAGAGACTTTACATTCAAAAGAGGGGTTGAAACCCATAAGATCCAATCCCACACGATGCAAGATTGGATTCTAAATGAGTTTCAAGGGTTAATACAGCAAGGCTACCCTCTTTTGTAAAGAATGTGGATAGAATGATTAAGCTAGGAATGCATAGAAAGTGAGAAAGATTCGCTTATAAACTGAGATAGGGATATAGGATGAAGTTGCGAACCTGGAATTAGCAGTAAAATGTCGGTACAGCGCTGTCCTGCAAATTTGAGCGAAATTTGACGGGACGATGGCGCCCGACATGCACACGGTCCTCCGAAAAATTCGCGAAACGAAGGGGGATCTATTCGTCTCTGCACAAGGATTCCAGATCTTCAATTTCAGCCGCGTACCTGCAACCTACACACAGAAAAGCGAAGACAATTGGGGGGTTAGGGATTAGGGGTTTGCCCTTAGGTCAAACCCCGGTTTTGGAATTAACCAAGAAATGAGAAATGCTGTAAATGTAAATGTTTGTAATGTAAAACAAGTACTAGTACCTTGTTGTAAGGATGTTTGTATCCTTATATGCGAAGGTATAGATGTTGTTGTGTGTTGTATGTAGTATGTAGTATGTGATCTCCTCTTCAATGGTTGAATCCTTGTCTTGAATGCAACACTTAGCCTTGAATTGAGACTTAGAATGATAAATTGCTTGAAGGAATGCTTGAATGCTTCAATGTTTGAATGTTTGAATGTTTGAGTATCGTTTCCACGCCTTTTCCATCCATCCATATGGGAGAGGAAAATGTAGTTTATATACTTGTCAATTAGGGCTGATAGACTGATTTTCCCGACCTTAGGCCGACCAGGAAATGATATTTTCCAATTTGCAAACAAAAAGACCCGAAACCCCTTAGGAGACCGGGCCCAAAATAGGGCCGGGGACCAGGGCGCTGGGTGCCCTGGTCCTGAAGGACCAGGGTGCTGGGCGCTCTGGTCCCACCTCCCAAGACAGCAGGGTGCAAAGGAGGATCAAGCCAGGGTGCAAGAAAATGCAGTTTTTGGTGTCGTGGACAAGTTTTGGGGTCTCCATTCAGGTTCCGTGTTGCGTCGCCATCGTGAAGACCGAAATGCAGTCGAAATTGCAAGTGTCGCAATTTTAGGACGCTACATTAACAAATATATAAAATTAAATAAGCAATATTTTTAACTTAGGATAATTATTATTTTTCTACATTCACATTTATATTCTTTTCATGATTTTGTTATAAGAAAATTGTGATAGTTAAGAGCCTAAATTTTTATTTATTTTTTATTGGAAGAAGAAATAGGACCTAAATATGATGGTCATGTAATATTTTATATGTAAAATACAATCAAAATCTGTGTGTGTGTGTGTGTGTGTCCCTCTTTATCTCTTTCTTTGTATCTCTCTCTCTCTCACACACACACACACACTCCCTTTATCTTTATATTTCACTCACTGGCACACAAATTCTCTATCTCTCTCTCCATATCTGTATCTCCATCTTTATATCTCTCTTTCCCCCTCTATCTTTGTCTTCAAAACTCTACTCTCCCTCTCTATCTATATGTCATTATCTAGATATCTCTCTCTTATTCACTCCATCTCTCCCCCTCTCTCATTATCTCCCTCTTTCTATCCATATTTCTCCATATCCCTCTTACTCTCCTCTTTTTGACATCTTTCGCTCTCTCTCTATTTATATATCTCTCCCTCAACTCTTTTATATTTCCCAACTTTATGTGTGTGTGTGTGTATTCCTTCCCATTCCCATCTCTCCCTATCAATCCCTCTTTTTATATCCCTCAATTCATCTCTTCCCCTCCCCCTCTCTTTATTTGTCTCTTTCTCACACATATACATGCACACTCACTCTATCTTTATCTCTATCTCTATCTCTATCTCTATCCCTATATCACTCTATATAGATATATCTCTATCCTTCCCCCTCTCTATCCCTCTATCTGCCTCCCTTAATGCCTCTTTATACTACAAGTTGTCTTTGTCACCTTCTTCTTCTCTCACTCTTGCCCCCTCTATCTCTAAACTAACCAAGTTCTTTTATGTTTTAAACTCTAAACTAACCACAATATTGGTGAGAAATCAATGCATTCCATTTTGATTTTTAAATCATTTGAGTTAAATTAATGGTTCTTCCAAATAAAATGAGGGTTGTGTTGTAGCATTTAGTCCATGTTAAGTTTGTAAATGTAGAGCATAATTTGTAAGAAACAAGTTTTTTTATTCATGTAGAAAAACTTAGAGTTGGTCATAGTTCGACAGGTTTCAAAATAAACTCAAACAATAGATGATATACAATCCTATAAAACAAATTTCTAATTGCAATTTAAACATCAAGTTTCTATGATGTGAAAACAGTAGTGTAACTCATCTTATTATTTACATCTATTGTTTCTTCCCATAGTACTTAATTGTTTCTTCCTATCCAATTTTTTCTAGTTTAAAAAGGAAATAACTTGCACATGCAACTAAAGCCAGTTAAATTAATCTAATTTCAAAATTGATAATTACTAAGGGAAATGGTGTTCTTAATAAATATTTTTTAAATATATGAGTATTATATATTAAAAAATAATATACAGTTTAAAAGTAAAGGTTGGTCATTAAAAAAAATTGAAGTCTTGTATATAAATAAGAATATATTTATTATTGAAACCCAATAAAAGAGACAATCAAGTGTAATGTTATTTAGTTAGCATAAACTTGAAGAGTTTTAGAGAGTTTTAAATTCTATCATCCTTGAACTCTAAATTATGAAGTAGATTTCCTTCCTAACTATGCTCATTTTGTAAATTTTTGAACCTAAACCAAATTATATCAAAGAGATTTTAGATAGTCTTTTATTAAGACCATCTTATGGGCTCAACTCCTCAAGTTTATCTAGAGAATTTAATTCCATTCAAAATAGGTTATGAACTAAAGTTGGAATGTACTGTAAACTTTGTGGAAAATGAAAATTAATTCCTAGGTTAGGTTTTGTAATTTTCAAAAAAGAGACAATCAAGTGCAAATTTAATTAGGTAGTATAAACTTGAATATTTGTAGAGAGATTTGAACTCTACCACCCTTTCCCTCTAAATCATTGAAGTAGATTTCCTTCCTATGTATGCTTCTTTTTTAAACTTTTGAACCGAAACCAAAAGATATCAAAGCGCATTGCACAATCTTATGGGCTCAACTCCTCAAGTTTATCCAAGGAATTTAATTCCTTTCAAAATAGGTTGCAACTTAAACTTGGAATGTGTTGTAAAACTTATGTCATATGTAATTTAATTCTAGGTTAGGTCTTGTTATTTGGTCTTATAATTTTCAAAGAAGACACACTTGAGTGGAAAGTTAGTTAGGTGGCATAAACTTGAAGAGCTCTAGAGAAGTTTGAACTCTATCATCCTTTCCCCTCAATCGTTGAAGTAGATTTCCTTCCAAACTATGTCCCTTTTTAAAACTATTGAACCTAAACCAAAAGAAATCTGAGAACTTTTTATTAAATCTTCTATTAAGACAATTTTAAGGGTTTGACTCCTTAGGTTATCTAAGGAATTTACTTCCTTTCAAAAATAGGTTATAGACTAAAGTTGACCATTGTGTTGTAAAATTTGTGTAAAATCTAATATAATTCTAAGGTTAGGTCTTGTTATTAGCTCTTGTAAGTTTCAAAAAAGAGACAATCAAGTGCAAAGTTAGTCAAGTAGCATATAAAGAGTTCTAGAGAGGTTTGGGCTCCATCATCCTTGCCCTCTAAATCATTGAAGTAGATTTACTTCATAACTATGATCCTTTTTTAAAACTATTGAACCTAAACCAAAAGAGAGAAAAGAGACTTTAGACAATATTCTACTAAGACCATCTTATGGGCTCAACACCTTAAGTTTATCTAATGAATTTAATTTATTTCAAAATTGGTTTTGAATTAAAGTTGGAATGTGTTATTAAATTTGTGAAAAATGTGATTTAATTATAGGGTTAGGTCATGTTATTTAGGAATTTGGTAATGTTCCCATTTTTTCTTTTTCTTTGAAATCATCATCCGATTCAATATGATATGATATTGATGTTGAACACAAAGCATGACTAAGAGGGGGAGTGAATCAGTCCAAACAAAAATTAATGCAACACATAAATAATTAATAAAAAACACTCATCCAACACATGAACACCAAAAATTTCTACGTGGAAAACCCAAACAAGGAAAAAACATGATGACCACTTGCCCACAAAATATATCCACTTTGTATATCATATTACAAAGAAAAGAGCTCACTACTCCGAACTTGCAAACCAAGGCTAACTAGTCTTGGGGCAAGATACAAAAGAGGACTTGCAAAAATTAAAGCTAACTGCAACAAAGCAAGATACAAAAATGATCTAACAAGAAGGATCTTCTAATTATGAAGTTGTCCTTGAATTCTGCATCAATCGACCAACATTAGTACATAACTCAAACCTCAACTATCAACACTTTGTCTCATAACTTTGTTATGGTCTCAACATAGCTTGCATATCATTCAAACACAACTCTTCTTCACTATTGATAGTTCCTCTAATCTTCTCATACATTCACTCTACTTCCTCTCATCACTTCTCTTCACCACCCCACTCACACAATTCACTCATACACATTCCCTATGTACAAGATAGATCATCAAGACTTGAACCAAGTTGGCCCAACCCAAAATATACCTCCTAGACCCAAAATACACATGTTGATCCACTCCAAGAGAAAGAGGGGACCAAAACACATCTTCCAAAGATCAATTCACTAATCTGCAATCACCATAACATAACCAACAACACATTCATACGCTATGCATCCATATAAGCAATTAAAGGTCAAAACATACTCTCCAATGCAAATAACTCAAATTTGAATCTCCACATGCTACAGTGAGATTCATAACACATTAAACAAACTACTACAAATCATATCTAGACCTAAAAATAGGTCTAACATAGAATATCACAACCAACAACAAAAAATGCCACAACAACCAGAGAACACAAAGATGTTTTTGGACCACAGAATTATCATATCCATGATACCAAAACTTTATCCAATGAAGATAACAATAATAATCAACCAATAGAACAACTTTCCAAACCCTAACACTTCCAAAACAACCAATAGAACAACTGCATCACCAACACAACAAGATAACTCTGCACTTATAGTGTCCATTTACTATATAGTTGATTTTATGCCTATTTATGTTGTAGCTTGAGAATGAATTCTTAAGCATCAATCCTCTTTAATACATGAAAAATTACTATTTTTTCACCATGTCAATTTAATAGTATGCTTATTTCATTGAATCTATATAATAATATATATGTATTTGTGTTCTGAGTATTTTAAGATAACTTGGTAGTCATTTGAATTTTTTTAAAATGTACTATTGTTAATTAAGTTGTTGGAACAAACAATAAAATAAAAGTTTAATTAATTGCAACTAAAAGATGTCAAATGTTGATTGGAACAATCTGATATATTTTTCTGAGTCTGGTTTCTTTGACTAACGGTTGGAATTTTGGTTTTTTAATGCAATCTAAGGTTTTTAGGATAACTTGATTGTTATTGACTTTTGGGATTTGACAATGCAAAATGAATAACAAATGCAATACATAAAATAATTGACTAAAAATGAATTTTAGAGTTCTGATTTTATTTATTAGCAATGAACAAATAGAAACAAATCATTATTTTCAACAATCCAAGCCAATATTGTCCTACCAGGAGTCCAGCACTAGGAATTGAAGGTGATTTATTGGCCTAAACATGTGGAAATAATGAATGAAGAACCTCCAACTACAACTAATGAATCCAATGAGATTTATTCACCTATCCAATAATTATCTAAAATAATTTAGTGAAGAAATACTTGTTCCAATGCACTTCTTGAACTTTCCCTAGGAGAAACCCAAATTTGGTGTGCCTTCTACGTGCTAATTTTCTCTTGTAGCTCCAATATGAGCCAAATGCACCAAATAATCAATGGAATTCTTCTTATTTTCTACTAATAATAAAATTTGTATAAAAACAGTAATGCAAAACCCTTTAATTTATTTTATTGAAAATCTAGGCAAGATTTGGTGGTATGGCTAGCCTAGGAAAGGTACAATCTATTGATTGGGATTATAAAATTGCTAGGAATTGTGATCTCTATGCTCAGATCTAAAATTTATTCCCTTGTGAAGGTTGAATTTCTCTGATTTTCTCTAAAAATTTGGCTCCAATGACTTGAAAAGAGCCTACAATGAAGATCAATATGTTGATAGGTGGAAGGGTTGTCTTCTTACACATGCAATTTGAAGGTTTTTGTCTTCAAATCTGATCTGCTCCAAAATTCTACCAAATTGATGCAGACCTGCTAAAAATAAAGGATTCTTCAAAAATTCACAAAACACAATGCCAAAATGAGCCTCCAAAAGTTGTTTTATGGGCCTCAAACCCTAATTCATTTTTAGGGTTCCCTTGCATTTTTTTAATTAATTTCTTTTCTTTTCCTTATGTCTCCCTCAACCCCCTTAGGCTCCCCTATTAATAAAATTTAGTTATTTTTAAAAAATAACTTATCTCATGTCTCCTAGGCATCATGACACAAGGGGGCCCCAACTTGTTACTTTATTATAATACTATAAAGTAATATTATTATTATTTATTTAGATCATTCGTAGGAAATATTAAATATTTCCCAAATAATTCATAAAATTCTCCTCAGGTCTCAAAACTAAAATTTGACTGAAGATAGTTGTTCGAGGATGTTACCCCAATGCTGCAAGCAAGCTGGTAGTGATCCCCTAAAAAGTGGGAATCCCCCTAGAAAGTAGGAAACTGTCTCCAAACATCTAGGAATGCTAAAAAATAATCCTTCTCTTCTTTGTGGCCCTTTGAGTGGTCATCCAGTCAACTTGCAGTCCTCCCTAAAATATAGGACCCCTCCCTAAAATTTAAGAGATGGTCTGAAATCATTCAGAATTGCCTATAGACACCCCAGAACCATCTCTTAGCCATTCCTGAAAAAGTAGGGACACCCCCTAAAAAATAGGCACTGCCTCTGAACATCCAAAATGGCTCATAAAGACCTTGCACAACTCCACAAGCCTCAGTATGGATTCCCTCTTAACTTCACTGGCCTACGAGAACCAGATGATAGGCCATCCCTGCACTACTTGTCACTTAGGAAGGCGACATTACAATCCTCCCTTCTAGGAGATTGCTTTCCCTCAAGCAATTTGCACCTGCACGTTGAATACCAATTCCTGGATCCCATATCAATATGGGAAATGTTGCATCACCCAACCATTGTGCTACTTTGATATAAACATTTGTATACCCAAAGTGAAGCAACTCATCATGGATCCACTGAAAAAGTGCACCACACATGTCAATACTAGGATCTCAAATCATTGTACTATCATATCTATCCATCATGTAAGTACTCATTACATTGTTGTTGTGAATCTGTACATCACCTAACTAGCTGAGAACTTCATTCCAATTGAAGCCACAAGTACCACCAACCATCATTGGTGATGTGAACCCATCAATGAGCCAATTTCTGACAAGGAAAGAGTGATGGAAACCTCTCCAAAACCTGTGATCAGTGGTTTCAACTTGCTCAATTTCTCCACAAGTTAGTATGTCTTCATTGGAGGATGCTAAGTAAATATTTTTTTTAGCCATGCACCAAATGAAGTTCCTTACATGTTGATCTACATATCCCATTGTCAAATCTAAGAAAACTGAGTCACCAATCAATAAGTACATTGATGCCCTATCATATGAAAGAGGTGAAAAAATCAAAGGTGCATTGAGAACACCTTCTGTGCTAATCAATGATAACTCATTAATGGCTGGTCCACTATGAGTCTCATTATCAATTCCATAACCACCATGTAGAAAATAACCAATATCAGCTGAAAAATCAGAATTATGTAGCTCTTATTTCTAATTACCAATGCAGTGATGATTATCATAAATGTGTTGAAGTTGAAGGTTTCCTTGATGAGCTATCATCTTGGCGTGCCTAGCTCTTGCCAACCATCCTTCATTCATCCTTTGGGATTGCTCTATATCAGTTGTTTGAAAACGCATAAAATCTGATTTATGATGGGTTGTATTATTCACCTTATCATAACCCATGTTTTCTCCATGTGTATCCTCAAATATAGAATGCAAATCATTATTCTCTTCTTGACCAAAGGATGCCATATCTTAAGGAAGAGAAGTTATATCACTATTGTTATGAACTTCAGAATTATGGTCATACCCTGGTGGAAAACATTCAATTGATACAAGCATATTTTTCTTGTAATATTTTTCAAAAGATTTGGTAGTCTTGACCACCTCAGGTTCACTTAAATATTCATCAAAAATTATGATAACATCTCATTCATAGGAATAGTCAACCTTGACGAATTTTGATATTCCTGAAATGTTAGAAGATTCTTTGTCTTCTGATATCCGTTATACCACTTAGCAATTTTGATGGGTACTAATTCATGTTCCCAATCTTCCATTTCTGTAACCATCCCTTAGCATACCATGGGCTGGTAGGGTCTTGGCTTTGATACCACTAGAAGATGTTGAATTCTGATTGGAACAATCTGATATGTTTTTCTGAGTCTGATTTATTTGACTAGCAGTTTGAATTTTGGTTTTTTTAATGCAATGTGAGGTTTTTAGGATAACTTGTATGTTATTGACTTTTGGGATTTGAAAATGCAAAATGTATAACAAATGCAATACATAAAATAATAGACTGAAAATGAAATTCTGACTTCTAATTTTATTTATCAACGATGAACAAATATAAATAAATGATTATTTTCAATAATCCAAGCCACTATTGGCCTACCAGGAGTCCAACGCTGGGAATTGAAGGTGATTTATTGGCATGAACAAGTGGAAATAATGAATGAAGCACCTCCAACTATAACTAATGACTCCAATGAGCTTTATCACCTATCCAACAATTATCTTAAACAATTTAGTGAAGAAATCCTTATTCCAATGCACTTTTTGAACTTTCCCAAGAGAAACCCCAATTTGGTGTGCCTTTTACCCACTGATTTGCTCCTGTAGCTCTAGTATAAGCCAAATTCACCAAACAATCAATGGATTCCTTTTTATTTTCTACTAACAATGAAATTTGTATAAAAATATTGACGCAAAACCCCTTAATTTATTTTATTGAAAATCTAGGCAAGACTTGGTGGTACGACTAGCCTGGGAAAGAAACAATCTGCTGATTGGGGTTACAAACTTGCTCGAAATTGTGACCTCTCTGCTAATATCTACAATCTATTCCCCTGTGAAGTTGAATTTCTCTGATTTTCTCTGAAATTTGGCCCCAATGACCTAAAAAGAGCCTCCAATGAAGATCAATATGCTGATAGGTGGAAGGGTTTTCGTCCTACCCTTGCAATTTGAAGGTTTTCGTCTTCAAAGATGCTTCAAAATTCTGCTAAATTGCTGCAAACCTTCTGAAAGTAAAGGATTCTCCAAAAATTCACAAAACATAATGCCAAAATGAGCCTCCAAAAGTCGTTTTATGGGCCTCAAACCCTAATTCGTTTTTAGGGCTCCCTTGCATTTTTTTTTATAAATTTTTTCTTTTCCTTATGTCTCCCTCACCCCCCTTAGGCTCCCCTATTAATTAAATTATTATTTTTTCTTAAAGCAACTTAGCTCATGTCTCCTAGGCATCATGGCACAAGAGGCCTCCAACTTGTTACTCTATTATAATAATATAAAGTAACATTATTATTATTTATTTAGATCTATCTTAGGAAATATTAAATATTTCCCAAATAATTCATAAAATTTTCCTTGGGTCTCAGACCTGAAATTTGACTGAAGATACCTAACTGGGGATGTTACCCCATTGATGCAGGCAAGTTGGTAGTGATCGCCTCCCCCTAGAAAGTAGGAAATTGTCTCCAAACATCTGAGAATGCTAAAAAAACAATCCTTCTCTACTCTGTGGCCCTCAAAGTAGAGAAGGTCTCAAATATACGACCCTCCATAAAATTTAGGAGATGGTCTCAAATCATCCGAAATTGTATAGGCCAAGCCATCCATGCTCAACTGCCTGCCAACTAGGAAGGGGACATTACAACAACTATATCCTTCTTCCTAATTGCAATGACAAATAGTTACAAGAATAAATCCAACAATGTCTCAACTTTTTTAAATTTGATAGATTTCAAGCCATAGAAATAAGATTGAATTTGTAAAAGATTAAAAATAAGTGTTAATATTAAGTTTATCTCAATGTTCAAATCTTAAGCCATAGTCAATATAGATAGAATATAGATCTCTTAAAAAAACAAGAACTTGCATTCACAAAATAAATTGGAAAATAGTTGACTCTCTAATTTTTAAAGTAATTGCTACTGCAATTACTCTAAGGACGTCTTCTTCTACGTATGTTGTTCTCGGTTGAGGATCCATCAATTCCAGCAGTCTCTTTTGCTCATGCAGTTGCCAAGCCTGTGATTTGACTAATGGTTATGCAACATGCTAGACTAATGGTTATGCAACATGCTAGACTAAAATCAAAATTACTGCGTAATTGAAGAAACTTTACTACACTAGTACATACCCATTCCAGAAGATAGACACTCTCTCGTGGCAAGGTTGTCTCTATGTTACGATGATCTCAACGTTGTCTCAAGGTAAGTAGGGTGGCCATATATTGTTACCAAATAAAACGTGTGCAAGACTGTTATTTTCCAGACATTCATAGACCAAAATATGATGATCTCCTTCTACACAACATCCATTGAATTTAACAAGGTTCGTGTGTTGCACTGCAGATATTGCAGCTACTTCATTTATAAACTCGCGCTTTCCTTGCTTAGATTCAGATGAAAGTTGCTTCACTGCTATTAATTTACCATGTGGAAGAATGCATTGTTATAATGCCATAGTCGGCACAAGAAAATTCAGATAAACAAGGAGAAATTTAAGGATAGAAAATGATTTGTAATCGGCATGAACCATGAGAAAGCAACAGACTATTATTTCTTTCTTCATAGGAAAAAAAATTATTACAATACCAAACTAAACTAAATTCTTACAGATTCATTAATAGGAAGCAATGACATCATTGTCATCTTTTGAATTATTCTTGGTCATCCATAAACGGTTGATTTTTATTTTATTTCCCAGAAAGAACTGGCCAATTTCATCGTCAAATATTTCATCTTCTTCCTCCTATCCGGTCCTTTGGATTAAGGAAGCATTTGAAGAAAAGATGAAGATTTGAAGTGCATATTTATTTTCTTTTGCCATCAAAAAATAAGTATTTGATCCTTGTGGTCCTGCAAGTTTATTTACTTGTAGTCTGTAGCAATCCGAAACATGAAGCCTCTATAGTGTTATACTAACATACCTTGTTTCAGTCCTTGTAAGCATGAAATCATAGCATGAGGCCTAAAATATGATCCAAATGAAGATGGAAATTTCTGAAAGGCCACAAAAGCTCATAAAGAAAAAATAAAAAACTATGTGGCTTCCTAAGAAGGTCATAGAAGAAATGTATTTCAAAGAAAAATCCAAATTGGCATCCAAAATTGTTATTCCAAATGCCCCATCCACTCATAAGTCCTCCAATCCTCCATCTAAAGATCCCTTATTTTCACAATCCATTCTGGGCCCTATGCCCTAACATCCACTATCTCACATGCATCATCCCCTTCATGTATTTTGGGTGCTCGTGTCCCAAAATACACATTTTATCTTCCATTTAATTCAAAACCCCCTCCTCTACAACTCCACCACCCTTCAAGGTGCATGCCAATGTTGATCTTCCCAACATCCCCATCCATTTATCTACAAGTCTTTCACAACCCCATCCATTATTCAACCTCCATTCTCCATAATCTCATTCCTTTAGTCCAAACTTTTGCATAAATCCTTATCCCCCTTCATATTCCATGTGTTCCATCTCCCCATCTATTTCTACCAACATCTATGAGCATAGGTCTAGTTATCTTGGTTCAATAGAACACATCTTCAAGGGATACCATCAATGGAACTAGATGCTTGAGGGCTTCCTCTATCCTATCATGCATCCACTATCTTCCACATCTAATTATCCCCATCTCTGATTGGTGTCACAACAGCAAGTTGCCAAGATGATAGATGATGCAGCCCTAACCAACAATAGATGATCAAAGGAGCGGATCAGCAAAAGATGGTTTCAACAGGCTGAAGCAGAATCTTGACAACTTTGCTTAATAAGTCCTTGAGGTTCGCCAAAGTGCAGACCAGTAGATTCACTAAGAATAGAAGAGTAGATCGCTAACATAGAAGAGCAAAGATAGGAAGAGAAGATCACATTTTTGCAAGTAATGAAAATGTGTTTTACCTCATCTTGAAGTTATTATATATATATATATATATATATATATATATATATATATATATATATATATATATATATATATATATATATATATATATATATATATATATATATATATATCCTTCTTTTGGCGGTAGATCTCCTTAGGTTAGCTTGCAACATTATTAATTTATTGTTATATTGTCATTGATATTTACCATGTTGGACATTTGGGTCCAGCCCAATGCCTTAGCACGCTAAATTTTGGGCCTAGCCCTATCACACATGGAATTGCCTTTCCCGCGTCACATTTGGGTCTAGTCGAATAATAGGTACATTGAAATAATACATACATATATGATTGTCATAATCCGAACTTAGCTAATATTTTTTTTCAACATAGGCAACATCCTAAATGTCTTCTTTATATATTGAAGAGGAACCTTCATCCAATATCTTCATGAATCTTCCTGTTGGCATCTTCAATGTAAATGATAACTATTCAATAATAATTAGCATTGTGATTCTAAGATTACACTCAATAAGAACCCTCCCTTTACCTTGGAACACATTCTCATTCCCTCTCTTCCAAAGAAACCAAAGAATTTCAATAGACAATAAAATCCAAAAATAGTTAGACTTTTTACTTAGATTGCAGACATACCTAACAATAATTTCAAACCATGAGAAATTATTAGCAATATTTCCTACTAAAATGCTATAACGATTGACAATCATGAATTTTCTCCTGATTAATATCTTCCATGATTCATTCACTTCTAAAGCCTTTACAATCCATTTGATTTCTAAGGCAATACCTTGTTGCCTGAGGTCTTTGATCCCTAATCCACCTAAGTCCTTACTCAAGTAGAACCATCTCCATTTAACAACATGCATCCTTTTCTTACCTCTTCCATCTAACCACAAAATTTCCTAGTAACTTTTTTCACCTTATCTACTTGATAACTAGAAAGGAACCACATAGATGCATAATAAATGGTGTAAAAGGATAAGATTTTTTCACACACTTGGACTCTACTTACCAATGATAGAAAGTTCCTATTCCAACCATTGATTTTTCTTGCTATCTGCATACATCCATTCCCACATCTTAGGTAATGAGGGGGACATTGAGAATGGTATACCTGGGTACCTTACAATTTTACTAGTCCCTCCCTATTGCCAACCAAATTGACTCAATCAATCAGGAGGGTCAATAGCTGATCCTAGTAAAGTAGATTTAGGCTGAGAAATATATGATCCAAATGCATTACAAAAGAACTCTAATCTATAATCGAGTTGATCATATTATTCTTGCCCAAGGTAGGAAACATGGCAATATCATCTGCAAATTGAATATGGAAAAGAAAATATTGATTGGGTGGACACCATCCTAGGATGTCAAAGTAGATAGTTGATATGTGAGTCTTTACCCTCCCAACCACTCAACATATACCACCATGGGTCATTACCCTCCCAACCACCCAAAGGTCAAAGGAAGATTCATTTCTACAACACTAACTTTTTGTGATAGTCTCAAGCACTTAGGACAGTCACTCCTTTATTGGCCATTCTTCTTCACAACACTCTCTAACATTAATTATGATGATAGTGTACCTTCTTAAACCTTCCACCAACACCAAAATCAATACCAAACTCTTTCCCAATCTCGCTAATGGACTAGAAGGCATGAACAGAGGATCAACCAAACTCTTTCCCAATCTCGACTAATCTAGACTTGTAGCAGACCTGATCAATTTTCTGCTTTTTCATAAAGATCTTGAAGATGATGCTCACTATTTTATATCATTGACTATGCTTTGAATTTGACTGCATCCTACATTGTTCGCAATAGCCATAGATCGTCATCTTCACGCAACAATGACATTTTATCAAATAGACTATCATTATTCATCTTGTATGCTCTCTAAACTTGGGCATTAAGGTTGTCCTATGCATTATCACATGACTATTTTTTCTTGTTCTTAGGGTTGCCTATTGCTCTAAACATGATTAGGCTTTTTCACTATGTTGACTATCACCTTTAATAGACTTCCATCATGAAGACTTATTACTATTGCCCTCTTTGACTGTCACAATTTTGACTAGAACATTTGAAGCTATTTTTAAAGACAACTCCAAAACAAGATAAATACTCTATACAAAAAGTTACAATACTTAAGAAAACCTAGAGAGTGGAACCCTAACAATGGAGGAAAATAAAAAGAGGATAAAAAAGCCCTAAATTCAATCTATAATTAACACTTTAACAGTCTAGTGATTAACACTTTAAAAATGCAACACAGGAACTGAAAACACAACACTAATTTCTTTGTATGGCCTAAGAATCGTAGCCTTCTTCTCACTTGTATCTTATCAAAACCGAGTTTAACAATTGCATTAGAGGTTCACTTAATTCTAGCAATAGCTTTCTAGTCAACCACATGGAGGGACACGATTATCACTACAACATTCTACTGCAAAAATAAACAAAGCCGAGTCTCATTTCTTGCAGAACATATAATCCTTTTAAGCACCCTTCTAATTTTAGCACATACGCGTAATGTCTCTCCTTGTGGAGATGCAGAAACACCTTATATCTAACTCACCTTTTGCTTAGTTTACTCAAGTTAACACACTTTATATCTATAAAACCATCCGTAGATTCCTGTCATTTTGGCTTGTTTAACGTAGTAGATTAGTATTTGGTGTAAGACAATTAATAAGATTAATGTCATCGACCATCGTTTGAGCTTTAAGCACCAAGGCTACAAATCTCTGAACAATTTGCGTCCTTTCTCTCATTACCATGGCTTTATAGAAATTGTTGTCATTGCTCTGCAACAAACTAAATATAATCACCTGTACATGTGATTGAGTTTATGGTATGATGCAATATATTATCGAGTAACTTGCATATCTTTCACCTTCCACAATCGATGCCATTACACAATGATCCCATGCTGCTGAGTTATCACAATTTGAGACTATTCGCTCTTCATCATTACATATAAGCCGATGCACCAAAGACTTATACTATCATAGCTCAAAAGAACTTCATTTAAATTGGATAGCTTGTTAAATAATGAGTTTAAGCTTGCCCCTTACACATTCTCATCGAATGACACATTCACATTTGAATTTTCTTACACTGTCCCTACCGCACCCAACATGCTTTCTTGTTCTTTTTACTTGAGGTGGAGCATCAACTATAAATAAGTGTGATAAAATACTGCCAAATAAATCAGTTGAAAATGCCTGAAGGACATGAGTAAGATTTTCTTTGAAGACAAATGGCTCATTTGAAGATGAATGCACAGTTTAATCAGCCTAATTAAAATCTATGAAGTTGAGACGTGTGTTGGGTCGCCTAATGGGTATGCCTAAATTTTTTTCTTTTTCAAATCGTTTGACTTCAAAATGTCACCAAAATAAAACTACAAGCATTAAGTACCAAAATATTATTTGGGTCGTACTTAAAATTTAGATTTTTAATACTTTTTTTGAGGTCATTTTGGGTCTGCTTAAAGTCATGAATGTATTAAAGAAACTAGTCAAATGTGATCCTAGAGCTATATAATTTAACTAGCACATCGATGTATGTCTCGACAAATTGACCACCAAAGGGTTTTACATGACTAAGATCAGGCTGCAAGATATTAATCACTAAAGTAGGGCATTAAGGTAGATTTGACAAGTGGCATTCCTAGTCACTATAACCAAGTTGACAATACAAAGGCACTTAAAATTTACAAAATTTGAAGGTGCCAATAGTATATCCTGATGATGTAGCTCATGATGATTGATCTGGTTGTATCTAGATTAGTGAAGATGGTAATGACATTTCTTAACTGTGCATTTTGAGTAGTGATTGAACTTATGTAGTCTCATTGTTTGATATGACTATGAAATTAGATGAAACATGAGTTGATGGAAGTTGTCTAGAAGCCTATTCCAAAATATTTGATCTTGTTACCCAAACAATTGTAAGGAAGTTAAGTAGAAAACCAATTTCCTATAGTAACATAGTGAGAGGAGGGTAATGAAAAAAACTTTACAAATCTTTACAACAGTTACAAAAAATTAACAAAATTAAACATCAATAATATGCATACCACAACATAGTGATTTACATGAGGAAAAACCTTTTGGGAAAAAAACCCCACACTCTAAAAGCCACCCAATATATTATTCAAAAATCAACAACAGATTACAATATACTTGCAACACAAGCTTCGTATAGGAGTATCACCAACAAAGATCTAGAGGCAACTCAACACTACCAGACTCTTCAAATACATCACATTACACAGTCGCAATACAATGCCCTTATAATATAGGGTTGCCTTATAGGGTAAACAAAGGACATACAATATCCATTGTTAGATCTATGACCCAGTGACAAATAGTCAGTATTTATAATGATAAGTTATACATAAAATGTGGCTTTATCAACTATCAAGCATTCTAGAAGCACTTCCACAACACACATAATGCACTAGTAGGAAAAATCTAGCATTCTTTATCAAACACTTAAAAACTTGTTGTTTTTTTAGGTATCTAAATACACCAGTATAATTTTTATCATTGTCAGGTTGAGACAACATTTTCCTAACAAATCTCCCACATTGTAAGGTTGAGACAACATTTTCATCATAAGCGTGTCTGACTTCTTCCTCAATAGCACTTGGAAGACTATGGCGGACTGTTGTCTGGATCTACCTATTTTGCTTCATGTTTCTAATGAGCTGCTAGAAGCTTCTGGCTGGGACTCTTCTCCCTTTATTTCCTAGGGAGGACAAATTTATTTGGAAGTGGGATCCCTCTGGGGATTTTTCTATCAAGACTGCCTACAAAAGCTTGTTGCGAGAACCTATCCCTCTTGTTAATTGGAAAGATGTTTGGAATCCTCAACTCATCCCTACGATCAATTTCTTCTAATGGTCTATTATGCACAACAAAATACTGACTCAGGATAAATTGACCAAAAGAAGATTTCAATTCCCCAATAGATGTGTCCTCTGTAAAATTGATGCTGAAAGCCACTCCCATATTTTCCTTCACTACTACTTTGCAAGAAACCTTTGGGGGATGGTCTGTCACAAGCTTAACATTTCCTGGACCATGAATTACAACATGTTGTAGCTGATGCAGGAGTTTGGGGCCCCCTCCTCCAACCCTATAGTCTGTCAACTTTGGAGGCAAATCCCCCCACACCTTTGCTAGAGCATCTAGAAGGAAAGGAATAATAAGATTTTTAGGGATATGGAAGACTCGTTGGATTCAATCTTTGCTGGTTTTCTTAAACTCATCCTTGAAAACATCTTTGTTACTAGGTTTAAATTGCCCCCCAATCCTCCCTCAAAATGAGATTGGGAGATTGCTAGCAACTGGTGTCTACCTAGCTCCTTTTCTCACTTTGATGGCTCTAAACATCTTCTAAGGTAGAATATTGTTTGGTCCCCCCCTCTTCTTGGCTACTTCAAACTAAACTTTAACGGGGCTTCTCGTCTATGCCTTGCGGCTGGGGGTGGTGTTATCAGAAATCACAGTGAGTCTCTGGTTGCTGTCTATGCTAGGAACTTATAATGTAAATAACATATTGTTATCTTCCTCGACTCTACACTCTCAGATCTTTGGTTTCTGCTGCTCTTTTATCTCACTCTCTTTACTCTGCAACTTACTTCATTATTATTTTGTTGCACACTTCTTAGCTCAGTTGTGACACCCTCTTTAGTATTCACCTTACTCTGTCCTTTGCAGCTTTTATTTGCACTCACCTCATCTTGGAAACCCTTTTCTCCTCTTTTCCCGCTCTCTTCTTTTACTTTTTGATGCCTCCAATCTCCTTTTTACTTTCAAATTTCTCTGCACACAAATTTTCTACGATGTTGTTGACTGTCTTGACTTCGTCTTATTGGCACCTACGAAAAATGCTTTTTTGCAGCCTCTATTTTTGTAGAGCTTCTACCTATCTACTCGCCCACACACACTTTGTATCTCACACAACTCATCAAACTACTACTGCAACTCGTACACCTTAATATTTTTTCTTGGTGGTCATCACATTCTTCAAGAGTTTTCTCTCCAAAACATAATAGGTTGTTCCAGCTAGACTTTCCTTCCAGAAGCTGCATTCCCCCCCAAAAAAATTCTCCAAAAATCATTCTAGACAATCATAGTTGCATATTGATCGGATTTAATTTATTTTTCCATAGTTGTCAGCACTTAATTCATCTCATTGTCTTCCAATAATTCTCTGTATTTGAATTGCTATTTTTAGTAATCTATCTATCTATCAGATTTTATATCCTTCCAGAAGATCATCCCAAAAATCCTCTTGAGCTGCACATGCGCCTGCATTAAATGTCAGTGTCTCTTCATTTCCATTTGATAGTTGTCCATGCACAACAATAATTTCTAGAGTTTTTTTTTCTATGCACATAACCATCATTTAAAAATATATGTCCAATTGCACCTTGTTTCAACATTTGTTTCTTTCTCTATTTTCTAAATCATTTCCTCTAATATATATGCACCCTTTGGTTAAATATGTTGTCCACATGGCACTTACATGTCCCTCAGGCTAATGGTGGATGGTGGGACCCATTAGCATACCCATCTGCTCACAAATGATCAATGTGTGGAAGAGAAACCATGTTGGATTCATGGGTTGCGTTGATGTGTTTTGCAGGTCACATAACATGTGTGTTATACGTGTCAAGAATCAACAACTATTCCTTCTTGCAGGCTGGTGGGATAATGCACCTTCTACCATTTTCCTTATCTTGTGTTACTTCCTCTCAGACCTTCTTACCCATGCAGGCTAGCAAGATCCATCTATCCTCTTTGGTATTTTTACTTTGCAGGACCATCTTTCTCTAAGTTTGCATCGTGCCAGATAGTAGGCTGCTTTGTTTGCCTTTGTTAAGTCTTACCCCGTAGGGTTATATTACTTGTGAATAACATGCTATGGGATGGTGAGATAACCTCACACTTATACCTTCATGTTATCCTGCAAGGTAGTATCCTACTAAGCTCCTTGGTCACGTGATAGCAAGAAACATAAGCTATCGTGTTATTGACTTCTCCATCACAGTTTAGCGACTAGCACATAGAGTGTTTTGCCTTAAGTGTTTCATGTTGCGAGATGGCAGAGTGACTAACTTGTTGTGTTATTAACATCTCGATAGAATAACTTGCTGAAATGAAACCTTTGTCACCAATACTTGAAGACAGGCACACCAGAACAAAAGATTTTGATATAATCCAAAGGGGAAGCCAAAGGGAGAAAGGGTCTTGCTGAAAGGTAAACTTACATAGAAATCAAGATACATTGACCAGACATCCACTCGGTCTCATTGAAAAGAGAATGCCTTCGGTATAGCATATAAATAACTGCATAGCCTAAAATGAGTCATACTGATAGACCAAGTCACATCGAAATAGATGATGTAGCTGAGACAAAAACACAATTATACTGAGAAAGTGCCAAACAATTTTTTTTTAACATTTCTTGACATGTAGCTTCATAGAAATAACCTCCATGTTATTGACAACTACAATTGATACTTCTTGTAACTTCATGCGACTAACATAGCGTGTTGCACACATCTACAACTAACTTTTTCCAAGTCAGACCATATTTCACAATACATTTCCAGCACAACTGGTTGTGTCCTCCTTGTCCATTTTCGTTTCTCAAAGACACGCTTCATGCATTCCTCCTATACCTCCTTGTGTGTATAACATGGTATGTTATATGATGTTGTAACAACACTTATGCTCTTGGTCAATCATGTTTACCCCATGACATCATAGCTCTATGGACTTGGTCCTCTAATCACCTATAGGTACAATAAAAGATTCCATTTTCCTCTCAATCTTATTTGAGACCATTAACTCCATGCAATCTCCATGCATATACATTCAACTTGCAAGCTCTACCATACAGATTAATTCCATTCAACCTCCGTGCATATACATTCAACTTGCATAGCTCTACCATCTAGATGCAACACCATAATCAAATCTAATCTTCCTCTGAGACCTCATCATCTCGTATCACTGTAACCATTACAGCTTCTTAACTGATGACATCAATCAACTCTACATGCTAGCTGCATCTTCATCCAGTGGGTGTCTAGTATTTCTCTCAGCAACTTCATCAACTTACCTATGCACACTAACATGTTGACATCAAAGACAACTTCAATGCCAACAATATATGAAGTTGATGTCAACATGTGTGTGTGTGTGTGTGCGTGCATGGCTAAGTTGATGAAGTTGCAGAGAGACATACTAGACACCCACTAGATGAAGATGTATCTAGCATGAAGAGTTAGTTCATGTCATCAGTTAAGAAGCTATAGTGGTTACACTAATGTAGGATGATCAGGTCTCAGAGGAAGATCATATTTGATCATATGGTGTTGCATTTGGATGGTAGAGCTATGTAGGTTGAATGTATATGCATGAAGGTTGCATAGAGTTAATCTAGATGGGAGAGTTATGCAGGTTGAATTTATATGTATGGAGGTTGTATGAGTTAAAGGCCTCAAATAAGATTGAGAGGACAATGGAGTCTGCTATTGGACCTACAGGTGATTAGAGGACCAAGGCCATAGAGTTGTGATTTCAATGGGGTAAACATGATTAACCAAGATCTTAAGTGTTGCTACAACATCATATAACATGCCACATTATACACAAAGGGAGATACAAGAGAAACGCATGAAGTATCTTTGGGACATAAAAATGGACAAGGAGGACACAAGCAATTGTGTTGGAAATGTATTCTAAAATCTGGTCTGAATCATAAAAAGTTAGTTGTAGTTGTCTCTAACACGCTATGTTAGTCACATGAAGTGACAGGGACTATCAATTGTAGTTGTCAATAACATGTAGGTTATCGCTATGAAGCTACAAGTCAAGAAATGTTAAAAATCCTTTGTTTGGCACTTTTTTGTCATAACTATGTTTCTGTCTCAGTGACATCATCTATTTTGGTGTGACTTAGTCTATCATTGTGACTCATTTCCAACTATGCATTCATTTATATGCTATATCGATGAGGCTCTCTGGTGAGATAGAGTGGATGTCTGGCTGATGTATCTTGATTTCAGTTTAAGTCTTCCATTTAGCAAGACCCTTTCTCCCTTTGTCTCCCCCTAAGAACCAAAACTAGTACATTCAAACTATTCTTATTTCTTCCATCCGTCTTCTGTCTAACCTCTCCTCTGGACTACACATCTACCTTGTTATTGTTGGAATCAAGAACACTTATATGGGGGTGTGAATCAATGAAGCATAAGCATGAAAGTGAAATGCAGAAACACAAAACAACCAACCACAAAATCATATCACCAAGATTTTATGTGGAAACCCAAATGGGAAAACCGTGGAGGGATTTGAACCCACACTATTATTCCACTATGGCTAGTAGACAAACAATTTTACAAAAGGGGAATGTACTTGTATTCAAGCACATTGCCTAGAGCTCATTGCTCAATACAAAAAATCATTAACCAAATTAGTCTTGTATATCCTCATACACTAAAATCAATTTCCTTCATGTCGGCTTCATGAGATAAGAAAATATGAAACGTGTAACTACAAGTCGGCTTCTATCCTTATCAAATATTTGCACTAGACCTAAAACACATGACCACATGCTTCCTATAGATCTTGCCAATCACCTCAAACACATTACCAATCACCGAAATCACCAGAATTAACTAAGAGAATCCAAGTACATGCTACATAAACATATATGAAGAATAACCTACTTTTCTATTCTATTGAATACTGAATTTTCAATCACGTGCCAGAATCAATACCAAAGGGTTAATTAGCATGATTAATATTTCCAAATACTTTACCAATCAATCCTAATCACCAAGCACAAAATATACTTCATCGGAAGTGAGATCAACCTCAGGAACTGTAAACAAAGTGTTACTTGGTAGAGTGATTATAGAAGACACACTCCAAATCACCGGTTAGCCAATTCTTCATATCAAATTAAGACAATTGATTAAGTTGCCATCAATGTCAACTCATAAGAATCTACATGTATTGAGCATCACCAATCTTCACCGGAGCAACACTAGAGCATACAATGTTAAAAATCTCCCCCTTTAACATTGATGGTGACACAGGTGAAAAATGCTAGAAAAATGCAAAACCATCAAAAAGATCAGACTCCCCCTAAAATGCATACACTATTTCACTACACTCCCTTTCCCCCTTTGACATCAAGGCATTGTACATTAATACATGAATTTCCAAACTTGGAAGATCAAATGGCATATATTTATTTAGAGCATTAGGGTTTGTGTGCACAAAGATGGTGGTCAGAAAAGTGGACACCACCCAAACAAAACATGGAAAAACAAGCAGCACATACGCGGTTATAAAATTTGAAATGACCACGTACGCACTTAGGTTTGTTGTTCCCGAACCTAGAGAAGGTAGAGTGTACGTGCTGCTTTTAGGAAAAGTAGCGCGTACATGCCACCTTTAGGAAAATGAGAGAGTATGTGCTACCTATAGGAAAATGAGCACGTATGCGCTACTTATCCCTAAAAGATCGCATATGCGGTACCTATCAAAATTTTAAAAAAAAAAAAAATGGGTCTTATTTTCCCATGATAGTCGCGTTTTTATTTCCTTTTTTCTTCATTTTCTTTGCTAAATCGCGAACGGGGTGCTATATTTCTCCTCCAAACTGCGAACAAGGTGCTATATTTCTCCTCCAAACCAGGAACGAGGTGCCACATTTCTCCTCCAGACACTGTGGATGAAGGATAGTTTTTGTTAATTTTTGTCTTTCTTTCCCATTTGTTCAATTAGTTTTACATTTTGAATTGAATTTCATTAATTTTGATTAGATTTTTTTCATTTTTTGTTTCAAAAACCAAATTCTTCTAATCCACAACAAGAACAACAAAATGCACCTTCTGACAACCCACAAGATACACCCCCAATTCCTCCTTTTGACTGCACACCTGAAACACATGAGCAATTAATTAATCAATTAGGGAAAAATACGTCTAAAATCAATAGACTGATTGATAAATTGAAAACATCCAAACTTGAGCATCATAAATCCCTCACCACTAGCCTAGAAACATTAGCTAGTGGTGCCATAGTTGTTTCCACACAAATTAGCAAATGGAGAAACTTTAGGAATAGGTGTCGTCAATTCTATGCTGATGGGTTATCATACGAGGGAGTCAAAAACAAAATATTAGTAAATAACAAATATGTGCCCTTTTTGTTGATCCTAATACTGGTCAGTCATTACCTCTTAATGCAAAGAGGTTTCACATACATTGGTGTACCAATGTGTAGATGAAGAATATTTTTTGGAAAAGGTGGTAGATGGTCTTTGATGATCCACCTTGTAATAATTATGAGGTGCCATTGTATTTTTTGAGAAAAGTATACTGTGAGTTTGTGCTCATTGTGCAGCCAAACTATTTTGACATGAGAGAGTTCCATGGTAGAAGTGGCGGCTCTGCCCAAGATAGACCTGGAGCCCGTAGGTGATTACCCATGGAGAGTCGCCGCCCCCTAGCACCCAAACCCAAGGTGCATCAGGTTGTCCCAGTAGAGATGAAAGACTCGATGGAGCTACAGACTCTTCAGGCGGCCACAATGTTGATTGGTGCCATCATCCAGCATATGATGTCGTTAGCACACCCTATTGTACTAGATGATGAGCCATTAGTTGCTCTAGGTGGAGACATAGAGCCCATCCAATATATGTGTGTCAGTTGCTCGGGGATAGATGATGTGGCTGGTGCAGATGGATCCACATCTCATCCGTGCATGATTTGCGAGAGTAGATGTCAGTCGAGCAGGACTGAGGATTTCGCACTGACAGATGAGTTGATGGACATGGTGTTTGCCCATCAACGACAGACACAGGTGCGTTGATTTGAATTCGTAGCATTTTATTTACCAATCACTTTAAATTTGTAAGTACATAAATGAGTTTTCATTTATACATCAATTTAAATTGAGACAAATAATATGCATTTCAGGATGCAGCAGCGGTATCCCATTCTCCTCCCCCAGTTACTACATCTACAACTTCGATGCCTGTGGTATAAATTTTGTAACATGTTAAAATAGAATACTACACTTTGAATGAAAAAAAAAATACAAGATATACTAACTATCTTAAATGCTTGGTCCAATTTTTGGTTTGTAGGTGTTGACAGGGGACCAAATGTCCTAGATTAATGACATCACGCTTTCAGTGATCGATTTTGGCCTACAAGGCTATACGGTATTATATTTTGTACAACCCTTTTTATGTATTGTTTTGATGGAATATGCAAGTCATTTCATTTTAGATTTTTAAAATTATGTTTAATATATTATCTGTACGAATATCTCATGTTAATTTTTTTTTTTTAGGGTACCCCCTTTGCATCTAGGGCTCATCCTAAGTAAAATAATTCCTCGAAGACACAAAAATGTGGGAAGAAGGTAATTGAACATATTTTTAGTTGTACAATTGTTTGAAAATGTTGAAATCAAGTATTAGTTGGGGTTTGTAGATTGATTAGTGTTTTTTGTCTATTTTACATGTACAATGACCATTGAGCTATGTGGATTTGTTGAATGCACCTAATTTGCTTGTGGATCAAGAGAGGGCAGAGGTATGTATCTCTACTTTATTTTTTTCATTTCATGATTATATGCATATGCACATGTGAACTTGTGATATATTATAATCTTATAATTTTTTCACATAGGAAATATCCATAGCTGTTTTATCAATGGCCTCCTCCATGCACTGGAGCTCCATGCACTGGAGAAGTATCTCAGGATCCAGTACACTTTTGTTTGATATATTACATTAATTGTTTTTAACCTACAATAATTATAATTACATTAATTGTATTTAATCTTTGATCATTTTTTATATAGGTAATAGCGGCAGCTTCTCCATCGACGGTGAGCCATCCTCAGTCTATTGGAGAAGCATCTTAGGCACGGGTATGTCATTGTTCTCTATATTATAGCTTTTAAGTGTTTTTGCTATATTTATGTTAGTACATTGTATTAATTGTACATTTAATCTACAATAGACCCCTTCGCGGTACAACCATAACGTGGATCCTTTTAAGTATGTCTTCAAGAAAACTCTGAAGAGTGACAAGGAGAGGAGAGTAAAGACATTAGCTCCTAGATTAGCTGATGAGGTAATCTACATTTCAATTGCAAAGGAATTATAGTTAAATGCATAGCTATTTTGTTAATTGTGAACTATTTTCTACAAAAGAATTCTAACTTGGCTTTTGAATTGTGGTTTTGCAGCCATCTACAGAGCCGCGTATTGCATCGAAGAGACTTGATTTTGATGATCCACCACAAGTTTAGGATCATATAGTGTTAGTTTTGGTCATATAAAACCAATACATGTAGATATATTTTAAATTTTTATCGTATATCGATTTGGACATGGCATATGCCACATTTTTGTAATACTTGTATTGACTTGGTAGAAATGCCTTTTTTTGATATATATAAATGTTGATATTCGATCCAATAAATGTGTACTGAGTTCATTATTTTTTATTCAATGTATTTTTTGGTTGTCCTTTTATAAATTTAATTGATCATTTGCCTATGTAATCAACAATATGAATATGAACAACAAAAATATATGATATAAAACATTGCAATCATGGAATATGTTTTGATAAAATTTCTAAAATGTTGAATTAACCCTACAAAACTCCTTGTCTTTAGTTCATTATTGTGTATTCATTGTATTTGGTGGCTACCCTTTTATAAATTTAAATGAATATTTGCATATGTAATCAACAATATGAATATAAACAACAAAAATCGACAATATGAATATAAACAACAATATGTGTTTGGTGTGAGAGCACCCTCACACTCGCAATAGTCAAATTTTGGTTGTTGTGTGCACAAACCAACATCACAAGTGCATCCAAGTGGGAAAGTTTATGCTAGGCATACCCTGTCATGCATCCCAAAGCGCCAGAGCATTGATAGTCACCCTGCCGACGCGATCTCTCAAGTACCCCCGAGTCCAATAATTATCAAAACTTTGATAGACCATTTCTTCCAATCCAGGACACATATGATGATCTGTTTGAACCTGTGGGGTCACGCAAGGCTCCTCTACAATGGCCTATCTCGGTTTTTGATGATCGGAGCCATTTTTCAATTGGTAGCATTTTTTTGCCTGCTGCAAAAGCCGTCAGTTGCATGCAATACAAAGTTGCAGGATTGGCTAGAATTAGAATCTTTAGTACATGATTTTGAACCAATAGCTTGATATGCATCAAATAGATTTCTCACAATACTTCTTTCACTATTACTTTGAGATGATCTTAGGCCTATAATTTCCATTGTCTCTCTAAAATTCAATTTTTAATCATTTGAACAATCAATTGACATCTTGTGGTTTGATTTAAGTTTTTAAATAGTTTTTGCCATATTCTTTTAACCATTCTCCTACAAGTTTGTTCATTCATTTTATTGGGCATTGGCTCAATATATTTGCATCAATGTTAATTAGATACTTTGGTTTCCTACGAATGATTCTAGGAGGTGTTAACATCGGTGCATTATGTACATTCAATTCATCAAATAGAGAAGGTGTATGTTCATCATTTAATTGATTATTCAATGTGGTATCTTCTTCAATTGCATTAGGTTCATACGGTAAATCAAATGTGTCTTCTTCAATTGCATTAGGTGCATTATGTTCATTTGGTAAATCGAATTGAGATGTTGAGGATGACATACTTTCTTCATATGCTGACTTTGTCTTTCCTTTTTAGCCTCTCATCGTTCCATCATTCCTCACTTGTTCTTTCCCATGGTTGATATTGGTTGTCCCTAAATAGAATCATATTGCATATATATGTAAACAAAAGTTCATAAACAAACAAATAACCATAAATATACATCTTATCATTATTTTTTTGAATCAAACTATTAAACAAGCACAATAATATTGACAAAAATAATAATAACAACAATTCAAATCATTTGAAATCATGCAAAAAGAAAAAAATCCACTTACTTCTATGTGTAAAACAATGATAGAAGTGCAGACACAGTTGCAGTGGGGGCCTTCAATGACCTTAAAAACTTCTTTTGAGGCCATTGAGGATCTTGGGAAACTAAAACTATGTCTACGTACCATGTACGCACTATATTAACAACCGCGTGCTTGCTGTTAGTCCATAAAATATTGGCAAGTCCGAATGGTATTATTTTTTCCATTATTTACTAATAAGTAGTGCGTACATGCTCCGAAGCCTAAAAAATGTTATGGAAGGGTAGAAAAATAATAGGCTCAATACCCCATACACGCCTACAAGTAATAAGTACCACGTACGTGCTCCTACACCTTGAAAAAGTTATGGAAGGGTAGTGAACTAATAGGTTCAGTACCCTGTATGTGCTATTTGTAGTAGAAAAAATGTGAATGAAAAGGAGAGAGAGAGAGAGGGTGAGAGGAGAGAGAGAGAGAGAGAGAGAGAGAGAGAGAGAGAGAGAGAGAGGAGAGTAGGGGGGAGGGAGAGATGAGGGGAGAGA